>NC_049903.1:94786-453585 GCF_001411555.2 Juglans regia
CTTTCGGGGGAGAGGGGAGGCGAACTGGGGAAGGGGGGGGGGAACTAATGTTGAAACGGCACTGTTTGGATTGAAATTGGACCCAAACAACGCCGTTTCAACAGACGGTTTATTAAAAAAAAATTGAGTTGCATGAAACGACGCAAATTCTGCCCCTCCTGGACTTAAACGGCGCTGTTTAGGTCTTGTTTTATACTAAACGGCGCCGTTTTGGCTTATTGGCAGATGAGGTATCGCCCCCTCATTAATAATTTAATACACTAATATTAATAATACTAATTTAATACTATAGACTTGTACATTAATATTAATAATACATTAATAATACTCAAGATTCATACTAATACATTAATATTAATAATACATTAATAATTTAATACTATAGACTTATAGTGATTAGTTATTATCAATCATGATTAATATAAGTTATAACTATATAATAGATTAATAGTATTAGTACTAGACTATTAGTATATATATTTTTTAATATAGTATTAGAGTCTATTAGTATACTAATACTATATAGACTTATAGTGTGTATATAATATATATATATATATATTATAATGATATAGTGATACTAATACTATATATTATATAATAATACATTAATACTATAGACTTATAGTGATTAGTTATTATCAATCATGATTAATATAAGTTATAACTATATAATAGATTAATAATATTAGTACTAGACTATTAGTATATTTTTTTTTAATACCATATTAGAGTCTATTCGTATACTAATACTATATATTATTGTTATAGACTTATAGTGATTAATTATTATCAATCATGATTAATATAAGTTATAACTATATAATAGATTAATAGTATTAGTACTAGACTATTAGTAATATGGTATAACTATATGTTAGTAATATACTAATATTAGTTATAGTGATTTAGTATTAGTTATAACTATATTACTATAACTATAACTATTAACTATTGTCTTAGACTCTTAGTCTATGTTAGACTATTACTAATTTACTAATATATTATTAGTATATATATTTTTTAATACCATATTAGAGTATAGAAGTAGAGTCTAGACTATTAATATAATACTTGTATTAGTATAAATATTAATAATTTAGAATTACTATAAAATTATAAATATTAGTATTAGTTAATAATTACTTAATGATGAATTAATGATAGGATTAGGTTAATTAGTCAAATGAAAATTATACTTAATATATATAAATTATTAAATTATATATATATTTAATTCGGTCCGGTCCGGTCCGAAAAACCATCGGACCGAATTCATTTGGTCCTTTGAATTTCGGACCGGACCGGACCGGAACCACTCCCGGTCCGGACCGAATTGGTCGATCCGGTCGGTTTTTCCGGTCCGGACTGCCCGATTCTCACCCCTAACAGTAATATGAACAGTAATGAATAGTATTTTTTTTTTTCCACTTTTTATTCCGTCTAACCTCATATCTCTTATATCTTAAAAGCGCTTATCCTCATATGAACAGTAATAAATAGTAATTTTTTTTTATACTTTTTATTCCGCCTATCCTCATATGAACAGTAATGAATACTTTTTTTTTACATTTTTTTATTCCGCATATACCCCTATGTAATTGACTATTATTACAATTGTGCCCTTTTAGGTCTTCAGTTTTATAAAAAAAGTACATAAAAAGCTTACAATAATTACAAGAATTGACATTAAAAATCCTTTGTCGTGTAGTATCTTCTAAAAGTTTTGAACTATTTTAGTGTGTTGACAAAAATGACCCTGACTTTTTTAGATGGGTTGGCGTGTGTGCAGTATGACAATCACATAAGCTCATACATTTGTTTTTTCATACGCATATATATACTAGGCAGACATAATTGTTTTTGGAAAATGTTAGTCTTCCTGCTGGCTCCCTCTGTAAATTTTTTTAATATTTATTTTTATTTGGTAATTAAAGAAATATTTTTTAATTATGTTGTCTATTTTTTAAAAAAATATATTTAAAAATATTAAAAAATACATGTGAAAAAAAGCAAAAAAAAAAAAAAACACATGAAATATACTAGCGGAAGCCCTCAACAAAGCAGCGGTGGCTGTAGAGCCACTCCTTTTAAAAACAAAATTACAACCAGTGAATAGTATGTCTTGTTAGGAATAACGCAGACCATATCATCATGTATATATTTATGGAGAATAGTCCAAATTAAATTAGAAAAAACTAGCTAGCTAACATATAATTATGTATATCATGTGGTGACGATCAAATCATGCAACTAGCTAGCTAGCATGCACGTAATTGGTGAGTGAAACCAAATTATTCATTTCATATTGCATTATTATTTTATTTCTATCTTATTTACGTTTCTATCCTTTATGCCCTGTAGATCACCATTTGTAGCGTCGATCGGTTTATTAATCCAACCTATACTACACGATTCACTAATCTTATTTCCATCCGACTCTTTTATTGAACAAATAAATTTGGATTCGTCGACTTTTAGTTACTACATACCGTACGGCATTATACACATGTTGTCATGCATATATTGGACAATTATATTTTATTGTAACTTCAACGTGCATTATTATTATTATTATTATTATTTTTTGCTTATAAAATTGATAATATTTATGTAAAAAATTGTGTTTATAAACTTGGTGATTTTAAATATGCAACTCTCATAAACTTGTCAATTGAATGATGATTTTGTATGTTGGCTCATTTATATAAATAATGGTATTTTTAATTAGGTATTGTTCAGAATCTGCTTTTAAAGAGCTTTTATTTAATTAATGAATTGTTACTATTGTATACTTTTATCAAGAGATTGTATTTTTGTATAGATTTTTTTTTCTCCAATTGGACGCTACGTACAAGGGGCTACGTGCAAGAGGGGCATATGTGCCTTGCACGTAGCCTCTTACTAGTATAAATATATATATATGTATATATCGGCATAATATTTTCTGTGGTAAACAAACCAAAGCCCGACAAAGAAGAGGAGTGAGAGAAAATGAGGCCTTTTCACCATCGACAAGTTCGAAGGGTGAGTAGGAAGTGGCAGTGGAGCCATCGACTAAAGAGGAGGAGGAGGAGGCGGCTAGAGTGGTCTAGTGGAAGAAAATGGTCTAGTTTGGGTGTACGGTTGTAATCGAGCCGAGCCGGTCTTTAGCTTGCCGAGCTCGGCTCGACTCAAAATATTCGAGTTTGAGAGTTTTTTTTTATTCTTTGTTCAAGCTTCACTCGATAAGCTAAACTCTCAACTCGAGCTCGTCCCACAAACGAGTTCGACTGGAGCCAAGCTCGAACTCAAGCTCGAATTGTTTATTTTTTAATAAAATTTAATAATTAATAAATTAAATAAAATAAATAAAATATCTAATATTAAAATTATACAACTAACAAATATAACCTCTATTGAATTATAAAATTTTTAAAAATTTATAAATAATTAATACCTAACTAGTTGATATTTATCCAAAATAACAATATATTATGTACCTACATATATTATTAATACATACACTTAATATGATTGCATATATCTATTTCATATATGGTTCCCACATACTAGTATATGGAATTATTAAATTTTATCGATTAATTATTATACAATTATAAAATATATCTATGAAGTATATTCACTATATAGACATAAATATTTAGATTACATATTATATATTTAATTATAAAATATATGCTTATATTATTAGCTAATACATATATATGTATATATACATATGTGTATGTATATATTTATCACTATATAAATAAATTTTAATCTAGTCGAGCTAACGAGTCGATTTGAGCATAAACGAGTGGGCCTTAAATAGTCTCAGTCGAGCTGAATTAAGTTTTGTCGGGTATGTGTCATTTACAAATCGAGCGGGTATCTGCTTTTATGAATGAATTTTTTTTCATGAGTCGAGTTCGATTCGAGTTTAATTGAGCGAGTACCAAGCGGGCTATTGAACAAATTGATTCATTTACAGCCCTATCTAAATGGGTTGGGCGGCTGCAGCCATTTTCACTAGACCCATAACTTTTTTTCTTTTGGATTAAGATCTACTCCTCATCTTCTTTAATATTTTTCTCGCCCTCTCTCCACTAGTGATGATGAAAACAATAGTGCACCATTTCCTATGCAAAACGTTGATTTTTAGTACTATTTTCCTTCCTTTATTTATTTCCTTTGTTTTCTTTACATCTTTCATTGCATGTGCATTGTTCGAGCTTTTGAACTGGATGTTTGAAGTGAAACCAAAGGCATATGGAATGGGAGAATGAGAGAGATTTGGATTTTGCATTGTTCTGAATCAGATTCGTAGTTTGCCTATTTCAATCTCCGGTCGTATCGGGCAGGGTTGTTCTTGGTTTGGGTCGGATCAGATCGGATCGGAACTGGCCCAAACATGATCCGGGTTGGTCGGGTTGCAACCTTAGACTACTATAATTTATATGGACCGTGCTACTCGGACTGAGAGATTTAGGCCCGTTTGAATATAAGAAGTGTTTCATCTCATCTCATCATTATAGTTTTTTTAAATTTTTATACAAAATATAATAAAAAATTTAACTTTTTCAATTTCTAAAATAATAATAATATCAAGAAATAATATTTTAACAATATTTTATTCAACTTTTATCTCAAGGATATAGATGGTGTAATTTACACAACAACTTATAAATAGATGTTAACGTCGTGCATTTTGCACACCTTTGAGCTAGATTCTGACAATTCAGGTTTTCAGAAACGAGCTTGCAAAAGATAGGAAATAAGGCAACTAAGAGAGGGCAGTCTTAGGATTGGAGAGTCTTCGATGCCAAAATTAGTAAATATTCTTGGAAGTTTGTAAATAATTGAAAGTCTAGAGATCATAGAGTTTTCTTGTACATGAGACTTGCTATTTATACCATGGGTATGGGGAGGTGCAGATCGTGCTTGTCTCCACGAAGTTCGTGTCCCTCATATTATTCCTGTTATCAGAATCTTTTACTGCGACGTGGTTTTGCAACGGTACCATTAATGTTGCGTGTAGCTCAGTAGTGGATCTATTAATGCAGCATGGTTTCCAGACCGTGCTTTCATCCCCTGTGAGCTATTGATGTTCTCATGGTAGTGGATCGAGGGTCCTCCGCATTTCTTATTGTGTTCCATGCAAGTTCCCATGTTCATAATACGATCGAGCGATGTCAAGCGATTTGTCCTATTAGTCACTTGTCTCCATTTCCTAATTAATATCTTGCCCCAAGTATGTTCATATTGACCTCTGGGCTGGGTATTGGGCTAAGGCCCAGTGAACCTTGTAAAGTGGAGAAAATTTCCTTATTATATAATTTTTCAATTTCAAATAATCAAATTAAGATTAAAAAATTGCTCGATTGTCTGTCACCACCTCTGATGCTAGGTGGTGACGAACCACCCCAATTCGGGAGGTGGTCGACTACCATCTGGAACAAAGATCGAATTACTTTTTTATAATTATTTTGACTATTTATTCAGATGACAGAGCAACAATCAAAATAGTATTAGGTGATCATCTAAAAATAATTAATATGAGAGTTTTTATTTTTTCAAAAAACTAATTCTATATAGTCGAGTTTATTGTATAATTATTAGGAGATTAAAGTGATTGAATTAAAATGAGTGGGGGTATAATTGACCATCAAATTTAGAGGACGCTATTATAGTTTTAGGGGAGGTTTGGGAGGTGAGATGAGAATTTTATGTTTTGTTTTGAAGTTTAAAATATTATGTTTTAATATTATTATTGTTTTGGAATTTGAAAAAGTTATATTGGGATTTGAAAAAATTGAATTGTTTATTATATTTTGTATGGAGATCTGAAAAATGTGTAATAATGAGATGAGATGATATGAGATGAGATGATAATTTTATGTTTTGTCTTGTACTCCAAACCTGCCCTTACTCTCGTTCGTATGTATAATGCTATTTATTATTTTTATTTTTATTATTTAATGATATAATATTAAATAATTTAAGATAATTTATTATATTTTAATTAAGAATCTATTATTTAATACCGATATTGAGAGGATGGTAATAAAAGAATTTTTCTATTCATAATTCTCACATATTATACATCATATTTATTTTATTTTTATTTTAAATTTTATTTTAAATTAATTAAATTATTTTACTAATTATTTATATATTATATATTTAATAAGAAAAAAATAATAATAAAAAATTATGCTTAATATAAAGGCGAGGAGTTAAATTTTTGTTTTAATAAATATATAATGATAGTGGCGCATTCGTCAAGAGGACAGGCCAGTTTAGCTAATTCCATCTTTTCACCCGTCCCATCTCCGTCGTTGTCCTCCATAGCAAAGCACGAAAACCCTAATCAGGATTATAAAAAAAAGACCAAAATCTACCTGCAAAATCCAATTACTCTCTCTCTCTCTCTATCTCTCCCTTGATATACCAACCTTTGAATGATAAGTTGGCTTGGATTCCACAATGGGAGCGAGCCGTAAGCTTCAGGGAGAGATCGATCGGGTTCTCAAGAAGGTCCAAGAAGGCGTTGATGTTTTCGACGGTATCTGGAACAAGGTCGTCTCCTTCGATACTCATTGTTTTGTCTACGCCTTGTTTGCATTTACAGAGGAAATCAGAATTTGAATTTAAATTTGAAATTTGGTGGCAACTTTGTTTAATAATTAATGCTGTTCATTCTTTTTCCATTTTCAGGTTTATGATACGGACAATGCGAATCAGAAAGAGAAGTTCGAGGCGGACTTGAAGAAGGAGATCAAGAAGCTCCAGAGGTACAGGGACCAAATCAAGACCTGGATTCAGTCCAGCGAGATCAAGGACAAGAAGGTCAGTATCTGTTTGCTTGCAATTAATTCGAAACACGGCGCGGGTTTTTGCATTTCGAAGAGACAAAGCGTTGTATATATTGCTATTTTTGTTGTAAATTTACTTTCTTCTAATAATTTGTTCACATGTATAGCCCAAAACACCCCAGGATTAGTTGGGACGCGGACACCCCGGACACCCTGTGCCAATAATAATAATAATAAAAGTTTAGCCCAAAAGTTGTAATCTTGTCTCTGTTATTTGAAATGGATCTTTTTTAGTGGTGATTTGGTGTATTTGGAAGGAGAGACGTTAGAGTTGTTGATGGCATGCATGGAAAATTGTTTTCCTATCGTAGAATTGGCATATTGTTCTTATGATTTTGGGTATTGGTTGCCAATGGGTTCAAAGGTTCTTCATTTATATCTGTGGCTATAGTCCTTTTTCCAGAGTGCTTGGATGGGTTTCCACTTGCCTAGGTGTTCCTAGTGTAGTAATTATATTTTTGACGAGGTGTATGTATTAAGATTAAAAATGGTGTTACCCTAGCATACAGGAATATGAAAGAGATCTACCTAACTAGCAAAAGGAAAAGTGCTAAAAGTTATTGAAAAGTATAACTATAAAAGTAGCATTATTTTGGGCTACAATCCATTGAAAGAGGGTATTAAGAAAGAAAGACTTGAGCTCCAGCACTGATTTCTCACAATCCTCTAACTATGAATTTTTTTTTTTGAAAGACACCACAATAAGCATGATAAGGTCACCCTCCACAGAAATGCTCACTGATGGCTACTGAAAAGCAGTTTCCAACATGTTAAGAGATCCACAACATGATAAGGCATAAACCAATCCATCCCAAAGAGGCCAAATTCCATATTCCACAGAAGGCTGGTAGTTGATTTTCACAGAGCACTTAGTGAATTGTTGGGGAAGGGGGCCGGGTAAAATTAAGCTTGCATTTTTTTATGCCGTATGGTAATGGAGGGGCCATGAATCTTTGTAACATGGGGGAAATTTGAGTAGAAATAATGTGATTTTTACTTCCCATAATCAACTTTGACCAAAATTGTTTTGTTTTTTGTTCCGTCTCGGTATCTTTTTTTGTTGGAATTATTTTGAAATTTTATTCTTTAATTATTTTTGTCTCTATGGTAAACTATGATAAATTGATTTTCTTGATTTGAAGATGACAATTAATTCTTTTCTCTTGGCAAATGTTGACGTAGGTTAGTGCCTCTTATGAGCAGGCTCTGGTGGATGCTCGTAAACTTATTGAGCGTGAAATGGAAAGATTTAAGATCTGTGAAAAGGAGACTAAGACAAAAGCATTCTCTAAAGAAGGACTGGGCCAGCAACCAAAAACTGTAAGCATTATCTTTCTTGATGCTTGCTTCATGGCCGAATATTGTATTAAATGGGAGAAGTGCTGATTGTAAAACATTAGGCAGCCATCTAGCTTGAAAACGTTTTTGTGGTTGGTGTGATGCCAGCTATATCTTTTTTATGAATAAAAAAAAACATATCCGCATCTTGTGGTTAGTTAGCGCGATGTTAGATATGTAAGCTGCAATTACCTGTATCTCGTGGCATGACAAAAAATTCACCTTTGACTGTTATCATTGCTTACATTTTATAAAATATATGACAGTTACCCTCGTTTCCTAGAGGAT
This sequence comes from Juglans regia, assembly GCF_001411555.2. Classification (NCBI taxonomy): domain Eukaryota; kingdom Viridiplantae; phylum Streptophyta; class Magnoliopsida; order Fagales; family Juglandaceae; genus Juglans; species Juglans regia. Next base: position 103,270 of record NC_049903.1, read on the forward strand.
GACACATCACATGTGCATCTTTTCCCGCGTCCTCCTTTCCTCTCTTTGATAGTTGACCCATTACTTGCTTTCCACTGAAATAATCTTGGTTAGTTAAATGATTGATGAGGCGGCACTGTTCAAACAAGTTAATGATGCTTTTGGTTAGTGCTGTGTTGATCATTCCAACTATTGGCAGCATGCCCTATCTGATAATTTAGAATTTTCTCATGTATGTGCCAATGTTGGTGAAAGTGCTGGGTGCACTTAAGCACATTGTCTAGAGCCTAGGCGCGAAGTGCAAGTATGTGTTTGATTGAAGTATAGCACACGTATTTAAAATTGTTGTATAATAACAAAAAATCCATAAAAGAAAATAAAATGGTTTAAAAAGCAAAGATGGTTATATGTCTAGCCTATTAACTCAATTTATTAGTGTTATGCAACATGAAAATCAAGTAATCAACTTTTTACATAACATTTACTCATTAAATACTATATAATTCTCTTGTACTTTACTAAATATACAATCTGTAATATTTGATAGCCACAATCAAATTAATGTACGTGGTTCAATCAAGATATACCAAAAAAATCTCTAAAATTGTAGGTATTGACTTCTACATAAACGAGCCAATATTAATCCATCTGGAATCTTGTTTATGTCCCGTATACTGACTCTTGCCTATTCTTATGATCAATAAAATTTTGTTTGCCAAAAAAAAAACTATCAATCCTTTTGGAAAACCAAGTTGGATTTTTTTTAAGGTAAACAAAAATTTTATTGATGAACAATAAGTAGGCCTAGCCTAAGTACACATGACGTATACAAAAAACAAACTTTGACTATTATATTGGGTTCTGAGCATACACATCACAAATGACAACATGCGGCCTTAGTGCCTTACATTTTGAGCTTAAGCGCACTTTAACTAACACTGGTATGTGGGGGTTAGTTTTGCTCCTCATTAAGCATCTTTGTAGATTTTTTGGAAGAAAAGTAGAAGTGGTTGCATGCATGGATTTTCTTTGGGATATGGGTTTGGTACATAGCATATTACTTAAGGCCCGTTTTGGTAAACTAGTAGTTTTATTGTTTCTTGCCTATCTGGTGATGATACTTCCATAGAATTCCAAAGATTCTTTGGATGTCAAAGTGAAGTAGCTTGATGTATTTGACCCATGTCATCTCTACTTGGGGTTATTATATCATGCCATATTCAATTAATGCAATTATTGGTGCCTATGGGAGAAATTCCAAAGATTCTCTATGTTTTCTTGTTTGTTTCTTTCTTTTTCAGCAATTACTTAATGGTTTCCTGCATAAAAAGCATCTTGTACTTTACTTGAAGTGAATGAATAGATAGAAACCATTAAAGGCAAATTTATGTATCTTTATAATATGAGAAAATTAATTGCAGAACACTTTAATTATCATTCTTCTTTTTTCTTTGGTGAAAGGACCCAAAGGAGAAGGCTAAATCAGAGACAAGGGATTGGTTGAACAACGTGGTATGAATAAGCTTTTTACCTTATTTCCAATTTTTTTTTCTTTCCTAACGGGTTCAACTTGGTACAATGGTATGATTTGAGATTCATCTTCTTTGGTTCGTCTCATCACACATTTAAATGACTTGTCTATTCGCTATCTTGCATGTGTATGAATAATGTGTGTATCAGTGTCTTGTTTTTTTTTTTTAATCGTTAAACGAAATTTTATTAATCATAAGAATATGCGTTAAACGAAATTTTATTAATCATAAGAATATGCATAAGCCCAAGTATATGGGACATATACAAGAGCATCGCCTGAGTGTGCTAGTTTAGTGATACAAGAAATTCATGAAAACTCATTCCATCGAAATCAATTACAACCAACCAATGACAAAGTATTGAAAAACAAGTTTCGAAGCTCTTCCATTGATTGCGCTCGATCTTCGAAGCTTCTGTCGTTTCTTTCCCTCCAAATGCACCACCATAGACATATTGGAACCATTTTCCATATTGCTTCAATATGAGAGTTACCCTGAAGATCTCTCCAAGAAGCTAGGAGATCGATCATGCTTCTCGACATCACCCAAGTTAGTGCTACCCGAGTGAAGAAATCATTCCATACGGCCGTGGCAATCTCACAATGAAGTAATAAATGATCAATAGACTCCCCACTCTTTTTGCACATGTAACACCACTCCATGACAATAAATCGATGTTTCTTTAAATTATCAAGTGTGAGTATCTTTCCCAAAGAAGTTGTCCATACAAAAAAGAGTGCCTTTAAGGGTGGCTTTTGTCTTCCAAATACTTTACTCTTATAGGGGAATGGGTTTGTTGTATGTTTGCTCATGACTTGATAGAAGGAGCGGACGATGAACTTCCCTTTCTTGGAGTGATGCCAGAAAATCTTGTCATCAACTTCCCTTCTCATGGGAGTCGAGTATATGAGATTATAACTTAGATGTTGTCGACTTCCCAATCATGTGCATCTATAATGAAAGTTACTTTACATTGAGGAGCACCATTTGATGTAATCAAAAGGTCCGCAATCGAGGCTTATTTCATTCTTACTATGTCATAGATTTTTGGATAAGCTTCCTTGAGTGCCCTATCACCACATTATGGTGTCGTTTGAATAGTGAGTTGAGATGAGATGAGTTGAGATGAGAGTTGAATAAAATATTGTTAGAATAATATTTTTTAATATTATTATTGTTTTGGGAATTGAAAAAGTTGAGTTATTTATTATATTTTGTATGAGAATTTGAAAAAGTTGTAATGATGAGATGAGATGAAACACTTTCATTATCGAAACGGGGCCTATATGTTGTGCCAAAATTTGATTTTGAATCTGTCACCCAACTCAAAGCGGGGTTTTTCTGTATGTATCCCATCTTCTTCTTATGTGATTCCAAAGCCCCACCCCATATGACCCACTTACCTCATTTGAACACCAACCTCCCCATACTTCACTGTACTTTGATTCTGTGACATTTCTCCACAAGGTCCCCGTAATGTCTTGGTTTATTATTGGCTTTTAGTCATTTTGTTCCCATTTTTGGTCCTTAGTAAGTCAGCCTTTTCAAGGGAACAGAGCATGAACGCATTTCATGATAGATGAAGTTCAGATTTTCCCAGTTCAGTTTTGTATTTTTTTTGTAGGTAGAAGTAAAGTTTTAGTGATATAAGAGGGATTGCCCAAGTACACAGGTAGTATACAACGAACATGCCTGAGTACATCTAAGCACTAGTGAGAGATACAAGCAAATCATGAAGATTGTCCGTATTACAAATAATGGCCGAAGCCCAAGAGAGTAAGGTATTGTAAAAAAAAAGCACTTCAGCTCATCTAACAAACGCTTCATGTCTTCAAAGCACCTCTTGTTTCTCTCCAGCCACAAGCACAACATAATGTAATGAATGATCATTCTTCACACAACGGCGATGTGGGCATTTCCCCTAATTCTTGTCCAGCAGCTTAGAATATTCCTAAGGCCCTGTTTGAATACAAGAAATGTTTAATTTAATCTCATATCATCTCATCATTACAACTTTTCTAAATTTTCACACAAAATATAATAATTAATTCTATATTAAATAATTCAACTTTTTTTTTTATAAGTAAAAATATTATATATATCAATAGGAGTAACCAAGTACATTGGATGTATACAAGAAAACACCTAGCCCCAAATGACCCAAAAAGCCCATGAAAATTAGAAATCTATCCAAAATACAACAAGCCCAAATTGGAATAGAACACACCTCCCCAACCCCCCACCCCCGTAAGACTAATACTCCACCTGAAACTCTCTCTACAAGGACGTCTTCGTAATACTCTCCCTTTCGTCTTTTCTCGACTTGAGCTACCTCCCTTAGTGTCGTAGTTGATTGCCCAAGAAAGACGTTTTAAATTTTAACTCCTTGCTTCTCTTAAAATTTGATTTGGTTTCAAGCGAGTGGCCCGCCTCTATCGCAGTGAGTAGTGTTTTAAATTGGTCTTCACATCCTCCGTGTGAAAGCCCACAATGTGCTGAATCTTGTTAATCTTATGCAGAACCCAATCTGATGGTGAACCCCCAATGTTGTTTGTCGGAGGAAGAGAAACCAGGGAAACAACGTTATCCCCATACATAGTTCCCAACTGCTCTCTCGACCCTAGACATTCCTCCTCAACGACTATATTATTATTGTCCATTGTTGCTGTCACCATTAGAGGTTCCTTCACATCTGGCATAGGTGTCATCGTTCCATTGACAAGAACATTACTTGTAGGTTTTCCATCCTCAACGACCCTTTTTGTGCCATTTTGTCAGACCTTACTACTCCATCAGGAGGCATAGAATAGGTAGGGGGAACACTACCTTCTATTATCCCATTTTCATCTTCTGAAAGAAGCTCGTCTGCTTCTTCCAAAGTACTCAAAACCCTGAAAGGACCCCCATCTTCAACTGAAAGTGAACCCTGGAAAAAGGTACCAACCTCAATTGTAACTGGTGACAGAGGGCAGTCAGACGGAAACCGGAGTGAACGTGATGTCGGTGTCCGACGACCCTATATGTGACGACGTCGAAGTGCCCTTTGCCAGCCCACTTGAGGCCTTCAAACCCGTAGGATCTACCCACTGCCTCTCTCGTCCGTTTTCAACGCACCACCCAAACCCATGACCAGGTCCAACCCCTTATTCACATTAATCATAAGATCTCTCACATACTCCATAACTCCTGTCAATTGAGCTTTAACAGTCCACAAGACCCCCTCCACTTCTCCCACACTCAAACACTCGACCGAGGCAGCCATTCCACCGTGCACCACATGGTGCTTACCCTCCACTTCTCCCAATTTCACCCGACAGCCTTTGTTTCCTACAAGTGTCTTACCTTACCCTTTCCTTTTGCTGCGGAGCTATTCTCGATTGGACTACTCGCCTGTGACCTCAACATCAAGGCATATGAGGCACCTTTGACCAAGGAAGGCCTTCCCACTGTCTTTCCATCAACGAACTCCCCTTTGTTTGCATGCTTTAGAACAGCGGCTTTGGACCCAGTGACGCTTTGATTGGAATTCAGAAAACCTTTCCATCCGATGCCATTTGCGCCTTCAGAGATCACCAACAAACCTTTTCTCCTCCCATTCCGGAATTCTGAAAGTTGTTGGAAACTGCCCCTTGTGTTAATATGATGTTGAATGATGAGAACTCCATTACCCATCCTTAACTCCTTGAAGAATCCATCATGATCGATGAGTTCTAAACAATCCTCTATCCCCTTACCAACCCATGAAGCTGTCGTCCCACATAGGCATAAGAATTTAGTTATCCTTTTACTAAGTTCAGAGATGTGAAAGTTATTTCCTCCCTCTTTCGTAAAAACGAAAGTTTTTTTATTCCACCTTCAACCACCTCTCACCTTCCATCTAAGACGAATCTGTGTCGCGTGTCATCATCCTCTAGTCCCAAATCACAACATCATCTCCCAAAACATCAAGCTTCCTCTCACTTCATCATCTCCGACATCATCTCCCAAAACATGCAGATTTGATGTAGGTTTGCATCGGCGAAATCAAAGGAGTGGTTTCCTGAGAAAATCCGATCAACAGAGGGAGGATCGACGTCAGAGTGCCCTTAGAGGAGTCGCCTGAGCCCGACGGTATTGTCTGTTGTGGTGGAGGCACATATTCGACGGACGACGGTCCAAGAGATCTCCTTGGCGATTTTGAATCTTGTCGCCGGAGGGATGACCGACGTTGGAGTGCCCTCAGGGGAGTCGTCAGAGCCCGCCTGTCTTGTTTGTATTGGGGAGGCTCAGGTACGATGGTCTACGACACCTACAAGAAATCTCCTCAACGTCTCTGAGAAATGCAGAGGCGCTGGAGTCTGTCAGCCTTGTCTATGGCGGTGGTGGGGTGTCTTAGGTGAAGGGTGACGTTGGTCAGTGCCTTAGGTGAAGGGTGACGGCGAGGTTAGCCTTGCATTTCATTTTCTTTTAAAGTATAAATGATTAATATATAATAATTCAACTTTTTCAAATCTCAAAACAATAATAATATTCTAATAATATTTTATTCAACTTTCATTTCAATTCACTATTTAAACCACACCTAACTCTTCCAGGCATAATCCATGCCACCCTAGTCCGATTAAAGATCTCGTTCCATAAACTCCAGGCCACCTCACAATGTAACAAAAGATGTTTTACTGGTTCCCTATCACTCTTGCACATAAAACACCAATTTGAAATGATGAGATCACATTTTCTCATATTACCTAGGGTGATAATCCACCCAAGAGATGCAATCCATACAAAGAAAGCAATCTTGCGAGGTACCTTGCACTTCCAGATAGCCTTCCAAGGAAAGCTATGATTGTTAGAAAATCCCAAGAGAGCCTTATAAAGGAGCGCACCAAGAATTTTTTATTTCCACTCGGATTCCACAACATCCTATCCTCCATCTTATTTCCAATTGACATTGCATATAATGAGTCAAGGAAATCAGCAAACATATACAACTCCCAATCTTGAGCCGCTTTCGAAAAACTCACATTCCAATGGACAATGCCATTAGATAGTACCAATAAATCAGCTAAAGCAGCCTGTTTGTCACAAGAAATTTGGTAGAGCATAGGAAACACTTGCTTAAGAGCCCTTTCAACACACGAAACATCGTGCAAAAAATAAACACTAATACCTCTTTTAAAAACGCGAATCTGAAAAACTGGGAGAATCTTCCCCATCCTGCTCTTGTGTTATTCTACAATCCCACGCCATGTGTCTCCCTAACTTCATTAGAGCACACCCCAAAGACTTCTCTCCATAAGCCCTCTCCTTCCCTATGATATCTCTACAACCATTTCTCCAAAAGTGCTTTGTTGAAAACTCTTACATTACGCACTCCAAACCCACCATATGGTATTGGTGAGCAAACTTTATCCCAACCCGCAAGATGAAACTTAGTTTCCTCCCCAATGCCTCCCCTAAAAAAGTTACGAAAAGTTTTCTCAATACGAGAGGCCACACTTGCAGGTAACAGAAATAAAGATAGAAAATAAGTAGTGAGGTTAGATAAAGTGCAGTTAATCTGTCACCATTGGGCAAATATATCCGTTTCCACCCAGCGAATCTTCTTTCGATTTTTTCTAACACACCATCCCAATAGATTTTGTCTTGAAAGCAGCCCCCAATGGAAGACAGAGGTATTTCAAGGGCAGTGAAGCAGCCTTACAACCCAAGATATTTGCCAAGCCTTGAATATTGGTCACACCACCTACAGGAACCATCTCAGACTTCAAGAGATTTACCTTTAAGCCTGAAACCGCTTCAAAGCAAAGTAATACAACCCTCAAGTATCGCTTCGAGAGATTTTGTCTTGAACCTCCTCTGCTTCAAAAGGTCTCTCCAACTAAGCGGTTTCCTTATGGAACTTGATTGTCTTCTATGTTAGAAAGTAAGGGTAAAACGGAAGCCATAGAATATTGCACTGTTTTAAGTTTGTTGACATGCATTTTGGGACATTGCAAAAAGGAATCCAGAGGTATGCTAAATTGGAAAAAGGTAATTTAAACTTGGGCATACTGCAAGTGGTATGCAACTGAATGGTTTCCTCCATGTCTTGTAGTGTTCGCAAAGCCAAAGAAGTCATTAAATAAGTTGGCTGAAACCTGCACCTGGTGGAATCTATTGACTTTTTAATACTTTACACATTTGTGCTTCTTTCTCTTTATCCATGTTGCTTGTATATATTGGTCTTTGGACATGCTTAAAAATTTCTGAATGTCATCATCTGGCAAATATATTTGTGATGTGTTCTTTTCTTATGTAGGTTGGGGAGTTGGAGTCTCAGATAGATAACTTTGAAGCTGAGATTGAGGGGCTATCTGTTAAGAAGGGCAAGACTAGACCCCCAAGACTGGTAGGACAATCACGTCTATAAATTATTTCATTTGATTGGCACCGGGTGTCCGAGAACAATCACGTCTATAATTGTCTTTTTCGTTTTTTGTTTTGAGCCTCAGCAGTCATTAAATCTTTTTATTTTGTTTGGAAGACACATTTAGAGACCTCTATTGCCCGGCACAAGGCTCATATAATGAAGTTGGAACTGATCTTGAGGCTGCTGGATAATGATGAACTGAGTCCCGAGCAGGTTAATGACGTTAGAGACTTTTTGGAAGACTATGTGGACCGCAATCAGGTCTGTGTGCTTATTCTTCAATTTTGTTCTTTTCTTATTGTTCTTGTAAGCTTTGCTATTTTGTGAAAGATACATTGTTAACAGTATCTACCTGTAGTATCTTTTACATTTTATTTCTTTCTTCTCGATTCCATTCCATCAGAAACTACCATTGATAAGCCATCTGTTGAGATCACCTTTATCAGATTTATGAACTTTTCAATATATTTTTATCTTTTTGGTAGGAGGATTTTGATGAATTTAGTGATGTTGATGACCTTTACAACACACTACCATTAGACAAGGTGGAGTCTCTTGAAGATTTGGTTACGATTGGTCCTCCCAGTCTTGTGAAGGTAATTCTTTCTGCAATGCGGTGTGTATTTTCTGATATCTATATTTGTTGAAGTTTGAAACATGATTGGTGATTTTACAAACAATTTAGGTGAGATTTCTTTCCAACTGTGGCGGGTTTATATGTTGAATTAGAGAAGCAGACATCTTTTAGAGTCAGCATCTTGACTAAGCCAATGAGTACTAGTTCAAATGGCTCTCTAGGAACAAGGTGGAGAGTTAGTTCGTTGATTCAAAACTCACTCGATGTGTCAATAACTTTTCAAAAGAAAATTTTATTGTCTAAGTAATAGAGCTGTCCTGCGTCATATGTTCATAGGCTTTAGTAGATGCCAAGTAGAGTAGATTTTTCTTGATTGCTAAAACTGTGAAGTGCAAGATTAGGATAAGTATTTGGGTGATTTGTGGGCAAATTGATTTGAAAGTGTTGATTCTATTCTTTTTTTTTTGGATGTCGGGGAACCTCTCCAAGTCAGGGCCCTTCGGACCCACCCTTGTAGAGTAAACCCCGGTCCCGTGCACCGCACCCTCTGAAGTTTCCTTACACAAAACTGGTTAAATCGCTGGCTTTTCGCCAGGGGGTGTGGCCCCTAGAGATTGTTTGCACCCAAGCCCAGGGTCTTTACCACTTGAGCCAACTCCTAGGGGTTAAAAGTGGTTGATTCTATTCTATTAAGCTTTTTCTGTCAAGGACTTTTTTTTATTAACTAAAAAAAGAATTCTTTGCATGCTCTATTGTTAGTATTTTGTTGAAGCTCTTTCTGAGTATCCAACCATTTTTTCTTTTCTATTTTCCTTTTACAAAATATCTTTCAATTTGGTAGTGTTGCTACCTTTAGGACATGAGAGTTAAGACTTTGAAGGCGTATGGTTGAGGATTTCATCCATACTGATGTGCTATTAGGTTGCCTGACCCTTGTAAAACTAATTTTATTACGTTCCAGCAGGGGGCACCTGTTCTTAGCTTGAAGACGTCTTTGGTGGCATCAGCATCTCAAATTCCTGTAAGTGATTTTAAGGTTTTGGACAAAGATATACTTATAAAAAAACCAGTTTTGGGCAAAGATACCAGTCTTGAACCATATAACTGAATGTGTGGAGCGTTTAAGCTCTAAACTGTGAAAGCTATTAATAATGATATTGAAGGACTGGCTTTGGACTATCATTTAATTTAATTTTAATTCCATTCTGATGTGGAGGGTATTTTTTCATTTTACATATTTTTCTGTTATAGACGTGGTGCTTTATCACCATGTTGTATATTGGTCTGCACAGGCTGGATCAGTAACTGGTAGCAAATGGTATAATAAAATTAATTAGATGATATGCATATTTGTAATTTAGCATTCCTGCAGGCAGCCTTGATGATGGGTCTTTTGGCATCTCAAGGATAGCAGTCTCGGGGGTAAAACCTGCTTTCTCCTCTTCTTGTATAAGACTTTAGCTTACAGGGTTTGGTCAATAGCAAGACGTGAGGCACTTTTTGTTGTAGGTTGCTTTAATTTCTACTTGGACCACTACACTTGAGCTTCTAGTTTCTCATGTGTGGCACATTAAAGTCGTATTTTTTTTTTGTGAACAATTTATAAATTTTATATCATGCAGGGAGCTTTTCTTTCTGTTCCTTTCCTTTGGATGTATGACAAAATGTGGGTTAAATGGTGTAGGGTTAAGCGCATTTAGTGGATAAATCCTCACTCCCTTTCCACTGCAATGTTAAGAAGTTTTTTGATTGGAAATATAACTACCTTTTTGTTGTCGTGTATAATTCTCTCTACTTCATCGATATAGTTCTATTTTCAGAAGAGGAGATTTGTTTTGTTTTATTTTATGGCTTTTGATGTCACCCTTCTTCCCTTGTGCGAGATTCTCTTTGTCCTGAAATAAGGGTGATGTGTTGCTTTCCAGGTCACTGTTGCTTCTAATCAACAGCAGAGCACTGTTCAGGAACAAGTTGAAGATACAGTTTCCCAGGATAGTAATTCCGATACTGTTCCCAGAACTCCACCTCCCAAAAATAGTGTAATTGGTTTGTCTGCTGCCACACCAGTCGGGAGTCTTGCAACCTCGAATGTTTCTGCTCACAATTTGTCTGGGGTCTCCGGTTCTTCAACTAGCCTTCCAGGTTCAGGTTCTGTGCGAGCTGTCCCAGAGAACATTGGTCCTGTTCATTTTTCCTCTCCTTTGAGTCTGTCTAGTTCTGCAAAGGAAGAAGATAGTGTTCCTGGCCGTAGATTGTCTCCATCACTTTCTGATACTGGACTCGTAAGGGGAATTGGTAGAGGTGGCCTCTCCAGCCAACCATCAGCTAGCATCTCTCTTAGTTCTAGCAATGTAGTTCCTAGCAATGGAACTATTGGTGCAGTCCCTTCAACCTCTGAAATGGCAAAGAGAAACGTATTAGGAGCTGATGACAGACTTGGTAGTGGTATGGTCCAGCCTCTGGTTTCCCCTCTAAGTAACAGAATGATTTTACCTCAGGTTGCCAAAGCAAATGATGGAACTGCTGCAATAGATTCTAGTAATGTTGTTGAGCCTACAACTTTGGCTGGCAGAGTTTTTTCCCCTCCTATTGTCCCCAGTATGCAGTGGAGGCCTGGAAGTACTTTTCAGAATCAGAATGAAGCGGTATGTCACTGTACCTTTTACATGCTTTTCTTGGTGGCTCTGCCGCCGGGGCTCCTTATGTATGATTGCTTGCTGAAATTTATCTCCAGAGTTCACTTTCTTGTTTTTGGTTGGCTGGAAATGAGGACGCAGGAACACAATCAATGACCTAAAAGTTTAGGGGTTCTTGATTAACACTGCTGAGAGAAAAGGAAATTATTACCCTAACATAAAGTCTAAGGATGTAACACCCATTTCCTCCAAGGTTACAAATGGTAGTAATATTTAAAAGATTTTTATACGGGCCAGCTAGAAAAGATTCCATAAACCAAAAACACTTCAAATTTTTATCGAGCAAACCTGATTGGGCCCTTTGGGTTGATATGTAACAAAAAAATTTATTGAATAGATGGTCGGTCATAGTAGCACTTATTGAAAAATTTTCCAAGTTTTGTGATTTTTCACAAAATTTCATGAAAAACATAAAAATCTCTTAAAAGCCATAAAGTTCTAAGATCCAGTCTCATCGCCACGAGCTACACCTGGTTCTGCAACTTTGTTGGCATAATTTTCTTCACATGGGACGGTTAACTTAATGTTTGAGAATTCTATAAATAGTAATGAAATGATTTGTGAATAGTAGTAAAATGGTTTGAGTTAAGTTGTTTTATTGGATTTTGGAAAATGAGAGAGAAAAAATTGAATAAAAATATTATAAAATTAAAATATTGTTAGAACATAATTTTTCAATATTATTTTGTTTTGAAATTTGAAAAAGTAATTATTTTTTGTGTTCTGTTTGGAAGTTTAGGAAAGTTGTAATGATTAGGTGAAAAATTTGAAGATTTGAAATTGAAAAGTGATGTTTGGGAAGGAAATTATGAAAAAAATTTAGATAAGATGAGGTCATCTCACTTCCCAAACAAGCCTTTACTCATGAACTTGCTTTCTTGTCTTGTGTTATCATATCGTCTTTCATTGGTGCATAACATAGCATGAAGCTTAGTAACCCCAAGTGGTGGTGTAGTGGTCCTGGGGTGAGTCATATAAATCGGGCGCCCTGGTTCGAAACTGTGCATTCACACTCTTGGGGCCATTTGACTAGAGGATTTTTCCCTTGAATTATCCAATGTGCATTTGTGGGAAACTTCTTGCCGAGTGCTTGTGCGCCCATGAGATTATCTGGACTTTGTTCTTGGATACCCAATGCTAAAACAAAAATAGTGAGGCATAGTAGGCATGATCATCCCATACTTACAATTCCTTTGCGTACAAGGTTCTCATAAAAAAAGGCACATGTAACATGGGCTACCTAGGAACAAGCCATAATAGTTTATGATCAAAACATGTACATAGCATATTACTTAGAAAAAGATGATCAATTTGTTTTGCAAAAGAGAGTCGTCATAAAAAAAGAGTGTTATCATGGTTTCTCATATGAGGAAATGATAAGGGTGAGATCATGGTTACTTACCTCTTTGAGTGCGCCAACTTCACCTATAAAATCACATGCATTACCACGTCAATTTTCTTATTAAGCCTGGTTGTCTAACTAAGGAATAGAATTTCATGTAATGGACTACCCATGACACTTGAAAAATTTCTCTCCATAGAGAGCTCAACTCACCTCAAAATCCAAACGCAACCTAAGTCTACTCCTAGCACTCTTGCTCGGTGTCTATGCCTTCACCATTTGGGACATCAAGGCCTTGTTTGGATAGTGAGATGAACTGAGATAAGAAGGTTTAAGATGAAAGTTGAATAAAATATTATTAGAATATTATTTTTTAATATTATTATTATTTTAGAATTTGAAAAAGTTGAATTGTTTATTATATTTTGTGTGAGAATTTAGGAAAGTTGTAATGATGAGATGAAACCATTTCTATATCCAAACGGTGCCTAAATCATAAAAACAAACAAACAAATGATTCGAAGACCTAATAGCACATCATTTTGTAAACTTAACTTAACATTAGACTTAACTTTGAAAACTTTAATGCATAGTCATGTTATATGCTATATGTAACATGGATGAATGAATGATGGAGTCTTTGTGTTTCATATGATTCATGCATGACTTATTCATCTTGTCTTTCACTTATATAATGGCCATCATAACATATGTGCATTGGTTCAATTGTCGTTGACTGCGTAAATCATAGCATAACATATGGTGTATCACGCTTAGGTCTGTGACACTGCACATCATAGCATAACATATGGTGAAGCACATTTAGGTCCGTGTCACCGCATACATCATATAGCATATGGTGGAGCACGTTTAGGTCCGTGTTACCGGATACATCATAGCATAGCACATGGTGGACTGCGCTTAGGTACGGGCTTGCACATCCACCCATAACATAAGGCCAATCTTTAAAGCTTACTTATCGTTCACATGACTTCTTACTTATCTTATCATAATGCCTGTGAACATGTTGACTTCATGACTGTCATGGCGTGTCATACTCGTATGCATGGCATAGCATTATAATTTATGCATGGCATATTAATATGAACATTTCATAACATAACATAACATAACGTAAGCATTACATAACATACGTTTGATTTTCATGACATAACATCCATTCTAACAAACAATCCAAATCATCATAGCATACATAATTTCATTCATAAGCATATTGTCGTAATTCATCAGAGGGTTCATAAAGAGGGGCTAACCTTGAAGTGGCTACATAGCATAGGTAGACATGAAGGCTATGATCATGCTACTTACATCATATCACTACTTCCTGAATCTTACTTCGTAGCCTATCATCTATGCTAAATATTAAGCGTCACTAAATTTTCTTGGAAAATGTGTTGTAATATCAACTTAATTAAATATGTATTATGGAAATTAATTTAGTAATTATTATGTTAGGTACTTAATCAATGAATACTAATATTATATAATTATTTGAATACTAATATCATATCTTAACTTTCAAATTATAATTTAATAGGGAATATATTTTATTTAAATTTATAAATAACAGTGGAAATATTCAGTTCATAAAATAGACTTATTCATGCTTAACTTAAAATTCTTGTAATTTTTTTTTTTATTGGCACCGAGTGTCTGAGAACAGCGTCCAAACTAATCCCGGGGGTGCACAGACCCTCAACAAGGAGGTTCACTTAAGTGCACCTCGGATAATTCAAAGGGAAAATTGTCTAGTCTGATGGCCCCTAGAGATTGTTTGCACCCAAAGGAATTTGAACCGACCTAGGGAGCATACACCCAAGCCCAAGGCCTTTACCACTTGAGCTTGTAGGAGTTAACTATTACTATAATCTAATCATAATTCAATAAATGAGGTATTTTTTTGAGGTTGAATCTCTTTACCGGGCATAATATTATGAAGGTACGTGACATTCTTGACCTAGGGGAAGGGGTGTTACCGTAATTGTTTTTGCATTCATTTTTTATGGAAGGCTAATTGGGGTTGTCCTCAATGAGCTTGGTGAATATCTGTAATTCTGAAATAGATCTTAGCCATTTATATGATCATTATGTATCGATCTCTGATTTACAGATAATACTTTCTTCCTATGTTTAACCAGGAGAGGCATGTCTGATTGCCAGTTCTGTCTTAGTAGAACTTTTCATCACGATAGACATACATTTTTAGTGCCAGTTCATTATTCATTCTTTGTGGCTGAAGAAAAAGGTCTTCATGCCTGTTGATTTTCACAAAAGAATTTTAGTTTCTAGCATGCGCTTAGTTAGTAGTAGGTGAATTTTATGTCTGTTTTTGGTATACTCTGTTGCCTTAATGTATTATGTTCAGTTGAATTCAGAATAGGATTTACTAAATTCTAGTTCATAGTTCAGTGTTGCACGCTTATTGTTTAATTGGAACTAAGCTACCTTCCTTTCAGGGACAATTTCGGGGGAGAACTGAGATTGCTCCTGATCAGAGGGAGAAATTTTTGCAACGGCTGCAACAAGTACAGCAACAAGGTCCCAGTACCCTTCTTAGTATGCCGCCCCTTGCTGGAGCAAGTCATAAGCAGTTTTCTGCAAACCCACTCTTGCAGCAGGTTCTCTTTCTTGTTTGATTTTTTCAATAATATTGCTTTTATTTGTTTTCTTTTCTGAATCAATTTCAACTGCTTGTGGGAAAATCTTGCTTTGAGAAAAGAGTATTAGTGTGTATATAAATAACCATTGAAATGGTTAGACATACAATTGTGTGTTTTGATTTTTAATAAACTACATACATATATTACTTGATTTTATGTATTATTGATATACAATTTACTTATAAAAAAATATGTTTTTTGATCGGTAAAAAAAAAACATATTTTTTTATAAGTAAATTGTATATCAATAATATACAAACAAGCTAACTTGTTCAGCCGATCTCTATGAGAGCTTGTTCCTGAACATTATTTGAGTCAAGCAAGTTTGCATAATTTGATAATTGAGCCTACTTTCTTGTCTGCAAACGGCCTATGTAATAATTCAATTGAGCCTAGTTTGAGCTTAATGGAGTCTAGTTCAAGATACCTGCCGAATAGTCTTGTTCATTAACACCCACATCTTGAGATATCCAAAGAATTACCTTAAGGGGAAGGGCACCTTTTCCTCTCTCCTAATTGGTCGATTGGGGAAAGAATAGTGGAACTTGACATTATTGGATCAGGCATGAAGTTTAGAGTGTTGGTATATTCGACATCTGTCTTGATCAACTATAAAGTATATATAAAAACAATAATTCTTTTTAAACCTTGCTTTCACAATTTCAACCTCTTGGCCTCATCTCTTTTGCCACTCCTTACAACTCAAGCCTCTATCTTTCTCTAACCACCTCTCTGTCTTATTGCCTCTCCTTAAAACTCAACGTTTCTCTTCCTCCCTACAATATCGGCCATTGGAGGATCTCAGGGCATCGCAATTATGAATTATATTTCTACTCAAACCAAATGTGACTATTATTATATTCCTATATTTGGTTTATAAATTATCTTGTACATGAAATAATTGATTGTGCTTATTGAAAAAAGCACAAACAAAATGGGATCTTGGAGCTTTGAGCGACGCCCACCCTGCTTCAAAAATATCTAGACGCATAAGTCAAACATTCACAATGGGTACATAAAGGCATAAAGATAATTTGAAGGAATCAGAAACTATTCGGGACCTTTTCATGTATAAGTTTCACTAAACATGGTGTTTTCTGTTATGCCGGAAATGGTTGATTGGTAAACCATCAGTGCGCACTACTGTGGAGAATGATTCTGTCTTGTGTATTGTGGTGCATTTGGAGGGAAAGAAATGAGCGTAGCTTTGAGGATTGCGAAAAGTTAGTGATGGAGTTCAAGTTTCTTACTCTTTATCTAACATGGAACTTTCCCTTACTTATCTAAAAAATATGGAACTTTCCCTGCCCCTAAGATGTTGATACCCATCTTCTTTGAGGGAATCCACATTCCCATATGAGTAAGGTTGATATTAACATTTAAAGGTGGATTACTGTCTTTTATGGTATTCAGATAAAAATGGCAACTCCTTCCTTCATATCCGGGTGGATCAAAGGAAAAAAAATAGTGGGTAAACCATCTTTATCGAATTAATTTTGTATAAATATGGTCTTTCTGTGTATGGTGATTGATATTGTTTCTTCTCTCTATATAATCTTCTTTTCACTCCATTTATCCCATGATACTCCCTATTCTTTTTTATAGTAGTATGAGAATTTGTTGAATTTAAATGTTCTTTGTGCTGTATTTTTTTATATTTTTGGCATGATTAGTATAATGTTTGACACCGCATCATTTGCCCAGCTTAATTCTCAAAGCACATCTGTCTCTTCTCAAGCTGGTCTGGGACTTGGAGTCCAGACACCGGGTCTCAATAATGTTACATCTGCTGCCTTACAGCAGCAGCCAAATTCCATCCTTCAACAGTCTAATCAACAACCATTGATGTCAGGTGGTCCAAAAGATGCTGGTAACCTTCATTTTCCTCATCTTTCATTTTAATTGTTATGGTGGCGTGGGGTAGGGGGTTGGGTGGATGGATTAGTGTTAATTACCACCCCGTGAATTATAGTTAGAATCTGGAAAGTTTGACATGTGCTCAATTAATTTTCCCAAAGGTGATAGTCTTAGGTTGTAAACAGACCTGTTACATGCTGATTATTTTTAGTAATTTCTTAATCTCAATAGGAGCTGAATATGCTACCCAAGTTCTCAAGCAATAGCAAAATAAAGAAGGTGGTCAAATGTCTCAACACTAGTTTTATACACAGAATATGAAAGACTTGAGGGTTGTTTGGGAAACATATCCCATCTCATCTCCTCTCAAAATTTCCTTCTCAAACATCACTCAAACACAAATACTTCTAAATTTCAAATCTTCAACTTACCTAATCATTACAACTTTTCCAAACTTCCAAACAAAACATAAAAAACAATTCAACTTTTTCAAGTCCCAAAACAAAAATAATATTAAAAAATTATATTCTAACAATATTTTAACTTTATAATGTTTTTATTCAGTTTTTTCTCTCATTTCCCAAAACCCAATAAAATATCTTAATTCAAACAATTTCACTACTATTCACAAACCACCTCACTAGTATTCACAGATATATTCTAAGTGTCCAAATGAGCCCTAAGATTATGTCCTTTGTTTAGAGTGTGATGTGCTGTGCATTAAAGATGACGACTTTCACAACTCATCAAGGTGCGAACTTCAAGACAATGGCTTCAAACTTCAATAGCATTCTCAAGTTTCAAAGATGATAAGTGAGTTTACATAAATGGCCATAGGAGGTTTGAACGGAGAAAACATAACCCAAGGTTATTCATAGGAGACCTGCTACAGCCAAAACGCTCCTTACCAAAAGAGAGTTGCATTTACAAAAGCTCACTTTTGTAATTTTTTTAGAGGAAAATATAAAATATCAATTCAAGACTCAGAAAATGATGTCAGCAAATATTCTCAAGTATCAATTGATATCGAAGATCATTTACGTACCATGGTGCCACATGTTGTCATATGCAATATATATGCTTTGAACCCAATACAATAGTCCAAGTTGGCTTTCTAGATGAATTTATTTCTTGTGTCAACCTCGTTCAACTAAGTGATTTCATGTCAATTTGTTTTGCTTCTTCTACTTAGTTGGGATGCCTTCTCTTGTACACACCATATGTTCTTGGGTTGCACCCGTCAGCGCTTTTAATAAAACCAATTTACTTATTAGAAAAAATCCGTTTAAGTGCAAATAGATCTGGTTGACTGGGAACTTAGGTTTCAAAAAACTTTTGACTTTCTATGTCCAAAACCTATCTTACCTATGACTACGAATGGAGAAATGTTTTAGCCATGAAGAGATCTCACAAAAGTAAATATACAAATTGACATGCCTTTGTACATTTCAGTGCACCAGGATTGCTCACCTGGTTTTTACTTGTAAAAAAATATATGAATGGTATAAAGACTTCAACATTGTAAAGCACTGCAGGGTATTGCAGCAAGACTATAATTATCACCACTATCCAATAACACTAGATTAGATTAATGCTCGTTCATATATGATGCAGATGTTGGTCATGCAAAAGTTGAGGAGCAGCAGCAGCAGCAGAATTTACCTGATGATTCAACTATTGACAGTACCACTGGTTCTGGGCTTGGAAAGAATCTCATGAGTGAGGATGATTTGAAAGCCGATACTCCTGTATGTTGAAACATATCTAAGTTTTGTGTATGATGCTTCAATATTTTGTTTAACATTGTTTCCATGTATTTTCTGTGTATTTTCTGATTGTCTATCTTCTTTTATGGTAAAATTAATCTACAGAAGAAAATCGTGATGGTTTTTTGGTTGGCTGGTTATTGCATTAGTTGGGGAAAGGCCTTACAGAGTTGCTTGTTATATGTCACCAGTGGTTTGAGGGATTAGTGGTTGGCAAACCGTTAGTATATATGGATGCATGCAATATGTGTATTGCATAAAAGAACGGTTCTTGGTTTGAAGTCGTCCGTTGGTCAATTGCTGGAGAGATGTCTTGGTTGGTCTAGTTACAGACATAATTTTGTTTTCCAGCCAGATGATGCCGACTGAAAGGCAATACTAACCCCAAGGGGTGGCATAGTGGTCCTGGGGTGAGCCGTATATTGTCCTTGGTTCGAAGCTCCACATTCACTCCTAGGGTCATTGGGGGAAATTTTCCTTTGAATTCTTGGGGTGCATTTGCTGAAAACTCCTTGCCAAAGGTTGTGCAGCCCTCGGATTAGTCGGGACTTAATCCCAGACACCCAATGCCAATAAAAAAACAGTACTAGCAAGCGGGGAAAAAAAAAAAAAAAAAGGAATCGGTTGAGTGAGAAGCAATGGGGATCATGGGTATAGATTCTATGTTGGGAGCTGACCTAGTTAAATATCTCTCCTCCTTGTCAAAAAAAAAAAAATATCTTTCCTCCTGAGAACATTTTGCAAGTGTCAGTGACTGCATCAAACACTAAAGGGGTGGATTTTGGGGAGGCCTTGGCTTGAATATTGGTTAACATAGATGCAAAAATATAGGGTACAAAGTATGCATGTTTTGAGAGTTACAAATGTATATGGCATTTATCTTGGGACATTGACTTTTCTTACAATTAAAAAAATATTATTATTATTTTTTAGTAAGTAAGAATTTTATTATATGTATACGAATGGATGTTCAAGGAGTGACTTATTTTAATTGTTGTTGGATAAGAATTATCTTGGCTATAATGGTGTTACTGTTCCATCACTGGAGTACAAGTGGCCAATTTGTATGAGTCACAGTTAACTAACATGGTATCTTTATTATCATTTAACTGGTAAGGTATCTTTATTACCATCACGTTTTCTTTTTACTTAATAAAAAAACTAGCATGGCATCTTTGGTACTTGAGATAACTGATCCTAAACTTTTTTTGCCTGTTTCATTGGGAATATCCAGGCCAGATGTGCTGGTGTCAATGTTCCTTTGTTTCTGCCATTGCTCTACTCTTGAATTTTAAATCCCTGTATGCTGCAGCCAGGTGCATCTGACTCTTTGACTGAGCCTGTTCTAGTCCCTAGAGATATTGATCTCTCTCCTGGGCAACCTTTACAATCAAATCAACCTTCTGGGAGCCTTGGTGTTATTGGCCGAAGAAGTGTTTCTGACCTTGGTGCTATTGGTGACAACCTCAGCGGATCAACTCTGAATTCTGGGGGAATGCATGATCAGTCATACAATTTGAAGATGCTTGAGGCTGCATATTTTAAACTCCCTCAACCCAAGGATTCTGAACGTGCAAGAAGTTATACTCCGGTATGAATGTTTAATCTTCATCTGTTCGCATCTTGTTGACTATAACTTGATTGTGATTTTGAAACTTCCATCTTTTTGCCTTATAAAGAGGCATCCAGCAATTACTCCTCCTAGCTATCCTCAAGTACAGGCGCCTATTGTTAATAATCCTGCCTTCTGGGAAAGACTCGGTCTGGAGGTTAATGGCACTGATACCCTGTTCTTTGCATTTTACTATCAGCAGGTATATAGCTTACTGTACGTTTTCATTTTCATGCAATGTACTTCCTGTGATGCAACAAACCTAAGCTCTGGTCTTAAGTCAATAATTGTCTGCAGAACACTTATCAACAATATTTGGCTGCAAAAGAGTTGAAGAAGCAATCATGGAGATACCACAGAAAATACAACACATGGTTTCAAAGGCACGAGGAGCCAAAAGTCGCCACAGATGAATTTGAACAGGGGACATATGTATACTTTGATTTTCATATTGCCAATGATGACCTGCAGCATGGATGGTATGTAAACTTTGATTTTTTTCCCCGAAGGAAATGTTTTGTTTGCAATATCTCTCGTTGATTTATGTCTAAGTTAAGTTGTAACCATTCTTTTAGAGATACACTGTATTTGTGGATATATATATTTATATATATATATATATGTAGGCAGTTTTTGTAGTGCTCTATGTGTCAAACTTTGCACATTTTGTGTAAAACATAGACTGCTTACCCAAGGTTCACTGAACTGTGGAATATTTTAGAAGTGGAGACTTTTCTTTCTTTTTATTTGGTAGTATGAGTCGCTTTCTTTTCCCCATGCACAGTCCGCTGGGGGGGGGGGGGGGGGGGCTAGTAATTCTGTACTAAGAATTTATCGGACTGCAAAAGCAATACCCTCTTTCATACTCGTAGATATCCCTTTTTCAAGTACAGTTGCGTGATTTTAAAATGGAATCCTGCTCCAGTGTTTCTTACGTGAAGACTATATCGTTGAGAGAGGAGAGAAGAAAAGAAGGGAGGGAGTCTCCAGTGTTTCTTACGTGAAGACTATATTGTTGAGAGAAAAGAGAGAAGAAAAGAAGGGAGGGGGTTCTAGGCTTAAGTCACTTTTCTAAGCTTTTAGTTAAGCTGAATGTCTGCCATGCATCATAATTCATTATGAGTAGAAGCAATGGAGCCTGATTGTGGCATCTTATGGTTCCCAAATAATGTTTCTGAGAGCAGCAATGTAAGCAGGCACCCTCATTTCTTCTATGCAATTCCTTCAAATAAAATCTTATTTTACCTATTAAAAAAAAAAAAATTCTTCCATGCAATTTTATTTTTTAAAGAGGGTCTCTACGAGTAAGGACAGTTCCTGTTATGACAGTTTGATGGTGTAGAAAAAATAGAATAGCACGGAAGGAGAGGGCGGGGATTAAATTCAAGGTGTAGTCCCTAGACGAATGAATGATGGCGGTGGTTCTATTTTTACATTGCTTGATTGTATGGCGTTAGGGCTGCCTTATTCTTATGGTTCACTTCTTTCGATTCCTTTAGCCTTCCCTGATGTGTCATCCTGTTTCACTTTCTTTTCATCTTTTTTTCTCCCCCAACTTTTTTCTTGATGTGCTTGCAATTTCCATAATGTGTCTTGAAATGGATGTTGTGATTCAGGTGTCAGAGGATCAAGACAGAATTCACTTTTGAGTACAACTATCTTGAAGATGAACTTGTTGCATAGAGGATCTGAAGAATGTAAAAAATGTCATTATGACTTCCAGGTCAGTATAATGCGAGCCATGTTTCAGAAGTTTTTAAATGATTATTTCAATTGGTTATGGTGATATCTTATTTTGTACCTGTGAACTGAATCTTGCTCATAAACCATCACCACATCAGGATCATTTTTATTTTGTGTTGATTCAGCAAGAACTTTATGCACCCCGAATCACTATGTGCAAAATTTTACTTGTATCACAAGATCTAGAAGCAATCATGATAGTTACCTTTATTATTATAGCCAATAATAATGATATGGGCACGGACAAACACATCACCGCTTGCCTGACAGTGTTTTGTTCAATTGTGGCAATGTCTTGCGAAGTTGGACTGATGAGAATTGACACTCTGCTTGATGGCAATGGAATATTTCTTTTACATGATATACTAAAATTTTCAGCCGATGCCTGTTTTGTCCATGCGTACAGTTGGGTGAATATTCTCGCATCTGTTTTCTTTCTGCTTTAACTATGAAGTGTCAACTTTCTCTCTCAAAATTTAATCTCGCATTTCAAATCTCCTCTGCTCTGTTTTTATCATACATTTGGTGGTCACATGGGTCACATGTTCAAGTTGAACAGGAGGCGTGAAATTTTTTATCAAATGATTTTGGCCTTCTGTTCTTGCAGGTATGATCGAAAGCGGGTTAGGAACTGTCAAGTGCAAAGTTATTATAAATCATGCTCTGGTTCTTGATGGGGTACAGGTTACTAGGCTCCATGTTTTACGTATTTAGGTTCAGCCTGATAATTAAGGGGAGATTTTTAATAACTAAACATGTTCATGAATTGATTTTTGTTTCGATATTTGGATATTTCAATGAACTCAATTGCATCAGAGTAGAACTTTTTTAGTTCGAAGTTCGTTTAGACCGTTGCGAGATACATGAAAGGTTGAAAAAACCTCCTGTGCTTTTCATTTTTTTTCTTTTCTTTTTTGTTCTTTTTGAAAAGGAGCATGGATTTCCTCTTGATTGCACGGATGTCTAAACCGTTAAAAAAATAATCGAAGGATGAGAAGAAATAGACACTGAGTTGCACAAGTAGCATTTTCATTTCCACAGAATAATTTGGGCTTGAAATTGGGACTTATCGCATTTTGTTAAGGATGCGGCATCCACGTTGGTGATGATGGCCTTGCTGCAGACGGTGGAGGAGATCATCTACTTCAATGTCGCCCGGCTAAGTCGATCTTTTTTTTTTTGTCTTCTCTGAAGATTTATTATGTAATCAGATCTTCACCTGCCCCTTGACGGATGTGTAGAAGGGTATCATCCATCCAGTACCTTATGGACGAATGAATTTTAAGAGTGAACAAGTTTATAGTCGGCCCTATTCCTTATCTGGGGATTGTTTAGCCGCTTGTATGAGAGTGTACAGAGGAGGGGATGGGGAGACAGTATATAAGAAGAGAGTCAAAGGTCATGAACGATGCAACCTGTGTTATCGTTATCAAAACAAGAGACATGGGACTTTTCTGCAGTACTTGTTCCATGCCGGTGTTGGAATGGGACAATGAAACATACTGAGCATTTCCATTACACAGAAATGGCAAAGCCAAACCTCTGAAAGGCCTCGTTTGTTTTCAGAAAATTTTTCAATTCATTTCATTTTATTTAATTATTATAATTTTTTTAAATTTTTATATAAAATAAAATAAACAATTCAACTTTACAAAATCTTTAAATAAAAATAATATTAAAAAAAAATATTTTTTCATATAGTGGGAGAACCCCAGAAGAAGTCATAGAGATTACTTCCAACTGCACCGACATTTTTTCATCCTCCTAGAATCTTGATATCTTTTACATGTCTTTTGTCAATACATAAAAACAAGATTGCTAATCCTTGTTTTTTAATTAATGTACAGCTCAAGCAAAATGGGCACAGTTCGCAATTGGATGTTCGTGCTTAATGGAATATATATAGGCTTTTTTACAATGTGGGAAAAGGCGTAAAATGTAATGCATTTCGGAAACAACTTTATTGGAAGAGTAATGCGGTATATCTAGACTCGTTATAGCTTCCATGTGCAATGGGGTAGTATCATCCATTGTAAGCACGATACCTGCCCATTTTCTAGAGCTGTAAAAATTAACTGGAGAATCGATTCGAATCAGACCAGCTGGGTGGTCCAGTTCTAAAATAATGTTATATTATAATGTATAACATAAAATTTTAATCTTAAACATGAACATTTATTTGATCATTTCTTTAAATATAAAATATATATATTAATTACATTTTATGGTTTAATAAATTCTCATCATATTCCTTTTGATAAATACATTAGTAATACTATAATACTAATATACATTAATATATTAATCACATTTTATGGCCTAATACTAATACTATTAGTAATCCACTTTAAGTCTATATATAAATTACTATATAAATCACTATAGTATTAGTTATATTATTACTAATACTAATAGTCTAATACAGATATAGTAAATCACTATAACTACTACTAATATATAGCTATACTAATACTATTATATAGTTATACTAATCACTATAACTATATATAGTATTAATATCACTATTAGTAATAGTATAGTATATAGTATTACTAATAATTTAGTATCAATGTATTATTATATTCCATAATGTATAACATATAGTATTAGTCTCACTATAATATATATACTATATGTAGTACTAGTAGTAACACTATAATTGTATAATTTATAGTACTAGTATATATTAATATATTATAAGAGTTATAGTATAATATAGTATTTAGTATTACTATTACTATTAGTATTGGTATTGATAGAGAAATGTATTTATCCAAATTAATATATATTATAATACTAAATATGTATATATTTATATATGTATTTAAAAAAGCCCAACGGGCTAGAAAGCCCAGTGAAATAAAAAAGCTCAGCTGCCCAAAACAATAAACGACGTCGTTTTAGTGAATCGGTGATCTAAATAGATACCCAGCTAGTTGAAATGAGATCGTTTTTAGGTTAATAAACGACGTCGTTCCAACATTCTTAGGATAACTCAACCTTCGACGCTTCATAGCCGTCCCAGTTGGCAGTCCCTCCCTCACCGAGTCACTCTGACGCGACCCTCCCTGAATCCCCTCACCTCTCACACCGTCGCACACATCCCCTCTCGCATGCAAGCGCAACCCCTCTCTCTCCTGTATTTTCTCTTCCTTAATCCTCTCCCCGCATTTCTCTCCCTCTTCTTCGACGATTATTTTTGCTCTAAATTTAGGAAATTTCTCTCCCGCACTGTCGCACTTAGTCTCTGTGATGATTTGGCTTTGGAAATGATTTTTTTGATGGATTTATATTTTTTTATGATTTGTTTGTTGTTGTACATATATGTTTGCTCGTACAGTCTGCTTGGTTCATTTTTTCAATGATTCTTTTTTTTCATCGTTTGTTTGGTTGGTGAGAAAGTATTAGAAACAACTGATATTGGAAATGTTGGGTATCACGATTCACTGTATCAGATATAAGTCATTGATGGCTCGATAGAAAACCCATCTAACTGAGCCTCTAACACTCAAACTTTTATGTTTGGATTTGGAATCGATCATGAATTTTGCTAAGAGTTTGGACAGTATGTATATATAAGCTCAATTCAGTCAACTTGTCTTGAATCCTGATGAATTTTGCTAATATATAAGTTCAGTTAAGTTCAGTATGTATATATAAGTTCAGTTCAGTCAATTTTGCTAATAAGAGTCACTGTCCTGAATCCTGATGAATTTTGCTATCTGATTATGATATTAAAGAGGGTTTTGGGTAGTGATCAGAGGGCCTATACGCCCATCTTATATTTTTGGTTACTCCATTTTAATGCAATCTCCAACTCCAAGTACTTAGCAAACTGTAGTACTCTTGTAGTCATTCATTGCCTCTTAATCTATAAGTGGACAGTCTTTTTTCCCTAGTCTTCTGTGAGCTTTTGGTATCCATTCAATTTCCCTTTCAGTCTCTAAATTTGTTTCATGAAAATCTATAGTGGAGGAGTCAAGGGTCATAGATTCCAAGGACATGGAATTCTTGAAAAAAAAAAAAAAAAATGAAGCAGACAGAAACATGAGGAATTTGGTTGTTTTATTTTGCATAAAATGCGGATTCACATGTGCCTGTTAGAGATAATGTATGACTCATGTCCAATATCACTACCTTTGAATTCAAAATATTTGAGACTCTCTAGGAGTATGCTGAAAAAAACCATGCTGCTATTTTCCTTTTCTAGTTCTTAATTTTTCTGCGGGATTACTATCTTGGATTAAGTTTGACCATTTACATCTAATGTGCTTTGAAATGTTACAGATTTCATAATTGATCCTCTCCCTCTCTCCTTATTTTGTTGTTACAGATGGATCCTTCAAATGAAACAAAAACACCTGGCAATGTTCAACCTTCAACGAAAAGGACCATAAAATCAACATCGGCTAATGATCCACTTTTACCCAAATCTAATATAAGCAATCAATTTACTGGTAGTGGTAGGAAAACATATGTTGTTTGAGAATATTTTATAAAGATTAAAATTAAGAATAAGTCGAGACCTAAGGCTGCATGTAACATTTGTGAGACTACTTATACTTGTGATCCTAATATAAATGGCACAAAATTAATATTGCAACACTTAAAAAAATAGTGTAAGAAGTCTCCAATTAGGAAAGTGGATAGAAACTAATCTTTATTAGGTTTCAAGCTTGGAGAAACCAGCGTGGGGCTTGTTCCTATTGCTTTCAGTGTTGAGGCTTGCAGAGAAGCCTTAGCAGAAATGTTGATTGTTGATAAGCTACCTTTTAAATTTGTGGAAGGGGAGGGATTTAATAGATGACTTATGCTACATACGGTCACTTTTGTGTATTTCTTGCACACTTCATTGATGTGATTGACCAAAGTAGCTATTTTATATTAAAAAAAGTGATGCAACCAATCATATTAATAGAGTACGCAAAAGTAATTGCACGTAGAGCTTTTCTTAAGAGATTTATGCTTGTTGTACAACCTAGATGGGTTGAGATTTCATCACATAAAGCGATTGAAAAGATGTTTTTAGAATTTATTTTAGAGAGAAATAAATGTTGAAAAGTACTAGGGGCATCAAATTTGTCTAACCACAGATACATGGACATCCATGTAAAATTTTAACTACATGTGTCTCACCAAACATTTTATTGATGGAAGATTGAAAAATGCACAAAATAATTATCAATTTTTGTAAGGTGGAAAACCATAAAGGGTGAGACACTAGGTAAGAAAATTGAAATGTCTTTGATAGAATGGGGGAGGCTCAAAATATTTACAATTACACTCGATAATGCAAGTTTAAATAATGAGACAATTTCGAATATCAAAAGAAAGACAAAGAATAGAAAATATACGATTTTGGAATATGAGTTCTTGCATATGAGATGTTATGCTCATATCTTGAACTTGATTGCTCGAGATGGGTTAAAATAATTTAATCAATCAATTGCAAGAATTAAATGGGCTATGAAGTATGCGAGATCATCTCTACAAAGGTGGACTACATTTAAGCAATGTTGTGACAGTGAAGATATTACTTGTAAAAGTCATGTATGCTTAGATATAGCAACTCATTGGAACTCCACCTATATGATGTTGGATAGGGTTGAAAAGTTCCAAAAAGCATTTCAACGGCTAGAGAATGAAGATCCGGAATATGTTTAGAGTGTTAAGGATTATGATAGTGAGGATAATGATGGTATTAGTGAGTTGAGTAAAGGAGTGGCATCCAAATTAGGGCTTTCAACCAAGTATGATTGGGCTAAGAGTAGGTCGTTTGTAAAACTTCTTAAACTTTTTTACAATGCAACCTTGCGTTTCTTGGGAGCCAATTATGTCACTTGCAATTCTTTTGTTCTGGAGCCAACGACAATTCAAGATGCAATTAATTTGGAGTGTGTGGAAGGGCCACATAATTTGAGGTCAATGGTATATAATATGAAGTCTAAATTTGAGAAGTATTGGGAAGTTTTAAAAAAATGAATCTCTTGTTGTATGTTGGGTTGGTTCTTAATCCTCGACATAAAATGCAATGTCTAGCATTTTGTTTCGATGAAATGTATGTTGATAATATTTTGATTGTTGTTATGTTGGTGGTATGGGTTAAAGATGCACTGACTCGTTTATACAATAGTTATTGTGAAAATAACGGAGGTGACATTGGGGCACAAGTTCAAACTATAAGCCAATCAAGCGAATGAAGGACTAGTACTACAAGTTCAACTAGTCGGGTAGAAGATATGACGTTATTTAAATTTGCTCAATTTAAGAAGCGTTTGGAGTTAAAAAAATCTTTGGAGAGTAAATATGAAGTGGAGAGGTATTTGTCTAAAAAATGTGAAGAAGATGATGCGAAATTTGACATGTTGACTTGGTGAAAGGTTAACTCCATTAGATAACGCGTGCTTTCAAAAGTTGCCGGGATGTTCTTACAGTTCTGATATCTACAATGGCCTCTGAGTCGGCTTTTAGTACAGTAGATCGAGTACTTGATCTTTTTCGCAGTAGCTTATCTCCCTTTATGATAGAAGCTCTTATTTGTGCACAAAATTAGTTTCATTCTTCTTCTGTCCCGATTAGCATTCACAATTTAATGGATGGTGTTGAAGATTTTGAAAATTTTGATACAGGTATATAGCCTCACTCACATTTTCTTTTATTGTTTCTATATTGTATATCATATTTTAAAATTGTTTTAGTTATTATACTTAATTATTTTTTTCCCTTGTGTAGAGCTCATAGAATAAGTTAGAAGTTATTTGAAACTTATTTCTTCGATTGGAGATTATTAATGTAGGTCATCTTTTTACACTTCTTTCCTCAAGTTTTTTTTTTTTCCCATTTAATGTAATTAATAACTTTTAATTGGAATTAACTGCTTGATTTATTTTTGTACAATTCCAAGGTTTGTTTGAATGGACTATTGGAGTTGGTAACTTGGTGCATAGTTCTTTGTTCTGATTGTATTTCTCTTATTGTGTAAACAATTAATATTGGTAGTCTTTTTATTTTGTAATGTGGACACTTGAGGAGATTGTTAGTATTTTATTTTTAGTTTTATTTTGTAATCTGGACTTTGTGTGGCAGCTTGTAATCTGGACTTGTGTGGTAGCTTCTAATATGGACTTGTAAATTTTAAATTTGTAATATGGACTTCTAGACTTATTTTATTTTATAGCTGATATTATTTTATAGTAGATTTTTTTTATTTCAGAATTTCATTTTCTATTTTTATAGTAGTTTTATTTATAGCATATTTTTTTATAGCAGAATTTCATTTTCTATTTTATAGCAGATTTTTTAAACGATAGGTTTTTTTTATACAATAGATGTTTTTACAGAAGATTTTATTTATAGCAGATTCTTTTATACAATTGGTTTTTTTTTTTACAACAAATTTTTTTTATAGCAATTTTTTTTATAACAAATTTTTAATGACAAATGGCACTTGATTAAAATCGAAAAATGGGGATCGAACCGAACTGGAACCTGTAAAACCGGAAGTACTAGTTTATGAGAGTAGCCGGAATGGTATCGGTTCTTGAAAATGCAAAACCGGTGTATACTGGTTCAATCCTATAATTTGTTCAAAACCAAACAGGTTACGCCCCTACGACCTCTTCAAACAATCGAGAAACTCTTTTTCCACATGCTCTGCACAGCCACAGAAGTTCATGGGCCACAGTGCTTTACACGGCCACAGGAGTTCATTGGCCACAATGCTTTACACAGCCACAATGAGTCCATCAATCACAGATTAATGAAATAGCTCAAAATAAAAGAAATAGCAACTAGTAGCAGACAATTTCAGTAAAGCAAAACTTAGCTACAGTGACTAAATCACCCTGGTTTTTCTCTCTCAAAATTTGTATAAATTTATTTTTACTAACAAAATTGGTTCATGCACGTGGTACGAAACACCGACTACATGGCCCCTCTTGAGCATCGCTCAAACATCTTAATATGTCTTCATCAAAGTAAATTGCTCCATATCATGGACACCCCAGATCTTCATCATTTCCAAAGCATGGCTGCCCGCAAACCTTGTTGACGCACCTCAAACATTTGCCACACTCTACCAAAGCAATTCAAGTTTGTAAATCTCACATTTGTGATTTGGATAAACTATACTAACTGGTTTGGTTTTGTTAGCACGATCAAGCATCTCCTTCAACAAAAGTCGAGTCACTCACACGTTCAACAGGCTGGACAAGCCATAGGCCTACCTGCCCACCCTAACTCACATGTTCAACAGGTGGGACAGGTCATATGCTTGCCCGACCTCACACACGCATTCGACATGGGGGACAAGTCAAACGCCTGCCGAACCTCACTCACGATTTCTATAGGCGAGAGAGGTCAAACGCATGTCCGACCTCACTCACGCGTTCCACAAGCGAGACAGGTCATACACATACATGACCTCACTCACACGTTCCACAGGCGGGACAAGTCAAATGCCTGCTCGACTTCACTCACGCTTTCCACAAGTAGGATAGGTCATACGCATGCCTGACCTCACTCACGCATTCCACAGGCAGGACATGTCATACGCCTGCCCAACCCCACACACGCGTTCAACAAGTAAGATAGGTCATATGCTTGACTGACCTCACTCACGTGTTCAACAAGCGAGACAGGTCATACGCCTATCCGACCTCGCACACATGTTCGACAAGGGGACAAATCAAGCACCTGCCCAACCTCACTCAGCTTTCCATATGCGGGATAGGTCATACGCCTATCAGACCTCATTCACGAGTTCAACAGGCAGGACAGGTCATACACCTGCCTAAACTCACTCACGCGTTCGACAGGCAGAACAAGTCCTTCAACTGCCCGACCTCTCTCACGCACATAAAAGTCAAGTCACGAGACTTGCACCTAGACAACAACATTGGCTTAACATCTTCTCAAACAAATGCCAAGTGTATGCACTCATGCCGCAACCGCTGCCAAAGGGTTACCTCTAGGAACTAGCCTCCAAGCTCCACAATTCGGCTTACACGGATTACCTTTGGGAACGAGTCAACGGGTTTGGCAGCTGCTTGAGATAAACCCAAGGGGTTGACGGACTCCCTGGCCGCTTAGTATGGGTTACTACACCAACTCTAGCATCAATACCAAAATAGAAACACCGATAAAAATTCACATCAAGGGGCAAAAATCCACTAACGCCATCGAAAACAAAAACGGACATGAGGATATACACTATTTGCTAATGATAAACATACTCATGCAACTTATCAAGCAAACTCAAAGCCGAGTCTCTTGACTTGCGACAATGACAGTCCCTTGACTGCTTCGACTCTCGCTCATAAGCTTAGCGAAACTGAATCCCTAAACTCGATGCGAACTACAGGCAATGACAGTCTCTTGCCTACTCGACCCTCGTGCCCAAGCCGAGCTCCGCATTCGCAACTAACACAGTCGAGCACATCTCCTGCATACCTCACCAAGCCGAGCTATGTGCTTGCACCTAGTGTGCTCGAGTACATCTCCAACCCAAGTTGAGCTCCACACTCACACCTAGCACAATCAAGCACACTCTCGCCTACCTCACCAAGCCAAGCTCTGCGCTCACACATAGCACGGTCAAATACATCTCCCGCCTAGTTCTCCAAGCCAAGTTTCGTGCTCTCATTTAGTGTGGTCGAGTTCATCTCTCGCTTAGCTTCACACTCGAAAATCTTCATCACTTAACACAAACAAAACAAAAAATCAGGAACTTGCTCCCGTAATTTATTTTTCTACAGATTTTCACAGATTATCTCTATCGCAATTTAACTTAAAGATTATCAAGGCATTCTTGTTGAGCAAGCCGACCTTAAGAATCGCGGACATCCGTTAGGAGTTAAAACTCTCCTGGCTCAAAATGCATCTCAGGCCCAGCCCAATGGGTGACCATCAATAAGCAAGAAGAAAAAGACAAGGAAGGGACAAGAAAAAGTAAGTGTCAGAGGGAGAAGAATGAGGTGACGAGAAAGAGAGAAAAAAAAGAGAAATGAGCATGATAA
The DNA here is from genome assembly GCF_001411555.2 of Juglans regia. Classification (NCBI taxonomy): domain Eukaryota; kingdom Viridiplantae; phylum Streptophyta; class Magnoliopsida; order Fagales; family Juglandaceae; genus Juglans; species Juglans regia. The sequence continues at coordinate 135,462 of NC_049903.1, forward strand.
AGCTAACTACCTCACCTACTACTGACAAGGGCCAGAATAAAAATGACTTCTTCCAGATGGTTAAAGGGAGGAGCAGGAGGAGACAAAGGTCATCTTTAACCTCCGAACGAGAGCTCTAGAATATTATCTTTTCCAGAAAATAGGTCTTCGACTTCCATTGTATATAGAGAAATGGAATACCATGAAAGACTATAAAATAATCATATTATAATGGATTTGCCCTCCAAACAACCTGTAGATGTAGGTCCTGTGTCGAACCAGGTAAATTTTTGTGTCTCCATCTCTATTTATATTTATTGTATTTAATTTCTATTCACTGTTATAGATGTATGTACTGACATTGTATCATCACTTTGGACCATTATCGTGAGTTTCGAACCGTCTCATCTAGTCTTGGACTATCTTAGTGGGCCGAAAATGACTCTTTTTTCTATCTAGGTCTTTTGTGCTATTTTTGACATTAATATAAATGATTAAAACAAGTTTGATTCTTCAAAATTTTACAAAAGGTTGAAAATTGGTTATTGAAATATCAGTTCCGCTACTTACAGTCGCAAGTTACAGTTGCTGTGCAGTCAGATGACGTGGATCGATGACGTGGCAGTTACTATTAAAAAAACAAAAACGAATAACAGAGTTCAATTCCTTTTTCATTCTCCTCAACGATGGAAGAAACAGTAACAACAATGCACAGACGGTGTTTGATGAAAAGACATCAACCTCAATCTTCCCCATATCTTCCCTAGTTCACTTTGTACTCTATGTTCCTTCCCTAGGGTTTCTGAAGGTATATGGGTATTTTTTTTGTGAATATTTACAAATTTCAACAAACTATGTTCGACTTTCATTTTGTACAAATCCAAGTGTTTTGGGTTGTGTGTTCTGTTCGACTCTGTCTACTTTCGTTTTGTACAAATCCAACTCTGTTGCGGTGTTCTGGGTGATTGTAGTGGCAGGACTTGAAGGAAGGTGGTTGGTTTTGTGAGTGATTTCTGGGTGACTATAGCGGCGGGAGTTGAACAAATGTGGTTGGATTTCTGGGTGATTCTTGCTTAGGGGAGTGATTTCTAGGTGGGAGTTGAACGAACACAACAACCTAACCAAAAAAAAAAAAAAATCCTAACTTGACTCTCACTTTCACAACATGATGAGAGAAACAACAACAGAATGTAAGGTAAAAAAATACAGCAAACAAAAAAGACGAGAAATACATTTCAAAAGAAAAGGAAAAACATCCAAAACGATCGTACCCACGGTACAACCAAACCCACAACAAAGACCACAAATCGAGAGGTAGAGAATGAAATGAAAAAAAGGTGCTTCTCTTGCGATGTGGTCTTCACTCAAGCTTCAAGTGGTTGAGTCCGTAAGTATTAAGGAAGAAAATAAAGCAAGTGCACAAGCAGTCGCACAAGAAGAAGAATGCATCAACACATGCACAACTGAAACCAACACTCAAGCAAATACCCACATTGCAGGAGCAAGAAAAACACAACAAAGATTTTCTCTTTTACACATTCTGTCGAGCAATTGATCCAATGCCCACCATCGACCCATCAACTTAGGCAAATACCCACATTACAGATTTTCTCTTTTACACCAAATTTGTTTTTTCTTCACTTTCTTCTTTTTTTCCATGGCATCCGAGGACTCTTTCCCCATCTCCTCCACACAGAACCCAACACCTACCATCAACTCATCCATTCTCAACTCTGCAATTCACTTCATCACCACATAACATTGTGGCTGAAGAATAAGGCGGCTAAGGGAGAGAGGGTGACGGGTTCAAGGGGAGAGACCTTGTTGTCAAGGTTTCTTCGGTGCTTCAAGCGGCTACTGACTCGTGGAGTTTGACGGCATGTGCAGTTTCGTGGAAGGATCGAGAAGTAGAGAAGAAATGCATAGAGGGAGGGACTTGCATATACACCATTTGAGTCTCTAACAATTATTTCAATAATTACTTATCCAGTTTGACCTATGAACGAATACGCAAGCATACATTTGATGCTTGTTTGAGTAATAGCGATGAGATTCTCAAATATCATGTTAAGAATAATTTAAAAAAAAAAAAAAAGATTTTTTAGTGAACCGCTTATACGCCGTTTGCACGAATCGACTTTATATAACTTTTTTTCTTGAAATATCTCGCTCCCAAACAAAAGCTTTCGGGGAACAAGCGATCGTCAAGGGACAAAGCCTCAGAAGAAAGGGACAAAAGAAATGGATTTTCTGTACTAGTCACTAAACCGAGGATCTGAAGAGTGACCGACTGGTCTCTCTCCATTCAAACGGCTATAATGGAAGGAGATATGACTTGAGTGGAGAGGAGCGCGCTGAGTTGAAAAACGACAGCAGTAACAAATAATACAGTACTTATCACGAATCCATTAATAAATCAAGGAGTAATACTAGTATCTTATTTCGTTTGAAAAAGTTACTTCTATTATTAAAAAAAATTTAGTAAATTTTAAATTTATTAAAAAAAAATTTTAATTTATGAGACTTTACATCTTAAAATTATAAATATCAATTTTTTATATTAATAATAACACCAAAAAAAAAAAAAAAAAAGTAAATCACTGTTTATTCATGAGCTTCCTTGGGGCTGGGGAGTGGGGGGGCCCTGGTTGGTCTTCCAATAATAATGTAATTTTCTTTTCTTTTCTTTTATGGTCGGTTCACTGCAGAGCAGACAACAAGATTGGTGCGGTGATGACGTGGCCCATTAATGCACGTCGTTCCGGCTTCTGACACTGCACGTTTGCCCAAAAGCCCAGGTACAATTACAATTTACAATACAACCCCCCACAATCTTTTCACTCCTTTGCAGTATCCTTCCTTCACACGATCAAGCTGTCTATCTCTGCCTCCCACTTTTCAGAAAGTGAAGATACTCGCTTGTCATATGCAGAATCTTGAGATAAATATGTAACAAAAGTCAAAGAAAAGCATCCAACGGTATGATTTTCAAGAAAAACAAAACATGAAGCCAGATCAAAAGACAGAAATCTGGGTGTATCAAACGTACTGTGCCACTGCTCCTGTCAAATCGTCCTTTTCTCCAATTTTATTATTTTCCTTTCTTGTTTATTTAGTGGATAAAAACACACGGGGACTCATTTTGGCAAGAAATGCCTTCCTTCTACTTCTCCTCTCTGTATCTTTGCCATTGATTTTTCTCTTTCGCTATTTTCATACATATAAAATAATTCAAATAAACAAAACAAACAAAAATAAACCAGAGTTAGATTTAATATATAAACAAATATAAAACCGAAAAAAAAATTACTGTTTTTAATGAAAATAAATATTACAATAATTTATAAAAATTAACTGACATGACTTAATGTTATACGTTAAATTTACTTTATAATAATTATAATTTTACAATTTCACATTAAATCATATTAATTTATAAATTTAAATTAAAAAATTTTCGTCTAAAGTATTTATCCCCAGTAAATGAATTGTATTACCCCAGTCAGGGGTTGCTGTCCCTAGCTATTTTTTGCTCGTGTAAGAATTTTTCTCTCTTTTTCAAAGTTTTGCCTGGTTTTTACATTCACTTTTTAAGATTTAACTTCCTAGGTTTTACTTTATTCTTAAATGATTTTTATACACGCAAGTCTATTAGTCATGACCTGATAAAGAACAAATGGAGGATAACTGTTGAAAAGCTATAAAATTAAGAAGCAAAATAATAAAATTGAAAGTCCGAATTTATTTTTTAAAAAATAATAATAGTATAAAACACAAAAAAAAAAAAAAAAAAATTATCTTGTTATATTTAACCCAAATTTTATGCTTCTTCGTAAACAGCAATTACACTCGAATCTCTCTCTGATATTAGAAAGCAGCACATGAGAGAAAGCAAAGAATAACGTCAAAGCCCACTTTTCTGCCTTCCCTCGGTTTCCGATAAACCTTTTCCCCATTCATGCTTTTCGCAAAACCTTAATTTTATTCGATATTTTAATTATTTTCTTTGTGAAATATATTTGTGCTGCTTTCGATACATATTGGATTCCTTTTCTCTCACTTGCTGGAAAATCGCTGCATTTTCTCTGATTCCTCGAACCCATCTGCAAAAAACCGTTGCTTTTCCCCCTAAATCTCTGTGAAGAAAAACGAACAATTAGTACTGCTTCAGAAAAAAAAAAGACTTTCTCCCTCTTTGCCCTGTAAAACCCATAATTTTCGTGGCGATTTTCCCCCTAGGAAACGGTGGGATCATGGAGAGGCTGTGGTTTCTTAACTGGGTTTTTGTTGTGTGGCTCCTCGGTTGTGTTTGTGTTTGTGTTTGTGTTGAAGGTCTTGGTGTGAATTGGGGTACCATGGCAACCCACAAGTTGCCTCCAGACACAGTGGTTAAGATGTTGAAAGACAATGGGATTAAGAAGGTGAAGCTGTTTGATGCAGAGCAGTCTACAATGAGCGCTCTGGCTGGGTCTGATATCGAGGTCATGGTCGCTATTCCCAACGATCAGCTGGCGGTGATGAACAGCTATAATCGTGCTAAGCAATGGGTCCAGAGAAACGTCACCCGCTATCTGTTCAATGGAGGAGTTAACATCAAGTACATCAAATTTTCTTTTCTTTTTGTTTAATTATTCCTTTTCCTATTGATTTATTATTATCAACTTCCATGGGATTCTCAATTTTATTAACTATGGTCATTCTCCTTATATATATTCATATGTATATGTGTGTATGTGTGTGTTATTACCTTGAGTGCATAAACTGATGTTATTTATACTGAAAATTATTGATAATCTTTTGCTTTAACTTGAAAATTTATTGGGATATTCTTTGTTTCATTTATTTGAAAATTCAAGATATTTTCTGATCACATTGATATGAAGTATTGGGCAACTTATGCTATTTTGGGATGTTAATTGGTTGAATAACTTGAGTTGGTTCTTGACTCTGCCATGGGCAGTTAGGACATGTTCGATTCCACATTATCATGTGGTATTCAATGCCTTGCCTTTGAATTTTCTGTTCTATTGTGTTTTAGAAATCCAATCAGCTGTGGTCATTGGCAGGCCCTGATTTAATTTGCTATTAAATTCTCTTTGTATTTTATAAAATATGCCACATGCTTTCCTTAACGTTGTTTCTACTTAATGTGCTTTAATTAATTACTGAGAAGTTCTAAGACGAGGAAATACGAGCTTTGGGCCTTAGTATCTATGATATCCCATATAATATAGATAAGGGTAGGTGGTGTATGAGATCTCACATTGCTTAGGAATGAGAAGTTCTTACTCTTTATAAGGTTTCAATGGAGCTCTAATTGTATCATGGACTAGTCCTTTTGGAATGTAAGCCATATGGTTTGGGCCTTCTATAGAGACGTTACAAATGGTATCAGAGTCTATCCCAACCAGAAATGTGGGACTTGAGCCTTGCCACCTACAATGGACAGGCCTGACGAGGACGTCGGAAATTTAAGGGGTATAGATTGTGATACCCCATATGATATGGATAAGGGTAGATTGTGTATGGGATCCCATATTGCTTGGGAAGAGAAAATTTTTACTCTTTATAAGGTTTCAATGAGGCTCCACTTGTATCATTACTAGTCCTTTTGGAGATAGGTCATGTGGTTTGGGCCTTCTATTGGGACGTTTCAGTATCTTACCAACTTAACTCCAACTTCTTGCATATTTTTGGGATTCTCTTGTTTACTAATTTTTTGATGCAGTTTCTTCTCATCAAATCTTTGTTTACCTAGAAAAGGGAAGTTGTTTGTTGTTTTTATTTTCAACATTTACTTCGCTATCATTTGGAGCATTGGATTCTTTGTACAGTTCTTTTTTGTGGGGATTTCACATGGGAAATATAAAAGAATGAGTAGCAAGATCCAGGAGGAAAATTTATCTCTCTGGAAAGTTTATTGGAATATGGACACTAAATCTGTAACGCCCCAACAGAAGGCCCAAACCACATGGCCTATACTCCAAAAGGACTAATCAATGATACAATTGGAGCCCCACTAGAACCTTATAAAGAGCAAGAACTTCTCCTTCCCAAGCAATGTGGGATCCCATACACCACCTACCCTTATCCATATCATATGGGGTATCACAATCTACCCCCCTTAAATTCCCGACGTCCTCATCGGGCCTGTCCATTGTAGGTGGCACGGCTCAAGTCCCACATTTCTGGTTGGGATAGGCTCTGATACCATTTGTAACATCCCAATGGAAGACCCAAACCACATGGCCTATACTCCAAAAGGACTAGTCAATGATACAATTAGAGCCCCATTGGAATCTTATAAAGAGCAAGAACTTCTCCTTCCCAAGCAATGTGGGATCCCATACACCACCTACCCTTATCCATATCATATGGGGTATCACAAAATCTAATTGTTAGAAACAGACTATAAGACTAGTAAGCAAAATATAAATGAGAAAGAAATAGATTTGTCATAGTTATTTAATAAACTTGTTACGTCATTATCTCTGTTGGATCTCAATTTTGTAATGTTGCATGCTTATTGAAAAGTTTAAAGGAAGTGATGGTTATCAGATTTACAATTCGGACTTCTCTTTACCAATTAGATAAACCTTTTACATTAGTGGGGTGTTTAAATGAGGATATTCTTTTAAGATTTAATAATCTGTTTAAATGCATATAAGTGAAGTTGAATCCAGATGCGCACGGGAATCTTGATTCCACCCAACCATCTTTAGATGGGAATGTGGATTCCGTTGTAGTGCCATCATCCTAAGAATATTCATTTAAATCATATGGACAAAATTTTCCTTGTTTTATATTTTGCGTCTGTCCCTTTTGATTTTTTTTTTTAATTTTTCGTTATATTTTGTAATTGTTCAAAATAACGTGGCTTTATGCAACTATTTTCTTCTATGAAATATCATTAAATTTGTACAAGAAAATCTGCGTCTCTATGTAGAATTTTGTCTGGGTTATCTTTTAATAATAATTATATTTTGTTTCATTGTGACCGTCTGCAAAATTTGTATAAAAAGTGAGGAATTATTTTATTCTATGAACAAGTTTATTTGGGAAATGAAATGAAACAATGGTTACATGTTCCTCTACTCCCCGTCATTGTTTATTTCATTTCTAAATCTGAAACACAGCCATGGAGTTTCCGATCAAAAATATATATTTTGTAGCAAACAGTTTTATGCACTTTAGGAGAAAAATAAATAATTTTTTTTGAAAGAATAGATTGGTAATCCAGATTCTGGCATCACACTCCTAGAACGGTGGATGCCAAAGGAAATATCAGATTCCTTAACCCAAACACCTCATAGTAGTTTATAAAAGTAAGGAATAATTTTATCACATTTCAACCGGTCTTCTTGCTCTCAAGTAAAAACTGGTTGTGAAGCTTACTTCTGTTATTTGATATACAATTTTGATTTGTCTTTATTGCTATTCTCTTTATACGTTTGGCATTGTAGATTTGAGAGGCTGTAGCTTCTAAGTTAGCTCCTCTTTCTTATCAGATTATTACTACCTACTTGCACAGATATGCAGCAGTTGGCAATGAGCCTTTCCTGACATCCTACAATGGCTCATTCTTGAATGTCACCCTCCCAGCACTTCAGAACATTCAGAATGCCCTTAATGAAGCTGGTGTCGGAGACTCCATAAAGGCCACTGTTCCTTTAAATGCCGATGTGTACAATTCACCAGAGACCAGTCCCTATCCATCTGCCGGGAGGTTCCGGAATGATATTAGCGACCTAATGACCCAGATTGCCCAGTTTCTAAGCAAGAACAATGCCCCTTTCACAGTAAACATTTACCCTTTCCTAAGTCTTTATGGCAATGACGACTTCCCTGTTGACTATGCCTTCTTTGACGGGGTAAGCCAGCCCGTCGTTGATAGTAATGGGATTCAGTACACAAATGTTTTTGATGCCAACTTTGACACCTTGGCATCTGCTCTTAAAGCTGTTGGATATGAGAACATGACCATTATTGTAGGCGAGGTGGGGTGGCCTACAGAGGGAGACAAGAACGCCAATATAGGCAATGCTTATAGATTTTATAACGGGCTTTTACCGAGACTTGCAGCCGGTAAGGGCACCCCATTACGCCCTGGATATATAGAAGTGTACTTGTTTGGTCTTATAGATGAGGATGCCAAGAGCATTGCTCCGGGAAATTTTGAGCGCCACTGGGGAGTTTATAGGTATGATGGGCAGCCCAAATTTACGATGGATCTTTCTGGTCAGAATCAAAATAAACTTCTTGTGCCTGCACAAAATGTGGAATATCTCCCTAACAAATGGTGTATGTTTAACCCCAATGCCAAGGATCTGAGCAAGCTTGCAGATAACATAAATTTTGCTTGCACCTTCGCAGATTGCACATCACTCGGATATGGTTCCTCCTGTAACAACTTGGATGCTAATGGGAATGCGTCTTATGCATTTAATATGTATTTCCAGGTACAGAATCAGAACCCATTGGCTTGCAATTTTCAAGGTTTGGCCATGGTGACTGCACAGAATATCTCGCAAGGGAACTGCAATTTTCCCATTCAGATAGTTGCATCTTCTTCGGGGGGGTGCTCAACGGTTACTGCAGTGTTTGTAACTCTATTCCTGTTTATGTTGCAATAGATGATTAATTTTTAATTTTTAATTTTAATTTTTTTGGAGATCAAGCATATTGTTATTATTTTTGGTACTTTCTTAGTACGTTACAACTCTTTGGGGATATTTTTACTTCACAGATTGGTTCAATAAAAATTAGTTAATAAAAAAATAAATAAAAAGTCCACAGGAACCATAAATCCTATGGCTGGCTTATAAGGCATCTAATTGATTTGTTGGCCTGTGGGATGAGATTCGTGACAATACAGAATGGAACTCACTCATCCGACTTTGCCTTTATTCTTTATTTTTTATTTTTCCATGGGGCGGTAGATCGCGGGCGGGTCATGCAGAAAGGCAATCGCGCAGCAGCATGTGGATGGATGTTGGTAGTAGTTAACTTGGAAGACAAAAGGAGACTGAACATCTTCCTTTGTGCACAAAAAACGGAAAATAAAGGGACAGAAAGATTGAATTGAAAGAGAATCAGTTGACAATTCGTCCGGCCTAGGCCTAGGCCAAGGCTAGGTAGAATTAAAGTCACTGGTTATAATCATTTTTAATAATTTGGTTTGATATTATATAGAGGAATTATTAGATCTATTATTTTATAATTTTCTTTTTTTTTTTTTTTAAAAAAAAATGTTATTCGTATCAAATATTTCTCTATTTCAATTTCATGGCAATTTTTAAGCCCCGTAGTGCTTGATCCGAGAGTCAATGGGCCATTCCAAAGTGTTTGATCCTTTGCTCCAATCACCAATGGATAGGAGACTGATTCCTTTGGGCGCGGGGCCTCTTGTTAATATCTAGCCCAGCTTTAATAAGCTGCTGGGCTGTTGCATTAGGCTGACCAAATAGAAATCTCCGCCTTTTCAAGCTCACAAAAAAGGGATGATGGAGTTCTTGTTAATGGTGGGGGCCAGTTTTTCAGCATCCACACAAAACAAACATTTGAAAATGAGCATCTCAATTATGCACCCTAAAACCCCCAACAACACAATCAGTCCAGCTCTCTTATGAATATGGTCTTAGATGTGATGAGTAGTGTTAATTCACCCCCCCACGGCCACTCACCTTCCTTCGCGTCCATCATCATCCATATTCCATCATATGTTCATGTTTTTATTTTTGGGAGGACCTCAACAAAATAATGACCCTAATATATAATTAAGTTAATTTAACAAGGGCTGAGGAACTTGGAAGTGGTAATTAGTTTACGTAGACTCCTAAGCTGTGTGTTTTCGTGTCACCCCCGACCAATATTACCATTGTCATCATTCTTCTTGATTCGTTGACACAATTTAATTTTAACACATTAATTAAAGAGGTATCACTAATATATCAATATTTAGATTTCACACTCACGAAAAATAATGATAAGAGTAATAAAAAGAAAATAACTTTTCTGATGACAAAAGCACGCATGCAAATAACGGTTTGTCGGCAATCATAATCTAATGTTTTGACTTTGAGAATGATGAACGGATAGGATAGAAAGAACTTGATGATTGAATATATTTGGGAAGCAAGCATGGAGCTGGAGGTTATAGCCACAAGGGTTATGCATGGAAACAAGGCATTTGAGGGATATTTTATGATCAAGAGGGACACACCATTTTTTTCTAAAGGTTTATACCAAGTAACCAACCCTCTCACCTGAGCAGTATATATTGCAAAAGCAATATTCCGTGTTTGTTTGTTCCAAATTTTCTTTGAGAACCACCAAATCACTCGATAAAACATGAACGATGAAAACTCACATGCATGCCCTTCTTGGAACCCATTATCTTATCTCCTACGAGGCAGTAGCGCTATATATATAGCAAAACTTGAAGAGTGTATACTTTTTAGACTACACTATGTGACTAACCATACCAGCCCTCCAACCCTCCAATCTCATTCCACCACATGAGCATGTTATGTGACTAACTATGCACTTGCCTACACTAGATCTCATCCCTTATCCAAACTCCTCACTCATTCGTGCATCAGGCTTTGTAGATTTTATTTTTAAATTTGATTTACATGTCAAAAAAGAGCTCCACTCACTTTTCAAAATTTTCAGATAAAATTTCATTATTTTTTTTTTTTTGTAATAGTCAAAGACAATATCATTCATTTTTTAAATTTTTCAAACCTAATCTTTTACTTTTTGCATATGACAAAATGAGCATTATTTACATTTAATTTTTCAAATAAAATCATATATCTTTTGCATATGTCAAAAAGAGTATCAATCATTTTTCAAATTTTTCAAATGAAATATGCAAATGTGAAATATGATAATCAATCATCTTTCAAAAATTTAAAATTCAAACTTTTACTAATATCATGCACATTTCACGCACATGTTTTATGGGAAAAGATCAAGGGTGGTTTAAATTCAAAATTCATTTCAACTCATCTCATCATTCTTATATAAAATATAATAAATAATATAATTTTTTTAAATTTTAAAATAATATTAATATTAAAAAATAATATTCTAACAATATTTTATTTAATTATTAGAGAAATTAATCAGCTACTTTTTATTCTATTGTGCTACAAAACCTTTATATTAGTGTAGCCAGCCCGTTGGTGGGCTGTTTTTCGCCCAACAGTAGGGGTGGGCAGCGGGGCCCCGCCCCCGCCCCCGCTGCCCCGACCCATTTCATACTTTTAGATGCGGCAGGCTGACCACCATCCCAGCGGATCACGGGCGGGGTCACCTTAATACGGCTCATTGTCCGTGAATTAGCGGAATAAGTGACACCAGCCCCATGATACCCCTTCCATCCCGTAATTACTGTTCATATATATATATATAAAAAATAATACGCATGAAACGACGTCGTTTCATGCGTAGGTTTTTTTTTTTTTTAAACCCAGGCATGAAACGACGTCGTTTCATGCCTGGGTTAATTAGAAATGAAATCCCCGCCCCCCCCGATTCCCTCCCTCGCTCACTCTCAGAGTTTCCGGCGCCGCTCCCAGCTACCAGCGTCTCCTTCAATGTCGTCGTGCGCATCCGGTCCCTTTCTCTGCATCTCACCGAAGATCCGAATCCCGAACTCGAAGGTAAGAAACTCAAGCCCTATCCTATTTTATTTTTTTGTGATTTATATTTTTAATGGAGATTGGAGGAAGGATGGGGTTTATCGGAGATGGAGGATGGGATTTTTGTAAATTGTGTACTGTGGAGCTTAGATTGTGCATGTGTTTTGGTTTGAAATTTGAATGAGTCCGTGAAATGCATGTGAATTGTGTTTGTTTTCTCATTTCTGTAATTATTTCGGATTGGATTGGAATTGATTGTGTAATTAATTCGGATTGGAACCCCTAAATTAATTTAGGGCTCAAATCCGAAACCCTAAATTAATTTAGGGGATTCAAAGATTGAAACCCCTAAATTAATTTAGGGCTCAAATCCGAAACCCTAAATTAATTTAGGGGTTCAATCTTTGAAACCCCTAAATTAATTTAGGGTTTTCAAATATTGGAACCCCTAAATTAATTTAGGGCTCAATGTATAAACAGGAAATTGCATGCCATTAAAATCTGGAAATTAACTTTGTGTGTGTATATATTATCCTCTAATACCCTATTCTAGACTAGTAATGCTAGATATAATTTATACAAGTATACTAAGGATTTTCTTTAAAAAAAATGAGATTCATCATTAAAAAAAATATTATTCTTGTAAGTTTCACATTTACTAATCAAGTTTTTTCTTTAAAAAAAAATACACAAGACTTATCTACTCTAAATATCATTTTTCAACCCATGCATAATACTACATTTTAAAAATTATTTGATGTTATATTAAGAGATGAAGATTTTTTTTTTTAAAAATAAATAAATAAAAAAATGTCATTTCTTCGTTAATATTTTTTAATTTGTTGGATGTGGACTTTTCTACCTTACTTAAATAAAGGAAACATTCATATTTTCTTTCCTCATGTAGTGTATTTGTTAATATACTTTATTAACAACATATAGTGTATTTGTTGTTAATATACTTTATTACATTTATAACCAAATGATAGTGTGATACTTTTTTTTATTCTACTTTTCTTTTATATTCATTATATAGTTGTTATGTTTTCTATTATTTCAGATTTCTTGTTTGCTTTAGTTCATGGATATGCCAGCGGATTCGAGTGCGAGCTCTCCTTTTCAGGCCGAGGGCACCCCTACCCCTACCCCTACACCTACACCTACCCTTCCTACTCATACCCCTACCCCTAGCCCTACGGCACCTTGCCCCGCCCCCAAGCCCAGCAAGAAACCTGCTTCAATAGTTTGGAGTCATTTCACCAAACTAGATGGTGGTGACTCAAGTAACCCCCAAGCCAAGTGTAATCATTGTGGCAAAATTTATGGATGCCACTATAGGAAACATGGCACCTCACAATTAAAGGTGCACTTAGAAGAGCAATGCAAAAAAAGTCCAATATTAAGATCATTACAAGATAAAAGCCAATCTAGTCTAGAAGTTGGACTTCAAAAAATGGCCGATGGGACTAGTGGGGGTGCAAGTTTGAGGGGGTATACTAAGTATGATCCCGATGAGTGTAGAAGACATCTAGCTCGTATGGTCATAATGGACGAGCTACCTTTTCAAATTGTAGACGGGAAAGGGTTCCAAGCGTATTCTCACTACTTGGAACCAAGGTTTAATATTCCCTCTCGCCACACGGTGGCAAAGGATGTAAAAAAGCATTTTTACATTGAAAATGAGAAGTTGATGGGTCAATTGGCGGGTCAATTTGTTTGTCTCACCACTGACACTTGGACATCGATCCAAAATTTTAATTATATGTCTTTGACTGTGCATTTTATTGATTGCCATTGGACATTACACAAGAAAATTATAAAATTTTATAAAATCACCGATCATAAGGGTGAGACAGTTGGGAAGGCCTTGGAGGCTTCAATAAAAGAGGGGTTTGAGCCGAGTTGTTACAGTCACAGTCGATAATGCCTCGTCTAACAATGTTGCATTAGGACATTTGAAAACTTATCTTAGAGAGGCAAATAAGACACTTATGGGTGGTGAGTGTCTGCATGTGAGATGTGCAGCACATATTCTGAATTTGATTGTCAGTGATGGTTTGAGAGATCTTCATGACTCGATTGCTCGAGTTAGGACTGCTGTGAGATGGGTGTGATCTTCTCCTTCAAGGTTGGAGAAATTCAAGGTTGCTGCGAGATATGCGGGTCTAACATCTAAGAAGGGCCTTTGTACTGATATGCCTTCACGATGGAACTCAACATTTCTGATGTTGGAGGCGGCCCAAGAATATAGGCTGGCATTTGCATTATTGGGAGATGAAGTCATCCAATATGTAAAATATTTTGATGATCACGGGGGATTGGGGAAACCCGTAGCTGATGATTGAGAAATTGTAACTATTTTTGTAGAGTTTTTGAAGCTTTTTTACGATGTCACCATGAGGCTATTTAGAACTTTGTACCCTACATCCAATGTTGTATGCCAGCAAATATGTAGGGTAAAAGAAGAATTAGATGACATGGTCGCGGGTGGTCACATTAGGCTGCGGGAGATGGCATTGATTATGAGGTCAAAGTACGACAAGTATTGGGGAGATTTAACTAGGACTAATATTTTGTTATATGTAGTTGTCGTCTTTGACCCGATGTATAAGTTGGATGGCATGATATTTGGATTGGACCTTGCGTACGGGCAAGTATGGGCGGAGCTTATTGCAGCAAGGGTTCGGGAAACCATTACTAGATTATTTGATGAGTTTTCCACCCTGCGGGGTGGTAATATTGCAGCACCTACATCTACCCCCTCAGCCTCAGGCTCACAGTTTCATGAAGTCGAGAGTGGGAAAAGGCGTAGATTGGAGTGGGGTGAGAGGTATGAGCAGACCCCCTTCCTCCGGACTTCTGTAGAGGCTCAGTCAGAGATAGACAGATACTTAGCAGCAGAGATTCTACCATTTTCACGAGATTTCGATATATTAAGTTGGTGGAAGGTGAATGCTGTGAAGTATCCCATCCTTGGAGAGATAGCATGCACACTTTTGGTCATCCCTGTTAGCACAGTAGCCTCAGAGTTGGCCTTTAGCACCGGAGGACGTGTATTAGATTCATTTCGGAGTTCATTAGCTCCTGCCACTGTGGAGGTTTTGATTTGCACGCAGAATTGGATCAAGGGAACTCCAATTCATGTTCCGGATGTTCTTGAGTATGAGGAGGCCGACGTCGAGGAGGAGGGTGATGATCAGTCTGGATCTGGTATTTATTCTAATTTCTTATTTTCATTTATTTATTTTCATTTAATTGGTATTCATTAATTTCATTTCAAATTTAATACTTATAGTGATACATGAGACGACGTCTACGGCTACCTCCGATGCAGCATGACTTTTGTATTGGACTCACCATTGCCATGGTTTGCATAATTTCTTCCCTAATTGTTTTTTACATTTAAAACTTTGTTTCATTTTTATAAATTTTTAATTCTAATTTGTTTTATTTTTAACTTATTAATATTTCAGGTTTTTTGACTTATTAACTTTTATTTTTAACTTATTGATTTTCAGTCTCACAGCAATCGACATTCGACACAACTCAGTGAACTCACAACTACGGCTCTACCCCAAAATTAATTTTCTTAATTTACAATTATTGTAATGTTGCTACAATAGTTAATTATACAATTTGTAATATTTATTTTTTTTAGAAGAGTTTGTAATAGTGTAATAGTTTATTAGTTCTCTTAATTTGTATAATTGTAAACTATTTATTTTAGCATAATGTCTTACTGCCTTAGTGATGAATATTACTTAATTATTTAATAGTTAAAACTTAATATCTACTTATCAAAAAAAAATTATTTCTTTTCTATTTTTAAATTTATATTTTTTTTAATCTAAATAATGGGTCCAAAGTGGCCCAAAACGAATTCTAGGCCCAAAGAAGCCCAAAAACTGATTCTGGGCCATTTAGGGCCCAGAAAAAAGTACTGGGCCGGACCGGCCCATGTGCGGGGGGTGCGGATGGGTGGGTGTCCACCCCCGCACCCCGGGCAGCGGACGGGGGACCCCGCCCCCGCCCATGCGGGGGCGGGATCCGGGAAAAAAAATCACACCCCACATGCGGGGGCGGGGTAGGGGTGGCCCCGCCCCGTAGGGGACGGGTATCACCCCTACCCAACAGCAACAGGCTGTTGCAAAGTGTTTTTCAAACTTGAATAATATATACGACAACACTAATACTTGGATTCTATTTTTTTTATTGAAAAGAAAAAAGAAAAAAAAGACTTCGCGACATTACAAACAGAGGAAAACCAGTTGTGCACAAAGTCGCAAACGCATTAAAGTCTTGTTGTTTTCATTGCTTTTGTATCCTAACGTGCAGAGCTTTCCAAAAATATAAACAAATAATTTTTCGTATGTTTCAGAATTCAGCCATGAGAATGCCCTTGACACTACTATTTTTCTTGGGCTCCAACATATAAGAAAAAAATAATAATGAACATCGATGTGATCGGGGAATGAACATGTGAAGAACACTTCAAAATCTACTTGCAGGTGTACTTCGGGAACTAAAAAAGAGAGAAGAAAAAAAAAAAAAGAGGACTACATGATATTAAATTACAAGGGATCCCACGGATCATCTGCCAACAGCAAATTCGGTGTTACTACACTAATAGTTTAATTTCAAGGAATTGTTCTGTCTAAACTTTGTTTTTCAAGGGAAAACCCAAGCCACTGCCCACTAGGGAATGGAAGGCGGAAAAGCCATTCTCATCTCCATGACTTTCTTGTGAGAGTTTGAGTGCAAATAGCTCACAAAAGTAGGACTCTTTGCTGGCCTATACTCTGGCAGCAACCTACCCGACTTGTACCTTACCCCACATGCATTGCACAGTGTTTTCGGACCCAAGGGTCCAGCCCTCCACTGTGGGGTCCGTTGTGCTAGGCAATGGGTGCACCTCCTTGGCATTGGCTGCTTTTCATTGCTACCCTCCAAGCTTCCCTTCCGCACCATCCCCTTCTCGTCCTGTCCTTCCTCTTCTTCCCTTGTTTCTTCCTGCTGACCATCTCTTAGTATGTTGATGTTTTCCTCATTTTTGGGAACAATAAGTTCACTGTCAGCCAACCAGTAAGCCTGTTGGAGCAAAGGGGGGTCCGAGCTGATTACGTTGAGGGCATGAATTTTTGGGTTGAAGTGATGTGACCAGGTGCTTCTCAAAGTTAAAGAGTTCTTGGTTTTGAGAGTTGTAGCCCTTTTTCTTTTGCTTCTAGCCTTGCCTGGCACTACAAAAGTTTGCAGGGAAGCTGGGTTCTGTTCGGTCTTCTGCAAGGGTCTTGAGGGCTTTGGGGTTGTACTTGTGGCTTGAACACCGGTGGGTACTGGGAGGCAGTTTCCAGTGCTGGATAGACAGTCTTCCACAAATACTGAAAGCCATTCTAAGCTAACATCCACTTCCTGCACGTTTGGTCACAAAGAAACCCAGAATTAGTATGACCCATGAGAGCATGTACTACGTATTGGTGAAATGTGATATCTCATATCTAATATAGGTGTGAAAAACCTGACCAAAATAGTGTGTGAAGGGACACAACACAGAAGGAGATTAGACATAAAATTAAGGATAAAACCTAACAAGCACGAGAAGGTACAGAAAAATAAAAAATGGAGAACCAAGGAGTTGAAACAGGCAAGCAATTTAAGAAACCAAAGTTTTAAAACTTCAAAAGTACAAGCGAGCAAAAGAAATTTGCGAAAGCACAACCACAATTCCGCTCAGAGAGAGAGAGAAGTACAAAGAAAAACTATGAATAGGAACACCAATAAAGGAAAGGACGAACCGTGTTCTGAGCAGAGAAGAGTTCGTCAAGACTGGTAGTGAGGCCACCAAGCTTGGAGTGAGGGGAAAGGACCTGCTCTGGCTGGTAATCACCGGCAACTGTCACATTCCGGTAGAAATCCATGGCCACAATGCAAATACTCTTAAGAAATCCAAGAGAAAGAAAGAAAAAAAAAAAAAAAAGAAGAACAGGAGAAGAAAAATGTAGTCTTTCTAGCTGTCTCAGTGCCCTCTTTATGGCCTCGGTTTTTTTTTTTTGTCGGCAGAAAAAGCTAAAGAAACAAATCAAATTTACGCAATCAAGGAGAGCAAGCCCACATCGGCACATCCCCACCTCTCTCTGCAACTATCTCGTAAGGACCTGTTTACCACGGCTTTATTCTGGTTTACATGCCATCTATACATGTCCTCTATTCCTTGCCTTGCTTTTTCTTGGTTTTATCAACAAAACATATTTTCTGTAATGTTTTATTTCTCAAGTTATAAGAAAAGAAAGGGAGAAGTAGCATATTAGAGCTTATTGTTGTTAAAAAATGAATGCTCTAACATGTTTTTATTTGTACTTTTTCCGTTCCTTTTTTTTTTTTAAACCTTAGTTTATTCAGGTACAGGATAAGGAAATGGAAAATGACCGATGCATTATGCCTTTTTATTAAATATTATAAATAAAAAATAAAAGATAAAATACACTATCAGTCTGATCCCTGTAGCAGGGTCCTAAGAAAATAAGGGCTTTCTTTCTGAATTACGAGTGCAGCTTTGCAGAAGTTATTATCATAGGCAGGGCAGCTCAGAAATTAGGTGATAAGTGATGCCTGCAACTCTCTCCCTTTCTTCCAAAAGATACATTGTGATGGTCTCGGATTTGGTTTAGCTGAATAGCAGTGTACTATAGGGGGCTGGATTCTTTGAAAATTTCAAACAAATTTGACCAAGTCGGCTTAATTGGTCCAGGAAAAGGGGAAGTGGAGATGGATTATGTGCAGGTTTAATGACTAGCATCCTTTCATTTAAAGGAAACGATCAACTATGTTTTATGCTAACAGATGCTTACTTCAAAAAAAAAAAAAAAAACAGATGCTAGTAAATATTCACATTTCGTTTTTCTTTTAGTCAGCGAGAATTTTTAGATAGTGTGATGAAAATTTTTTGTTTTAAATATTATTTTTTAATATTATTATTATTTTAGATTTTGAAAAAATTGAATTGAAATTTTAAAAAAGTTGAATTATTTATTATATTTTGTGTGAAAATTTGAAAAAATTATAATGATAAGATGAGTATTTTGTGTCTCGTCTCACTTGCCAAACCTATCTGTCTTAATGGAAATTTTGTCACATTCAATCACTCCGTGATTAAAAATAATTAAAAAAAAAATTGCTCCAGTGTTCCCTTATAAAAAAGACCCTTTCTTTGAGGTTCCAATTCATTGATAAACAAACCTGCTATTGTAATAAAGTGATGTTTCTTCAAATGTAAATAGATGTGGGGGAGGCTAGGGCTGAAAAAAACATAAAAGATCAGTGGATAAAACTTTTAATTTCCAAACTTGTAATAGATCTTGTAAAAATTGTGCGCCTGGGTCACTTGTTGGTTGAGTATTTATTTGATAATAAATTGAATTCAAAGGAGCACCAAGACGATACCCTAATTTTTATATATCATTGCTTTTGTTAGGGGAGTGTGAAGAGAGCCAAGAACAAGGGTGTTTCGCTTATTGGTAAGAAAAGATGGCTTACCAAGAGAATTGAGTTCTCTTAACCATTTTCGGATTTTGCTGCATTCCTAGCCAACCTTTGATGAAAGAAGATCCAACATGAGGTGGCCTTGTTCTTCCAACTATTAGAAATTATGTGAGAGCAGCCAAAAGTGAGGAGAAACAATGCCCAAGTGAGCCAAACACTCTTTTTCAAACAATTCTCTAAAAACACATGAGGGTCTGTTTCAGACCAACTTAAATAGCAGGCACAAATCGAGGCTAAGGAGATTCCACATTGCTCTCCAATGGAATACCATTGTTCCGCAACTTCCACACAAAAACAGCAATTCTAATATACAAATGAAAGATTGAAAAGGAAGGAAAACAGGGAGATTTATCTCTCAACAAGTTCCGGCCTGGTTGAATGAGCCGTCTTTATTAAGTTTCCAAACCCACCCGAGAGTCAGAACCAGCGCGCAGTTTAATGTGGATTAAATAAGGATTGCCCATAGGTTGAAAGCTCACAGGTCCCCTCCCACCCTCTCCCTCTCTAAGCCAAGAAGCCATTTCCATTGTCATATGAAAAATTCTGTGCACCCTTTTTTTTTATCTTCCCATTAGCTTTCTTGTTGAATGATAGGCAATAAATGGTCAATAGATTTCCATAAAAGTAAAGTGGAATTTCTCATGTATTTCTGTTGTAAAAACAACTGACCATGGAGAGATTGAAGTCAATGCTCTCCGGGCCAGTTTACAATGTAAAGCATCAAGGACATGTATGCAAGTTACGAATTCCCAAGCCCTCTCATTCAACGGGTAGACAAATCCTTTTCAATGATATTCTTCTATGAAGCAGAGAATAAATCCTCACTGCTCCAAAAATATCCATATCAACTGTTAATCATCAGGCCTCATTCAAAGTAATTTAACCTCAAACGTAAGCATTCGATGGATGTATCCTATCTCACCAGCCTTGATCGCATAACTATCATGCCTGATGAAACATATTTTGAGTTGAAAAAAATGCCTGTAGGTTGAAGAAAGAAAACTTACATTAAAAAATATCATATAATTCTGAATATAATATACCTCTTGAGGACCAAATTCTGTATCAAGCATCGTGAGAATCAACACAGAACAAAAGGTGAAACTAGTTTCGTGTGTAGACCCAGTATCTGAGTTTTAAAAACTTGGGAAAAATTAGGTGAAAGCAAGATACTCAAAACCATGTTAGACAGAGTACAAAGCTTTTTCACAATTCCTGAGGAAAATGAAGTGAAATGCTCACACCACAATGGAATACATAAACATTTTACGTTCTATTAGGTGACTTGAGCATTAAAAATGAGAACGAGTCAATAATATGTACATAACACCGGAATATACAGCGGCCACCACAGATAACCTCATGGCTCTGAAGACGGCTGTGACAGATATTGACGCCATTCTTCAGGCGTCCCTTTTCTCATTTTCAGCATCTTTATTGCTGCGCTTGTTAGTGGTATGGCAAGTATGTCATAGTCTTTTGGCGCCTGAAAGATCCAGGGCATGGAGTCTTGTTACAGTAAAAGGAAAGTACGGCAACGTATATCTCTGGACTATAACTTGGAATATATAATGTTTCAATTAGCAAATTCTTTCGTTGATGCCAGTTTCAGATGCGACAATCAACGGTGGCCAGATGGTGGCAGGAGATCAGGATTTGCATAATAAATAGTGGCATAAAATAATAGGAAATAAAAAAGACAATATTTAAATGGTTTGGTACAAAGGCTTCTGCTCACAGGCAATCGGAGAGGGTAAATCCACTATAAAATATGGAGATTATAAGATGCAGACCTCAAGCTCTCTATAATGGTGTCTCCCTATTTACTAGTGGTATTACAACCTTCGTTTTTCTCTCTTTGGTATTCACAAAATGAAGGAGTAGATGAAGAAGACGTAGACCCTCTTTTTCCAACATTTTTATCTACAGAGTCCTCACTTGCTTGTGTCATTTTGCGAGTATCATTGATTTGAAATGTTTAATGAGCCTTGCAGGTCATGGGGATACTAGGGGTCATGGTATTGCGTGTCTTTTCAAGGTGTTAGCTGTAAAAAGCGTAATTTCCCCAAATAAAAATAAATGCAGTGCTGTGTATTTGTAGCCAGACTCTCACATAGCGTCCTTTTCAAGGGAAATGATTTTCAACAAAACATGAAGGCTTGCAATTAACTATTCTCTACAAATACTAACACGGAGAAGGATTAGTACCTTTGGAATGTTGATCAGCTTCATATTTGCTTCCTCTAAAGTCTTTTGACCCTTCTTTGAGTTGCATTTGGCACAAGCAGTAACCTATTATTGAAAAGAACCACAAACCACAAAGTTAGGTTTTAGATAGTAGCTGTTATCCATGTAAACCATAATTACCAGAAACTCTCTTTCTTTGACCCAGTTTCCTTCTCCCACCTCCAACATTTAGAGAAAGAGACTTCTCCTTGATGTTTCCATCACGGTGAAATGTCATGTTTCATTATCCATTTTCTATCACCAATAGCTTTTCTAACGTGATTTCCGGTACATGTTTGTTCCCATATTCTTTGAAAGCTATGTTAGTTCCTATCGAAGATTTCTTTAATCATTTTAGAACTACTTTTCTTACTCTCTTTCAGCATAGTTCTTCATTAGTGTTTTCAGTCAACTCCATATTCATTCTTTTTCACAATATCAATTAAGAGAAATGAAAAATAGAACCCAGAAGATGTTCTTCTGATTCATACATATTAAGGTGAAATGGTCATACAATTGATTGAGAGGAGTATCCTCTTATTAAGGTCCAAGATACATTTTTTTTATCACTTAACCTGCCATGACCTTAAGTGGTAAAAGGCTACTAAAATAGGAAACTCACCAGAATGCAAACACTCACTTCAATATTCTGTATATACATTCATAAGCCAGCTTTCTTCAATCAAATATCAAAAGCCAAAAAATTTGACAATGTCGTCCAGGGTTCCTCCACCTAGTCTAGAACCTTTTGTCAATCTGGTCAACCATAGTTACAATACAGTCAATTATTACCAAATCTATCTCAATGTTCTCCACCTTAGAATTGTCCTCAATGATAAGTTTGTCGGTTTTATAAAGCAAGGGGTATACCAGCACACTATTAATCTATACAGAGTAACATGAGAGAATAAATATAATCTCCTTGCTGAAGTAAATATTTGAGAGTGTAGGGAAGAAGCTGACAACTAATTGAAAATGAAATTATCCGAGTCAAGGCTATTTCTTATAGGGCCTAATGAAATGTAAGCACCCTTGTTAAATGTGTCATGGAATTCTTCAGTTGGCAAATATAAGGGTGCAATGGTCTGCTAAGCATATTTTGTTGGAGACTCAACACCATTTCAGTGTGGCTTCTGCAGTGCTGTTTTCAATTATAAGCTCTTTTGCTTTTCAAGTTCTCAGAAAAACCTCCTCCCGTCCTTTGCACAAGCTCCTAAAAATTTTGTTTCCCTATAGATTATAGCTATAAATACTGCACTAAAACAGTCTGACTACAGCACCACCTCGGACTTTTAGAAGAATGATCCAAATGAGAGTTGAGGCAATGTTTTGTAAAAAACATGTCATATATGATCTTACCAGATTTTCCCATTTCCATTGTCCACCACGTGCAGCCGACAATACATGGTCAATGGTTAAATTTTCATGTGAAGAACAATACCTGTTGAGAAAGGGATGCTACTTAGTAATACAATTTAAATGACATAACAAATTAAACAGCAACAAATTACCATCAGATTGCAAAGCTCAAATAACCATACACTGAAAATCATTATTGGAAAGAAACAAATTATTTCAGCGCAAAGAAATTCTGATGCTTTTTGATGCACCACCAAGTTTGGATTTAGCCTATAACTTCCCAGGTTTAGGTCTGTATTCATATATAAGCAAGAAAATATACTTTAATTATCTTTAGCACTGGTTATTCTGAAGCGGGTTTTTAATCACAAAAGGAAATGTAACGTTACAGCAGCAGAGAACAGATTATCATAGAGAACCCACTGGTAAGAAAGAGAGAGGGAGGGAGAGAAATAACCCTAAATCTGCATGGGATTGGCTGAGACCTTTTTGAGGCCAAGAATGGACATAACAATGTGTTTGTTCTGCAAACTATTGTTAACTTGCAGAATTAAATTCATTTAACTTGAGCAAAAGGGTACATGAGCAAATTACTTACTGACAAGTGTAATTGTCCCGATATAGTATGTTTTTACGACTAAGATTGCTCTTGATTCTTCTTCTCTTTATAACCTGCAGTAAATGGGGAACCTGGAAGCAAAGCAAGATATGATCAGTTTGAGCAGACTGGAGGACTTGGGAAATAAAAGAGAGGAAATCCTGCAGAAGATAAAATTTCAAAACAAAATAAAAGGTCTCATTAAGAACCATCGGCAATACTGCCATCTGAGGAAAAATAAAATACGAAACAAATTAATAACCAAAAGTACACCTTGATTGCATACCCTCAAGACAGCTGGTATGTAGAAGGATCCACTGGGGGAATTCACTGTCTGATCATAATATTCTAGCACATCAGCCTGGATAAAAACAAGTTTCAATACTAAAATGTTAAAACAGGCTCATCCCATATGCATATGTTTGTAGCTGTGAATTTACCAAAAGAGAAAAAAAAAATTCTGCCTGAAAGTACGCCTATATAAAGACAATGAGAAAGAAAAAGCAGATTATGTTCCAACTGCCAACAACAATTTTGACAAAAAGAACCTCAAACAGATGTCACACCCGAAATTCTGGGGTTTTTATTTTAGGAGACTAGGACTTTCTTTAAATCTAAGTCTCTATGTTTAGAAAGGACATTTTTTATATGGATGTCAAAAGATAACCTGTTGGTCATTCCACTCTTCTTTTGAGTATACAAGTCAAAATATTTTTTTTTTTTTTGGTTAGAAAATGGAGGAAAATGGTTTGGTTTAAAAGGGACTGAAGGCTTCCTAAAGGAAGGTTAAAGCTGTCAAGAATCTTTTTTTTCATAAGAACTAGATCGAAACTGGCTGTGCATGGATTTTAATTGTGGATTTTAGTTGTGTTTTTCAACAAAACTCGGCCGTTACTCAAGATGCTAATGCCCCCTTTCAGCCCAAAATCAAATATTTCATAAAAGTCATAGCGCTTCGGGTGCAAAGGCCGAAGCATGGATATAGATATGCTCATGTTATGAAAGTTATAATAAAGGAAATACTGAAAAGAATGAATGGTGATGCATGAATGTTTTGAAAATGTTTTGGTTGTATACTGAGGTGATGGTACGGGAGCAAAAACCATCAGTGTATGGTCTGTGTAGATTGACCTACTCAAATGCACCATTGTTTATCAAGTGTTGTCATACCTTACATGTGACACCACAAGAACGAAGTTGGGATCCTTGCAATCACAAACCTTGACACAAGGCATAAATGTGAAATGGCCACCCAAAAGTTTTAAAGAAAAATGTTTTATAATGCATAACAACTCCACTTGGGGCCCCGCATATGGAATTGTGATCCTTTATCTTTGAAAAGCATGAATAAATAAACACGGTGCATGTGAAATGTGATACTTTTCAAAGATAACTGTTATTTACAGAAGAATTTCACTCTATGGCATGCTACTTGTTGAGTATTTGACTCTTCTGTCATTTGTAAGAAACACAAAATGAAAAAAAAAACAAAAGAAAGACCAGGTTACAATTGGAATCCTTTGGAACCATTCATCACCCTCCTATACTCAAACAGTCGAACCCATATATTGTTGTAGAGAACACTTGTATGTGGTGATCACATATGCAAAGTACTAGCGTATAAGATATGTAACACACCAACCTAGCATCATGTGGAAATGAACAGTATTAGTCATCCATTTTGATAGACTAGACATAATGCTCGGTGATCCAAAAGATTCTTATATTTTAATGATAGCCAAGATTTCATCTTCTTTTGATTAAAAAAAAAAGTATCCATGGAGGTAAGTAATTGCATGGAGAGCTACTGCTAGAAAATGTCCAAACATCTGACATGAATTAGTGATCACAGCAATCAAACCTTCTCCATGAACTCCAAACAAATAGCACGCTTCCAGCAGACAACATTCACTGGCCTGGCACAGGAAAACAGTGATAAGAACCATAAGCAAACAGCCATGCAATTCCATCTAGAATGGTAGAAAGGAAAGAGAGAAAGAAGAATTAACTCAAGTACTCAAGCACCCAACAATAGATGCTTACATATTGCAGCCATATGAACAGCAGGAAATTAACTCAAGCTTAAATTCTCATGGCTCTTTCCCTCTGCCTTTCTCAAGACAATAATTTGAAGAAAAAGGCACAGATAAGACCAAGTGCATATAAAGTATTGAACGCCCAATATTTACAGATAGAAATCAACAGAAGAGGTAAATTAAACTGCTTAAAGAAGCTAACAAGGTTATAGCCTGCTGGATTAAGGTCAGGATATTCTGTGCAAAACAATTATCATTATCTTGATCATATCTTATACATTAAAAATGATAAACTAGGAACGATTTTTTCATTAATTACTGAGTTTGAGTCTATTTCTTTCCGTGTATTTGATCTGTAGTCCTATCACTAGACTTCTTTCTTTGTAAATTTGCAAAAAATAAAATAAAAAATGATATACTACCTCTTCTTGTGTTGTTCAATGCAACATTTCACAGGATCTTACATTCTCTTATATGGTGCTCGCCTGATATTTTCCATTAACTTAGATGTCTATAACTATTGAGCTTCTCTGTGATAATTAACTGATTGAAACTGTACTTTCCGTGGTTATGGCTGATAGCATCCAATTTCTTCATATTTGTAAAATGCATCAACACGTAATTCTTATGAAATTTTCAAGACTAGGGGTTGATTGGAAGAGATTCCATCTCATCTCTCATCTCATCTCATTCCCAAACATCACTCAAACACAAACACTTTTCAATTTCAAATATTCAATTTTTTCATCTAATCATTACATAATCATTACAACTTTCTCAAACTTTCAAACAAAATACAAAAAATAATTCAATTTTTTCAAATCTAAAAACAAAAATAATATTCTAATAATATTTTAACTTTATAATATTTCTATTCAACTTTTTCTATCTCCTTTCCCAAAACCCAATAAAACATAATAACTCAAACCATTTCACTACTATTCACAGATTTCTCATCTCATCTCACTTCCCAAGCATCTATATGTAGATAATTTCTAGTCAGGAACAATTATTTGATTTTGAACACGATGCAGTTTAACTAGCTTATTAAAAACATCGGACTCACGTTCATGCTGTGCCAAGTAAGTTGATGATCGGTGCCATAGGAACGAAACTAGAATATTTCCAGCTCATACTAAAATTACGACCATGATTCCTTCCTTTCATTTGAGAGCAGTAATGACCCACCTTTAAATTAGTGTAAAATTGCAAGGCCCACTTAAAGATCATAGCTTTTTGGTACAGATAGTTACCAAAGGCAAATATATTTTTCTAAGCTAAAAATATGATCCAACATCCTCAGCATCACGTATGTGTTGGCTTAGGTTCTACCTAGAGCTATCAGAGCCTAACAGACCAACAACAACCCAAATGCAGATTGATGAAATTTTTAGCAGAGATCGACGAAATAGTTAAATTCGTAGTGCTTAAAAAAGTAACAGCTCGTAATTTAAAAAAAAAAAAAAAAACTGCTAGACAGACTAACAAAATTGTTAAAACAGAAAATAATCAGCTACAGGGCGGGCCATAATAGTAGCTGACCTGTAGGAGATATCCAAGACCAGCCCTCTAAAACCAGCCAAATCATCTCTGTCAAAATCATCATCATGATAAATATTACCATCATCATCATGCACTGCCTCGTCATCACCAAGACGCGCATCCGCATTGAAATGGCCGAGCTTGTTATTCACGGATGAAGAGGAAGAAGAAGAAGAAGAGAAAAATCTACTTGTAGAACTAAGAAAACTGAGTCTGTGCATGTGGGCTGGAACCGATCTGAGCTTACAGCGAAATGGGTCTCTGGGTTCAAACCCAAGTGAAATCCCGTCGCCACTGAAGAGCAACTTCAAGCGTCCCTGTGTTATGAACTGTGCCATTCACCAACTACAATTTATTGTGTATTTGGGTGATGATTGATGAAAAGGGGGCTTTTCTTTAGTCTTTGATTCTAGTGTCGAATGTTCGGTTACGTACAACAAGTGTTGTACAATTGGAAGATATACGATCGTTGCTCAAACTGAAGAAGAGAATGTTTTTTGAGGAAGCAAGTAAGACAGAAAGAAGAGAAAAAATCAGGCGCTCCACGGGGAAAAAACCATTGCCACATATTTTCAAATTATTCCCTCAGAACCACTCCGAATATCTTCCGCGATAATATTGGTGAATAGACATAGTTACCCTTTTTTTTATTATGCGCCGTGAGAATAACAGTATAAATATTATTTTACAATTCATTACACAATTTTTTTAAATTGATAATAAAAGTGTTTTATTTCATCTCATTTTATTTTATCATAATAATATTAAAAATAATTTAACTTTCTTCAAATCTTAAAACAATTATAATATTAAAAAATAATATTCTAATAATATTTTATTTAATTTTTATCTAAAATCGTCTCATTTTATTATAAATTTATTTTTTAATTATAAATTTATTTATTACAGTTTTTCAAATTTTGAGTTTTTCTTTTTGTTTAAATTTCAATATTTTTATAACTATCCTCAAATTTAATAGTACTACTATTCTAAAATATATACATCACAGCTTATGTCACATAATTTAATTTAAAAAATAAATTTTAAAATTTGAATTTTATAAATCAAATATTATTTTTTAAGTTGTGTGTTTTTCATACTAGCTTAAAAATAGAATAATTTTTATTTTAAATATAATTATTTTAAAATATATACTTCTATCCAATTTATACCATATTATAGTAATGTGGTATGACCATTAATATTTGAATTTGCTATTTTATTAAATAATGAGTTATAGTGCTATAGAAATAGGATAAAAGTGTAACATGTAACATCCCCCCTTATAAAAATGGTTTTTAAATAATTATACATATATGATAAATATTTTAGCCACAAATGAATTAAACAAAAATAATTTCACAAACTGGTGTAACTTCATATTGTTTGTCAGATTGTAAAATTATTTTTATTGTAAAATAGATCTAACGGATCACATGAAATCACGTCAATTTGTATGATTATTTTTGTATAATCTCTTTATGATTATAACAGTCCTCATAAAATATTGATACTAATCAAAATCCATTGAACAAATACCTTAGCTCAACAGACTTTTCAAGTGCAACTCCAAAATCATCTAACTCGTGGTTATGGAAGAGAATCCTAAAATCGAGATAATTGATGTTAAAAAACAAATGTTATCAAATCTTCAACGAATTATCAACAAAAGTATGGATAAAACCATGGATCCCAACTATGGGTTCATTCAAGCCAAAGCCGATTTAGCAAATGAATGAGGAGGTATTCCCCATCACCGACTGTTGAAAGTTTCTTGCATCATTATTAATAATCCTTGTTCCTAGAATATAGAATAGTAACACTGTTTGAACAATATAACATTGCACAAATTCAAAAAATCCATCTCCCTCAAAATAGTTAAAGAAATGATTCGGTAATATGTCTCTCAAATCAGAATGGCAAATTCTTAGTCAAAACCACTTACCACTTAAAGACTAGTGACCCAGGTACCACTCCTCCTCAAAATTTCTGAATCTCCAATTTCAAAAAATTATGGAGATTCAAAATCAATAATCACCACAAGCTGCTATTGTGAAAAATAACTCAGGTTATGCAACCTACGAAGGCAAGATTAAGCAATATCATCCCAAATATTCAACATGAAAACTATCCATTGTTCAATGAGGAAGAATAAACATTATTTCATCTATTCGTTGAATGTCTTGTTGTGGTCATAATATGGCAACGAAGCAGCTGGCCATTAAATCTTGCACTATTGCCGATCAACTCAATGACTAATTGGATACAATTGATAATCAAATCCAGTTCATTTATTGGGTCTATTTTAACTCAAATAATTTTATTACTATTTATAAATCATTTTATTATTATTCATAGATTATATCATATCATCTTACTATCAAAACAAAACTTAGATTAATAAAATGCTTTTTAATTGAGTTTGTGAATTCTTTAAAAATATTTAAAGGGATTTAAAAAAAAAATTGAAAAGAATGTTATTTACATTTTCGGTACAATGTAATTAGAAGAGAGATGCTATTTCTACCTAAAAAAATAACATATGCCCGGTTACATATTGACGTGGCGTACTTTGTGGCACTGCCTTGTCGGCCTCTAACTTAGAAAAAAAATCAAAAATTAAAACCATAAAGCAAACCAGTGCTTTTTTCCATCAATAGTTTTTGAAAAAATATTCGCATCTTTCCGAAGCCGCCGCACACTCAATGCATTGAGTGAAAAAAATATATATATAAATGTGAGGTGTGCTGCGGCTTTCGACTGATGCATAGCACAGCTCATAATTTTTTCTCTTTCTTTTACTTTTCCTTCATTTATACACTCTAGCCCTCCTCTTCTCTTCTCCCATTTCTCTTTCCAACATTTTTCTCTTCCTATCTTCTTCCATCCTCTCCTGTAAAGGAGTTTCAAACTTTCAAGGCTACATATTTTTTGAAGGAATAATAATAATATGAGCAGACCATGACAGTTGGAAACAAGAAACAGAGAAAACCAAGAACAAATGAAGAATCTGAAACATAGAGCACCAGAAAGCATCGAAATTGAGAGCACAAAAACAAGGAGCATCATATCACCGAGAACAAGCTGATGGAGGAAGGGTTAAAATGTCGAAACAAAAGAGAAAATTTTCAAGACGGGTAGACGGTAGGGTTTTGTGTCTAGTTTTAGGTCTGGTGTGGTTATATAGATGAGATAAGATGATAAAAATTAAAAGTTGAATAAAATATTATTATAATATAATTTTTATTTTTAAATTTAAAAAAATTAAATTATTTATTATAATTTATATAAAAACTTAAGAAAATTATAATTAGCAGATGAGACAAGATCACTACCAAACCAAATCACACCTTAGTTTTAGTTTTAGGTTTTTTAAAAAAATAAAAAATGACGTGACAACAACATCTGTCACTGCCACGTCCGCATGTAAAGGGCAGCGCATTTTTCATGCATACATATAGCAAGACTAGCGTAGGAATCGTCTTTCTTAATAGCCCTAGTATTGTCATTGTCATTTTTGTTTATTACTTCAATCCAATTATATTTTAAGTGCTCTGTGGAAAAAAAATTATATTGCAAGTGAAATGGACTATTTTTTGTCAGTTCGATCTGTTTGCTCCATTTTTTATCAGTTGGATCCAATTCGGGTTAATACAGTGAATAGATAGAAATGATAACAATGTGCAAGTGTCGTATACTTTTTTTTTTAAATAAATATAAAATTTAGATAATAAATTAATTTTTTAATAATAAATTTTATTTAAAAAAAAACACACAATATTTACATAATTCACAATTGTATTATCTAACAGTAGAACATTAGTAGTGGCCTAGTTATAGTCAAACCTTGGCCAAAATTGCATTAAATTGCATAAATTATATCTACACTAAACTCAATAAATGTACAATATTTTTAACCAACACCAATCTCTCTAACCAAATTATATTTTGGACATAAAATATGAGGTTTGCTGGGCATCAGCTGGAAGCCGCAGCATATCTCACATTTTTTTTTTCACTCAATGCGTTGAGTGTGCTGAGACTTCCGACTGATGCACAAATTAATTTCATAAAATATTCCTTCTCGCTTTATCTTCATCTTCATCGCGCACCAAAGCACACAAAAACTCGAGAAAAATCCACACCATTCCTCAGAGCATGTCGAAGTCTCCCATGTATTCCTTAGAGCATCCCAACGCAGCCATCAGAAAGATCAAAACCAAGCCTTCCACCATCGTTTAGGAATCCCATCGTCGTCGCCTTTCAATAAGCCCAAGCCATCCTCGCCCCGCGCTCTCTCTCTCTCTTTCTTTCCTTTTTTTCCTCTCCTTATCGGTTCTTTTTTCTAGGACTTTATTCTATCTCTTGTGGATTCTGATTTTGGATTTTTTTATATTTGATTTGTTTTTTTTTTTTTTAGTTTATACTACTTTCAACGTGCGATCTGTCTAACTTCTAAGAAATTTCTCTTAAAAGGAGTAAAGCTAAGAAGTTTCAAATTTTGAATCCTCAAATGGTAGTGTTTGCTTTAGCTTAAGAAAACATTGAGTTTTTTTTTTTTTTTTTTGTCCCTACGATTTCTGCTAGATTTCAGATTTTAACTACTAGATTTGTTTTAGCTCTTTTTTTTTTTTTTAATCCTCAACTGTTAGATCTTAGATTCATTTAACTTTTTGTTTAAAATGAATTGGGTGGGTTTCTAAAGGCACTTGAACGATGCTTATTAGAGCATTTTCATTGGCTTGATTAAATGTATCTTTAAAATTTAGATAATATCACATGAATTTATATTTGTCTATTCCATTAAATTCAATTCCCACATTTCCTATATTGAATTAACCATTTACTCTCTATATAATAATAAAATATGATTAATTTAATAATTTTGTATTTAGTTTATTTTTATCATATTTTGTAGTTCTTCCAATTAAATATTAATAATAATTATATTCTAATTAAATTAATGTTAAAAAATCATATTTTCAAAGGTTATTTAATGCTAATAACAAAAAATATTTGATTAAACTCATCTAAAATTCTATATAAATTTCTTAATTACTAACCAAATATCTAACAACATACTCATGTTCATGTCAATAAGAAATCTGCACCTACATAAACCCTTACAAGAAATTACTATATCTGCACTTCCAACACCTACATAAATATGCACATACACCTTATTAATTACAAAAAAACATCTACACCTACAAAAATTACCATGTCTGCACTTTCAACACCTTCTTAATTACCATGTCTGCACTTCCAACACCATGTCTAGCAACATACCATGTCTAACAGCAGCACAAAACAAACGCTCAGAATACAACACATAAAAGCAGTTACAAAAAAACCAAAGACATCCACATGACTTGTTACACACATCTTTTATGCTAAACCAAAAAAACCCAAAAAATCTATCATACTAAGTTACAAAAAACATCAACATGAGTTGTTACAAAAACCATCAACATAATTGTTTTGAGTATTCAAAGAGCTTCAACAGTAAAAAACTATTCTGAGTAGTACCTACAAAAACACAGTCATCCATAAATGTTGACACAGCAGAAATGGATGCATACTTTAATAAGATAAACTAAATGAGACAGACTTTAATAGTTTTCTACTATTAATTTGTTTATAGCCACATATATAAACTCTGCAATATTAAGCTCATAATTACAAAATTGTTCAATATAATGTGGACCAGAAAGAGATTTACAAAACTATGCAATATATTAACCAAAAACAACAGTTACAAACTCTGCACCTACATACAGTGTCAATTTTTGTTTACAAATTTGTAGCAAATGTTGTTTTAGCATGTAGATTACACAAATAACATAAAAGAATCAAGGGATTACTAGGTTCTGCCAGTTATGATACTCTTCAGTGCACTTCTCCCTCCTCTAGCTACTACATTTGAAGTGATCTATTCATATATTTCTCTAGAATTTTCATTTGAAGTGACTTGAAGTATTCTCGCTGCACCGCATTCATGTTATCAACATTTAAACTCATGATTTCCATCTCCATCTTCTACTTCTTAAATTCTATCATTTTAGTCCTGTCCCTCTCATCTTGGTTTACCATTTCCCGTTCAATCATCATTATATTCCTATCACTTTTCATGTGACTTAACATTTCATCAAACTTAGTAGGTGAAGATTCTTTACGTTTCCTTTTTATTTCCCATTGTTTTTCAGCTTTCTTGCCTAGTGGCCTTTCCACATTGATGGACATGCAAATGTCTACGTCTATGGCATTGGCAGCTGGAACGGTAGAGCAACTTTTCTTTCTCTTTGTTGGCAAATTACCCGCATGCACTTGCCACTTGGGTTCAGGTCTGATTCGGTCCGGTTTTTCAATTTTAATATACTATATTATATATTATATCATATATATGTATAATAGTATATAATACTATAGTAATAATATATTGTATTATATTATAATATATATTATAATTGTATTATAGACTATAATGAGATATTATATTATAGATTACTATAGTGATATAAGATTTTAAAATTTAATATTATATTAATTAGTAATTTACTATGTAATACAAAACTATTTTATATACAATTATATATTATATATAAAAATTATATACAAGATAAAAAATTATAATAGATATATCAACCGGTCTGGTTCGGTCCGATCTAGTTTTAGAAAAAGAAAAATTGGAACCAGACCGAATTTGACAGGTTTTAAGAAAAATAAAATCGGTACCAGACTGAAGCAAACTCGGTACTGGACCAAACCCACTAGTTCGGTCCGATCCAGTCCAGTTTACAGGTTCAATGATTTTTTTTTTACACCCCTAACAACAATCATAAAAATATTAAAACACATTTCAATGAAAATTTATAATAATTACAAACATACATTGTCTTGTTCGTTAGTGTCGTTTGGATGCATTGATTCAACTGGAGCCAAGCAACCACAAAACTTGTTTGTGACTTTTTGGATGGTTGACCATCAATTAGTCAATGAACCCATATAATGTTCAGGTCAATTAGGTTTTCTAAAAGTATTAAAGTAATCATGGATTATTATCTACAGTTAGGTGGACTTTTGGTCGGTCCCTCTAATAGCGTCTATGTTAATGTTGAGCCACCCTGGTACAAGGAGGTTGTCTTCCTCCACGGTGAAGGACACACCCCATTGAGATTTTTTAGTTTGTGTCCTTACTTCCCCTTTGAGTTGCATCATTTCAACCTCGACCTCAACATTATCATGCAATACACTAGCTATGGGGGTTATTAATACCTTCTCCACCACTTTGATAGAGTGTGGTGAAAAATGGATCGTCCATTATTTGTGAATCCATCATTCATAAACACAGTAAACAAGTAACAAAGTCACAAACCCCATAAAAGACATTACTTTCAATAGCATATTAATAGAACCATAAAACAAAAACAAAAAAACAGAAAAGCACTATACATGACAACAATTCAACTTTGTGATGTTGTATACTTGAATTTTGGTTTCTGTCAAGACAAATTTTCTTGAAAAATTTCAACAAATAGAGCACGATTTTCTGTAGCTACTACATCAAGCAGATCATGCTTTAATATTAGTATCCAAAAGATTTGTTATCTCTTTCAACTTCAATGTTAAAACTTGTATATTTTTTTTTTTTTTTGTTGCTTTACATTTATTTGTGCTTGATACTGATTGTGTAGTTTTTAAATTCAATTTTAGATGCTTGAAATGTGAAATAGTGTTGCAAAAGATAATTATGAAACTTTATGAGGTCTTTGCCAAATGCTTCTAATTAGTGAAACATGTTCTGTTATAAGATAATTTTTAAAAACATGACTCGTTTAGATAGTGAGATGAGATGAGTTGAATAAACTATTGTTAGAATATTATTTTGTAATATTATTATTACTTTGAGAATTGAAAATTTTGAAATGTTTATTATATTTTAAGTGAGAATTTGAGAAATTTGTAATGATAAAATGAGATGTTTCTGTATCCAAACGAGCCCTAAAGCACTAAATCATTGCCAAAGGCTTCTAATTAGCGAAATAGGTTCTGTTATAAGTACAAGGACCAAAATACTTGCTTTGATTTCATCCTTAGCTTTCAACCATGTATAACGCAAATAGGACATATAACTGAAGCAAAGTAGTTTCATTGTAGAGCAATGGAGCAGACCAGCTTTGTTTGGTTGGTATTTCCTCGAACCTGTAGCTAAAGGCTTCTAATCCGAGCTATACACGTTAAGACCTCATATAGACCTCAGGTCTTAATTCGAGCTTTAAGTTCTAGTCCTTGCTTTAGCCTTTATGAGGTCTTAATTGAGAGACTTAAATTTTTAAAGGAGGTCTTAAGCTTAATTGTGAGAATTCTGAAACTTAATTGTGAGACTAAAATTCCAACATAGGG
Source organism: Juglans regia (assembly GCF_001411555.2). Classification (NCBI taxonomy): domain Eukaryota; kingdom Viridiplantae; phylum Streptophyta; class Magnoliopsida; order Fagales; family Juglandaceae; genus Juglans; species Juglans regia. Next base: position 170,789 of record NC_049903.1, read on the forward strand.
TCTCCCAAACTAGTTACTGTGCCCCTAATATACACCACCACAATATTCCATTCGTATCACACACACACAAATAGGGTACCGATTGATCTCAGATATGGAAAGAAACTTACAATTATATGTAAATTAAAGTACTGATTGATATGGAAATTAATGTATAGATATGGAAAGAAACCTATTGTGGCCCCTAATGTTTACCAACTTACAATTGCATGTAAATTAAAGTACTAATCGATCTCAAATATGGAAAGAAACTAAAAAAAAAAAAACCTTGCTCAACAATAAAGAAACATTTTCCAAATCACAACAATAACCATGCTAAAGAGAAATTTTACAAATCACAACAATAAGAGCAATCAATGGTTGAAATTATAAGAGAATTAGGAGAAGAGATAAGCCACAAAAATTAACAATAGCTGCTGTCGTCGAGGGTTTTTGTGGTTGTCATCAATGAGGAAACGCTTCACGATGGCTTCACGCGTCACTGGGAGGGGGCTCAGTCGTGAATGTTACGGAAGGGGATAATGCTGGGAGGGGCTCAGTCATGGTAGGAGGGGACTCACTCGGTCATGAGGGCTAACTGGAAGTGACCAGTAGTGAGAGTGGAGGGGCTCAGTCGTGGTGCTCGAGCGTGTCGGGATTGATCGAGAGAGAGAGTTGAGGGGGAGAATGAAAAGAATAAACTGGAAGGGTTTGAGCGGGAGGTTCCATCGTATTTGCTTGTAGTGAGAAAATAGTATTTTAATATTTGGCTAAATTACTGTAGTCTTCCGTATTTGGTGAATCACTGTAGTTGATATCCAAATTTTGTTAGCAATGTCCAATCTAATATGGGGTCTTTTTGTCACTTATTAACTAAATTTTAGCTATCATTAGACTTTGCCTAAGCCAATGAAAGTGCTCTCAACCAGGTATTATTTATGGTTAAATCTTCGATCAAATGATTCAATTAAAAGAGGGGATGGTGGATGTAAAAGATTAAATAGATAAATTAATCTTATGGTCAATTGATAACGTTTAAACATTACAGTAGAGAGAACATAGAACATTTTGCACGTATCTTTAAACATAAAAATGTCAAAAAGAATATTTTAATATAATAATAATAGATTTGAAGAGTTTATTATTTAATATTGTTAAAAAATGACTAACTAAATTTATAAAAGTAAATTTCTTAGTTAAAATTTGGTCAAACTTTAACTAGGTCACTGATAGTAGTAGTTAGCTCGAGGATATCTTGTTAGGGAAAAGCTTGCACACGAATGGGTTTAAAACCCAATTTCACACCCAACCAATAGATGAAAGGCACGTAGGCACTCTAAAAAACTCAATTTGAAACCGCATACACCGAATGCCTACTCTCCCTCCCTCCGAATGTCTCACCCTCCCTATTACTGCACTTTATGATTTCTTCATAAAGGAAAAAAGGAAAAAAACTCATCTTTGCACCACTTCCTCTCATTCAATTTGTGTTTCAACTTTTACCGACCTCTTGAAAAAAAATACTGGAGCCGCCTACACCCGATTCCCCTCTTTGCCTCCGAATCTCTCTATCACAACCTCTGTCCGAGATCAATCACAACCTCTAAATCGCCAGGCTCGACACTCTACTGATTTTTTTCGTGCTACCTTTTTAACTCCTCTGTCAATTTTTTTGCATTTTGTATGGACACTTTAGTTGATCTTATTAATTGGCATGAGTTTGGATTTTTTTTTTTTTCATTCAGATGAGGCTTTCACCAAATGGAATGGATATTTTGCACAAAGAGTCAGACTCATCTGGAGGGTTAGCGACTAGATTTCTTCCACCTTTTTGCTATTGCTTGCTGCTCTATTTTTCTGGAGAGGGTGGTACAAACCAATTGTGTTTTTCAGGTTTCAATTGTCAAAGCTGCATGCAGTGAAAAAATCTGGTCCCGAGAACAAAGATGCTAGTGAAACAGAGGATGATGAATATGACCTCTCTGAGAGCATTCTCATTGGATTTAGCTTTCATTGGATTAGCTAAAAGCTAAATTCAATGAGAATTTAGCTATTAAGCTATAAAATATAATATATCACATTGGAATAGCTAGTTACAGTAAAATCTAAAATAATTTCTAAATTTGAAACACACTATTCATTCATCAAATATATTTTATATTATTTTTTTCTCTCTCACGAAGTCTGCATCAGCTACGGTATTCCCGAGTTTTCCCTTCCCACGGTTTTCTTCTTTCCCTCGCAAAACCCAGACGCCCTTCGCACCAAGACCCCGAGTATTTCATCTTTGACCATAGAGACCCACCATTGCACCACAACCGCACCACCACCCCACGTCTCGTCGGCAACAACGGCACAGCACCACCGCGCCACCGCATTCATACTCGACGGAAACGACCAAAACCCCTATTTCTCTCGCCGATCTGCTTCTCCGAAACTAAGGTAATCTCTTTCCATGTATAAAATTCGATTCTCTTGATGATCCCTAACTCTATTCCGCACCTCGCCGTCCCTCGCATTCCTCTTCTCCAAACCCTAATTTTTTATTGTGGATGAGTTTAGATGTTTGTGTATCTTGAATTCTATATTTGTTTATGATTGAGGGGTTGAACGTAAATATATTTCCGTGAGGATTACACATCTGTTTATGTATTGTGAGAAAAGTAAAAAATTTATAGAAATCTATTTGTGTAAAAATTCGCTATGTTTCTGTTTGTGTATATAAAGAAAAAGCAAAAATTTTTACAAATCTTTTTGTGTATATTTCTCTACTTTGTTTCGTGAGGATTGCACATAATTTATACAAGACCTGTTGTAATAGAATATCAAGAATTTAAATTTCAAGTTTACATTTGAATAAACTACAACTACAGTAGTTTCTCTACTTTGAAATTTGAAGTTTGTGGTATTTCTAATCGGTAAACTTGCTTGTTTGGTTGCTATTGCATTGCATAGCATGCTACCTCTAGGTTAGAAAAAAAAAAAAAAAACAAATTATTTCATCCATTGTGCTGATTTTAGTGTAAATGGATGGAAGAATATGTTCGATAGATTACACATGCAGCTACCAGTTTCATAGATTATAGAATATTTCCTTGTTGACTACCATTTGTCAGTGCATGTAAACCATAAAATTCTCATATTTTTCGTTATCTTTATAATACAAGAAGATGGTTGGATGAAAAATTTAGTACGTATGATTATTAGGTAGAAGAAAGTTTGGTAAAAAAAACTATATGGTAGAAAGAAAATTTGGTAAAAAAAAAAATAGTTGGATGGGAAATATTGGATTGGTTTGTAAATTAAGACATTTATATAGAATTTTAGATAAGTTTAATTAGACATTTGTGGTTATAGCATTAAATAACAATTGAAAAAATATAATTTTTTTAATCTATAATTTAATTAGAATATGATTAATATATAATATTATGAATAGTAAAATATGATAAAATAAAATATTTTCATAATTAAAAAAATTAAAATATTTTTAAAATTATTAATTACTCATGAATAAATGAATAATCAAATGTAGAGATTTATGAATAATCTAATGTGAATAGTCAAAGTCAAATTTATCTTTTATCATTTTATTATCATATAATGAAAAATGGCTATTTCAATATGAAGACTTATGTGAATGGAATAGTTAAAAGTTAAATTTATCTTACATTCATAAAAAATGTACTTTAATTTTAACTAATCCAATAAGAGTATTATGAGGAGGATTACCAGAAACTCTGTGAAGATAGAAACCAAAATTTACAAAAAGGAGAAGGAATAAACAGAAAATAGAAACAGAAATTCTCAGAGTTTACCTGCCGTCGGTTGAAGATATTGCAAGTGGTGGGGAGAGACATTCGGCTGAGGGCGAGTTTACCTACTGGTTAATTTTTTCAAAGCTTTCGAAATAATATTGTAATGGGGGAGGGACAGACATTTGGAGGGAGGGAGAGCATTCATTCGATGTACGCAAGTTCAAATTGAGTTTTCTTAGAATGCTACGTGTTGACCATCTATTGACTGGTGGAAAATTGGGTTTTAAACCCATCCGGCTGCTTGCTTTTCCCATCCTGTTACCGTCTTCTTTCGATAATTTCCCCCATTATTCAATAGACGTCGTTTTATGTCCAAAGAAAATAAACTTCGTGACCCTGCACAGAAACTCTAGAAGAAGAAGAAGGGGACGAAGACGAAGGGGAAATGGCAATTGCACGAACTGGAGTGTATGTCGACGACTATTTAGAGTGTAATCATCCCCAAAGCCCCTCTAATTTTTCTCCAAAACTCTCTCCTAATTTATTCTGTTAAAAACCTAAAATCTGAAATTTCTACAGATGCAAGCACATTACCCGCTGAGCTTCAGAGGCTTCTTAATACTATCCGAGAACTCGATGAACGGTCCCAATGTAATTCCCCAAATTCTTCAATATTTCAGTTAGTTATAATTTTATTTTGCATATCTATTTCATGTGTGTCTGCTCGTGATTTTTTGTTTTGTTTTGTTTTTTGTTATTATATTTTGGGTGAAAGCGATGATAAACCAGACGAGGCAGCAGACGAAGTACTGCTTGGGACTGGCTTCACAGAGCTTAAAGAAAGGGAACTACAATAGTAATACTAATAATAACTACTATTATAATGCCAATTATAATAATCAGGATGAGGAGGTGGCAATTGAGAAAATTCGAAAGGATGTCGAGTCGAATCAGGACAGTGCATTGAGTTTATGCACCGAAAAAGTTTTGTTAGCACGACAAGCTTATGACCTGGTAGGCTCCTTTTTACTATTAATGGATTTGTATTGGGGTATTCCTAAATTTTATTATTCTCTTCTGTAATTGGTGAGGCCATCTGTTATGGTCGCTGTAGGTTTTGATGGCTGAAGGTTTTGTGCTTTTCTCGACATGCTTAGAATGCCTCTAGTTCACGATAGTGTGACTGATTTGCTCTACTAGTTGGTTTTGTTCGATATATGGTATTTGTAGTTGAAAGAGGAATCCAAATTGGACAATACATTTTTGGGGCTAAAGCGTTCTAAAATTACTGTGTGGTTGTTGTTGGTTTTTTTTTTTTCAGAAACAGGATAATACACCAAATTTTATTTAGAGGCTTAGAGCCCCCACTGAGGAATACCATGTTACACTTGTCAAAAAAAAAAAAGGAAAGCTTGCGGTTACAAAATTCTCAAAAGCAAGGATTTGAAATCTAAGAAACCACACAATTACAACCAACTAACAGGGAGTAAAATTTGACAAGTGTAGTGCTGAAATTTAACATGCATGGAAGAGCTCAAAATCAGGATATCCTGCCATAAACATATTAGCATGGTAGGGAGGATGAACGTCAAGTGAGCTACCAAAATGCTGAATCAGTTTCAATAGTGACTAGAGAGATGTCAAAGTGCAAACAAAATAAAAGGGCTGTGCAAAGTTGATAATTCAGCAATAATGTTAGTTCCTTGTCCCAAAAACTAAGAAAAACCAAATATTAGCTGACCAGAATGATCTCACAAAAGACCACAACCAGATTGAATAAGCTGCACTTTTTGAGCTCTCAAAGTGCATATCTGACTATAGGATTGTTGTGTTTAACTTTATTTAAGCAATTTTTTTTTTATTGGAAAAGTTTATCTGGAGTGTTATTCAAGTCAAGGTCCATCATATCATTACAACTTGGTAATAGTTTTATTCTATTAGGTTAATGTTTCTGATATATCAAATTGGATTTATATGTGCACACATACTTGTGATTTAAATGCTTAATTAATTACTAATTTATTTGAATTGCACTTTCTACACGTCAAATACTTGTCAAACAGAGCTTGAATATATGCTTCCAATGAAATTCAGTCTGTCCTCTCTATGATGGCTCTCCATAATTTTTTTTCCTCCATGTATTATATAGTTTTTAGAGGTGTTTAGAATTTTATGCGACTCTTAGCATTATAAGGATGGAATGCAATTAGCTGAGACTCCCCCATCTTCCCCTAATTTTTTGTGAATAAACTCACTGGATCTGTTCGATAGAATGTATAAACAGATAAATTACAGGTGATCAAAGCTGATATTTTTGGCATCATATGGATGTCATTAACTTGAACGCAACACTGAGATCACTCGAGGGACACATTGACATTGTAGCACGAGCATCCTTGGCATATCAGCATTGGTAGTGATATGTAAGCATGGGATTATTTTGTGGAAATAAAATTTGTTTCTCTACCCTAAAGAATATCTAACTCCACTTTTGTTAATTGTAAGTCTGCCTGTTGCACATAGAACAACCATGAATAAATGTCTCGCAATTTTCAATACCTACATTTATGTATCTGTTTCTTCATAGTTGGTTTTTAAAGTTTCTTGAGTTTGGGATTATCGCATATGATAATTCACTCAACCAGTGGTGGGTTCTTTACTATATTGCATGACCTTAGAGCCTGTTTTGTGGATTCTTTTTTAACCTGCAGTTTTTTCCCCTTAGGTTAGTAACCTACAGCTTCATATACTGTGGGTTTTGAGCATCCTCTTCTATCACTAGAGACCTTAAGTTCTTGTAATTTGCATTTGCTTCAGATAGATAGCCATGTTAAAAGACTTGATGAGGACCTGAACAATTTTGCTGAAGATCTAAAGCAAGGTAGCTAAATTTCTATGTTATATTGTATAATGTCTTCAATGATTTTGAAAGAAGTTCAATTCCTTTATATCAAACTATTAGAAGCTTTTTTGACTGAAAGCACATAGAAGACACCAAAGAATTAATCTGCTTTGAAAGTGGAAAAGTTTATTACCTATCTCATGTTTTGTTTTCTTTTCATATTTTCCAATTTTCTTCAGAGGGAAAACTAGCTCCAGATGAACGGGTATTTCTACCCCCACTACCTATAGCCCCTAAAAGTGAGAAACGCAAGTCATTCTATGGAACACCTCAAGCAAAAAGGCTGGATTACAGGGATAGGGATTGGGATCGGGAGCGTGATAGGGATTTTGAACTCATGCCTCCTCCAGGAAGCCATAGAAAGGAATTTGCTGCCCCAGTGGATGTTGATCAACCTATTGATCCAAACGAACCCACCTACTGTGTCTGTCATCAGGTCCTGACTTCTGTTTCAGTTTTGTTTGGTCATATTCAATTTGAAAGCTTTTTTGGAGAATTTATCAGGATTTTTTTTTTCCAACTGCTTTTATTCGTTTACTAATGTACTATAATTATCTTGATCTTTTAGGTGTCATTTGGAGATATGATTGCTTGTGACAATGAAAACGTGAGTATCATTTTCTGAGCCTTGTTTTTATCTTCCTCTTGTTATCTAGTTATAATATTACTTACGGCTTCTTTTTACTTAGATGGCAACAATGCATTAGATACAAAAGTTTGATTAACCAATAACAAGTCTCAGCTGTAGCCACTTGAAAAAATTTGCAGAAATGCTTGTGTGGGTCCACACTCCATATTTAGGCCTTGTTTATTTTCATAACTCCTCTCAACTTATCTCATCTCATCTTATCTAATCATTACAACTTTTTCAAATTCCCATATAAAATAAAATAAATAATTCAACTTTTTCAAATCTCAAAATAAAAATAATATTAAAAAAATATTCTAACAATATTTTATTCAACTTTTAACTTTAATATTAACTCATCTCATTTGCGAAAACAAACGAGGCCTTAATTTGATTTAGTTCATTGTGGGAGATCTTAAAAACTATACAATAACTGCATTAGTAAAGACCGCATGAATTGAAGACATTCAATTATGGATTAGCGACTACTAAATCAGTTCTCTCTTTAGATTTTATCTTTTATTCCCCCCACTAGTGGCTTCAATGTAAAATGAAAGGAACTTGAGATATCTTAAAACTGGCACCTTGTAGTTTGTGGATTGCTTTCTCTGCATGAGGATTGTTGCCGGCACTTTCTATATATCCATGATTCCATATTAACAAACAATGTCAAGGACTCGGGATCCATCAGTGTATAATGTATATTTTGAAAATTTCTCTTCTGAGAGACTGAGAGTACAAGTTCACCTTTCTGTCGCGAGATCCTGCATTAGTCAACCCTTGTGTGGATTGAAAAAACATAGTTTGTATGTTATCATTATTTTACTCTATACACTTGTGTGGATTAGCTAACCCTTTATAAGTTGGCAGTGCCGAGGAGGTGAATGGTTCCATTACTCCTGTGTGGGGCTGACACCGGAGACAAGATTCAAAGGAAAATGGTATTGTCCAACCTGCAAACTGTTGCCCGAATGTCAATAATATTTGCACGATTGAAGCTGCTTGGGGATTTGGGGAAAAGTGGGAGGAAAAGTGCTTTTTAACTATAATATGATTAATATGTCTTGTTACTAACAAAGTTTTGGTGCACTAAATGCCCACAAATATCCCGTCGATTCTTCCTACGCCCCAAGAAAAAAAGTAGATGAGGTCGTATATAGTTCATGAGCAAATATTTCCTTCAAACAATTTTGGAGAAAATTATAAAACTCCAATCATATAAATTGCCAATTGCATGAGATTTTTTTGTGTTATAAATTGAATCAAAGGTGTGAGATTAGAAAGTAGTATCTCATAATATCTCTAAATAATAGTGAAATAGTTTGTAAATGGTGGTAAAATTGTATGAGAATAATAGTGAAATACTCTGAAAATATATGAGAACAATTGTGTTCTCAAACGTAATTATGGTATAGTAAGACTTTGTTTGAATGTTGAGATGAGATGATAAATATGTAAATAGTAACAAAATGAATTGAGTTAAAAGGTTTTAAGGAGTTTTGGAAAATGTGAGAGAAATGAGAAAAAGTTGATTAAAAATATTATAAAGTTGAAATATTATTAAAATATTATTTTTATTTTGATATTTGAAAAGTTTGAATTGCTTTTTGTATTTTGTTTAGAAGTTTGAGAAAGTTTATTGATTAGGAAATTATTATATGAAAAAAGTTAAGATTTGAAATTGAAAAATATTTATGTTTGAGTGGTGTTTGGATGTTGAGATGTAATGAGATGAGACTAACTCAACATCCAAATAGGGCCTAAGGAGATGCTTGGAGAATAGAACGAGATGATAATTATGTGAATAATAGTGAGATAATTTGTAAATAGTAATGAAATGATTGAATTAAACTTTTTATTGTGTTTTGGAAAATAAGAAAAAAATTTAAATTAAAATATTATAAAATTAAAATATTGTTATAATATAATTTTTATTTTGAAATTTGAAAATGTAATACCATATTATGTGTTTTGTTTGTAAGTTTGATAAAATTATAAGGAATAGTTAACGATTAAATGAAAAAATTCAAAATTCAAAATTCAAAAAACATTTGTGTTTGTATGATGTTTGAAAATAAAATTATAAAAAAAAATTTGAGACGAGATTAAATAAAATGATATGAGTTTCCCAAACAAGTCCTAAGCGTGTAACACAAAATATGCCTTTTTAAATAGCGCACTGTGATTTAATTTTAGTTGGAAGGAAATCAATATCCAAAAGGAAATATTTAAAGGAAAATATTAATATTATAACCACAAAGAGATTATAAAAGTAATTCTATAAGCTAATGTGTTCTGATGTGACTTCTGATTATAATGTCATTTTTATTATAAAGTAAATCTAAAAAATCAAATAAAACCATTTTAATTTATATAAATATTTTTGTATAATCTATTTGTGACTAACACTCTCAATCTTAAAATAGGATGTGGTCCTTTTGCACCCCGCAATCCAAATTTGTCGCATTAATGTTTTTATGATATGTAAAATTGACTCGCCATGCATAAAAAATGAAAGAATTGATTTTATAAAATAATAATTTTATATATAATTGTGAAATGCGTAAATACCGTATAATTAAAAAATGAAAGAAGTTAGATCCAATCATATTTCACTAGATTCGAGGGTTTGGAGTGATTATGGTATTTATTAGGTATTAGTCTCGATTAATTAATATAATGAAGTCCTTTTAGAAGAATGGAAATTTGGATGAGCTGTCAGCATTAAAGCAATGAGCCCATGATGTATGTTGTATTTGAATTTCAACTTATCTCAAATTAATTGATAGAATTTACTATATTTTCAATTTATTATAAAAAGTTTAAATTTATCTCAACCTATTTTATGAATTCAAACATATCTTAAGGAGATTTACAAAATACGACTATACAAATCATTTAAGTCTATCTCTGTATCTAAATACAGCCATAATTACAATATCAAGATTTGGGATCTAAGATCTTGTTTGTAATCAGAACTCAACTCATTTCATATTATCTAATTATTATAATTTTTTTAAATTTATAAATAAAATAATAATAAAGAATTCAATTTTTTGAAATCCTAAAATAAAAATAATATTTTATTTAAATTTAAACTTTTATGTCATTTGAACTCATTATCAAAACCTTCCAAAATAGATTTTTATTGAGTAGGAATCATTGTTTTATTTTATTCGATATTGAAGATTTAATTTTAACTACACAGAGAGAATTATATGTTTGCATTTTAACTTATTTACATTCCCTCACCCCCTTTGTGAGTCTGTATTTCATTTTGATAAAAATTAAAAACGAGGAGGCATTGTTTAGTTGTAGACTTGTCTTTTGCAAATTTGCTCAAATCCAAAGGGCGGGAAATGTTGGCGCGGAGCTAGTTTTACTTCATACCACGCCGAGTATATGAGTTAACAAGTAGGCGTATTCACAAACAATGTATTTTTTATTTTTTCTTTTAAAATATATCATTCAAATTCATTTTTTTAATTTTATATATTAACTGTTATAATGCACCATAAATCAGTTTATCTATTTTAATATATCATTTAAATATTATATTATTTAATATTTCATAGGAGAAAATAAATAAAAAATATTTACGTTTGTGCACAGTTCACATTATATGTAGCAGCAACACTAGAGCAAAATTGAAAATAAATGGTAAAGAAAAAGGTAACACCGCCCAGTCAAGACAAAAAATGCATACTGACCGGTATATGTCATCGTTTCGTTGGGTCTCTCGTAAGATTCGGGTGAGGGGTATTAAAATGTGGAAATTACTATATAGGCCGAGGAGGAGGAGAAGGAGGAGGGGATAGCGGTGGGATTTGTGGGAAACATTTTGAAAAGAAAAAAAAAGGAAAAGGAAATATGAACTTAAAAAAAGAAAGAGGGAAAATTCAAACTTTAATCGGACATTTCCAACTCCCAATAATTCCTTACAATCCACCGCCATTCACTCAAACCCTACGTCTCCCCCAATCACCCTCTCTCTCCCCAGTCCCTACTCTTTTCTTTCTTTGTTTTGGATTCTCTTTTTTTCTCGAATTTCCCCTCTCGAAATTTATCGTATCTTTCCTTATTTCTTCCCCAGATAAATCTCTCTTTCTCCCCCCCCTTCCCCTCGTATAACAGAGATCTTAGAGCGTTAAAAAACCACACCCACTAATACGAAGAACACGCATAAGCACAAGTAAGAGAAATACATCAAGATTTTCTCTCCATAGGTACGCCGTTTTTTAGATCCTTCATTTTAGGATTACTTGTTATATTCCTACGCGTTATCTTATTTGACACTTGAGCTGCCCTATTTTTGTTCTAGCGTATAAAAAAGAAAATGATAAAACTTTTCATTCCCTGCTACAGAGAATATCTTTCTTTTTGGTTACTGAAATATTGGATGCAGATTAACCAAAACTGTAGCTTCAAAGTTTAGATTTTTGTTCTGTTTCCACCCAAGAAAACATTTAACTTTCAAAATCTGTGGTACCCAGTTGCACATTTTCTTCCAACAAATCTAAACAATAGCACAAATGTACCCGAGGCAGAAACCATGACCTATGTCATTAGAAAATGTCCCTTACATGTTTCTTACATATATATATTAGTGTTTTTTAGATGTTAGTCTTGGAAGAAGGCTTAGAAGAATGTGGTGAGAACATGTTCTGCTGAAAGCACGTCATCCCAAATGGTTGTGCTTTCATTTACGTAGTTTCAATGACATTTCCTTCGGTTGTTGTAGATCAGCAATGGGTCGGAATCTTAGCCCAATACTACGGCAAGAGTTGGCAAATCTTGATAAAGATGCTGACAGTCGTAAATCGGCAATGAAAGCGCTGAAATCTTATGTGAAAGACTTAGACTCCAAGACAATTCCACTTTTTCTTGCCCAAGTTTCTGAAAATAAGGGAACTGGTTCTTTGTCTGGGGAGTGCACAATTTCACTCTATGAAGTTCTTGCTCGTGTTCATGGTGTCAAAATTGTTCCTTTGATAGACAGTATCATGACATGCATAATCTCGACCTTAGCTTCAAGTGCTGGGTCTTTTCCTCTTCAACAGGCTTGTTCGAAAGTGGTTCCGGCCATTGCACGATATGGGATTGACCCAACTACCACCGAAGACAAGAAGAGATATATAATCCATTCGCTTTGTAAGCCTCTTTCTGATGCTCTCTTGGGTTCGCAAGAGTGCCTGACTTCAGGGGCTGCCCTTTGCTTAAAGGCTCTTGTAGATTCTGATAATTGGAGATTTGCTTCAGATGAGATGGTTAATAAGGTCTGTCAAAACGTTGCTGGTGCTTTGGAAGAGAAATCTACTCAGACCAATTCACACATGGGTCTCGTGATGGTTCTAGCAAAGCGTAATGGTTTGATTGTGGAAGCATATGCAAGACTGTTAACACAATCTGGATTGCAGATATTGAGTTCTGGGGTTGCAGAGGGAAATTCCCAGAAACGTTTGTTGGCAATTCAAATGGTGAATTTCTTGATGAAGAGCTTGGATCCCAGGAGCATATTCTCTGAGCTTGAGTTGATAATTGAGGAGATGGAGAAGTGTCAATCTGATAGAATGGCGTATGTCAGAGGTGCTGCTTTCGAAGCTTTGCAAACTGCAAGAAAAATATCTGCCATGAAGGGTTTGAATTTTGAGAATGGTCCGGGTTCAATCACCGGGTCAAGTTTTAGTAGGAGAGAGCATAGGAGGAATTTGTGTAGTGCTGGTGATAGATCTCCTTCATCTGCATCGCCTGAATCACAGACTCTTGACTCCTTTATTGGATATGATTCATTGGGTGAGACGCCCATTTCAATGAGACAGGTTCCTCGGAATTCTGATTATGATCGTAGGAGTGTAAACCGGAAGCTTTGGAGTTATGAGAATGGAGGGGTTGATGTGTCTCTTAAGGATGGTTTGTTCTCAGAGATTGTTCAGGGAAGTCCCATGTCTAATACGCACTCGTTGAATGATGAATATGCTTATAATGGTGAATACCATGCAGAGGAATTTTCCGGGTTCTTGCCCAGAAATCCTAGAAGTGGAATTTCGAGAAGCACTACAAGTAGTCCCCAGGTACTTGATCATATTATCATTTTTTGTGGTTTTCCATTTTGAATAAACGTGTAGCTGGTTGTTTTTCTTCTTTTTAAAAAAGTCATATTGACCTTTATGGAGCTTACATCCGAGGCCTTTTAAGTATAGTTTAGAAGTCAAAACTGAAAAAAAGTGATGAGAAAGGGGTATCCGATTTGTAATTTGCACTGAATTCCGATCAATTCAATTTAGTTTAATTTTAAGTTTATTATAACATCTAAATATTTAATTTTTAAATTTATTTTAACTAAAAATCTTTATATATGTGGGATTTATAATTTTTTTTTTTCAATTAAACATCTTTTTACACACATAATTTATAATTTTTTTTATAGATATATTTAAATTTATCTTAACATCTAAACATATCTTAGATGAATTTTACAAAATTTATTCTATCATCTTAACTCATTATTATTTATAAAAAATTTAACTAATTTTAATTTAGTTCGACATTTAAATGGGACCTTAAAATTATATAACAAAAATTGTAGTACGACTTAGTTTAGTCTAATTTTAAATTAAATTTAATATCTAAATATTAAACTCTTAAATTATTAAATTCATTTGAACTTAAAATTTTTTTATAAATAGGATATGATTCATAATTTTTTTAACTTGACATTTACTCACAATCTTTTCAACTCAATATTTATTTACAATTTTTTTTTTTTAACTCAATATCTCTTTACATGTGAAATTTATAATTTTTAACTTTTTATAAATACATCTAAACTCATTTTTATAGATTTTACAAAATTTATTTTATCATCTCAATTTATTATAATTTATAAAAAATTCAATTGATCTTAACATTCAAATAGAGTCTAAATATAAAAAAGTTGATATGTGTGTTTAAAATATACGAGTTAAATTGAAATGAATTTAATTTTTTAGGAAAAATTGAAAAATTAGTCATTCCATGGATAATTAATTTAAGATTAATTGAGTTGATTTTCAACCACCAAACACACGACAAGATTTGGCAGTTCTCGTCTTCTCTTGTGTTTATAGAAGCTTTCATCACAGTTTTGATTCTTTGTTCTTTCGTGGTGCTTGATTTGACCATTAAGTATTGGCACTCTTTCTTGTGCTTCAGAGGTCTCGCACTCGTATCGATGTTGACAACATAAAGATCTTCAAGACTCCAAGGAAACTCATTTGCTCTCTTCAGGATCCAAATGATGGCAACTCAGAATTTTTAAAAAAACAAGGCAGAAGGTTCAGAAGTCTATCGTCGAGCAATATTCAGTGGAGCCCATCTTCCAAATATGACCAAAATTGTTTTTCAGATGAGCTGAACTATAATGGCAAAGAAAATGGAGGTCCTGAATCAGTTTCATCAACTGATGATGTTCTCACTGATGCTGATTTGCGAGTGTCCCAGGAAGCTGTTCCTGACAATAAAACTGGAATTCAAAGGGCTGGTGTTCCAAAGGCTCGTCAGAAGACTGCTTTAAAATTCGTTTGTGGGCTTGTTTTTGCTTCACTTGCACTGTTTACTCCGCTACTTTGGATCAATGTTCAGGATGAAGGCTACTATCTCGTTCCGACTTGATGCGGCTCATAATGATATATCATAGTAAATCAGTGTTAGGATAATTGTTGAAAAGAAAGCCTTCAACAAAATATGGGTTTTATTAGAGGATTTCTATGTAGTCCTGTAACAGTATTTAAATCTTAGTTTTGGGTGTTTCAGAGCCCTTTTCAAAAGATCTTGCTATTCACTCTGCTGTCTAGCCTGTATTGTTGGACACTCTACAAATGCACTTTTTTCTTTTTTCAAACATTCTTTAAATATCTTTAAATAAAAAAATAATACAAATATATTAGCAGTACCTTGTTTAAATATATACTGACCGTTAAACCGACTCAAAGCTAAGGACAAATTAGCATTTTCCTTCCTGAAGAGACTCTTTATTTTCTGGTTGAATTCTAAACGCCGCTAGACTTGAAATCGAGGAGCATCATT
This sequence comes from Juglans regia, assembly GCF_001411555.2. Classification (NCBI taxonomy): domain Eukaryota; kingdom Viridiplantae; phylum Streptophyta; class Magnoliopsida; order Fagales; family Juglandaceae; genus Juglans; species Juglans regia. Next base: position 186,120 of record NC_049903.1, read on the forward strand.
CCAAGCCCACCAATCGCAACGGTGCTCGTACATTCGTGACATTCGCCTCGTTTGTTTTCGGAGATGAGATGAGATTAAAATTAAAAAGTTAAATAAAATATTGTTAGAGTATATTTTTTAATATTATTTTTATTTTAAAATTTGAAAAAGTTGAATTGTTTATTTTATTTTGTATTAAAAGTTAAAAAAATTGTAATGATTAGATGAGATGAGATATTTTTCCAAAGCAAACAAGACCCCATTCACATGCTTGATGCCTCCTGCTGTCCACCCAAACAAATAGTTCTTGTATATGGAGCGCTCAGATGGGCTGTTCGGCTGCTAAGCATCCTCATTGACTTTTGATCAAATCCATTTTTAAAATTTAGCCAATATTATTCTTTTTTATATTTAACTATTCTATTTAAATACAATCTTCATATTTAATTATCTATTCACTCTCTATATAATAATAAAATATTATTAATTTAATAATTTTTTTATTTAATTTATTTTTATCATATTTTGTAGCTTTACCAATTAAATGTTAACAACAATTATATTCTAATTAAATTAATGTTAAAAAATCATATTTTCAAAAGTAATTTGATTCTAATAACAAAAAATATTTGATTAAATTCATCTAAATTTTTATCTAAATTTCTTAATTACAAACCAAATAGCATTTTTACTTAAGAGTGAGAAACTAATATTTTAATTTTTACTTGGATTGATAAATTAATATTTTAATATTTGATGAATCAATTATAATTCTCCATATTTAGCTGATTTATTAGATGATCATACACTTTCGTTTCTCTTCCGCGTGAGAAAATAATTATAGTCGAGTCATTGAGTGTTGTTATTGTTAAATACATGTACCAGAAGTACATCGCATCACCCCACCCCCATCTCCCCTCCCTAACATGCGGATAAAAGGCACACAAGGCACCAGCGCCGCTTGTTGTACCATTTTAACCACGACCACATACATCCAACCTCCATTATAGGGCTGTTCGTAACTAGTAAATCCAATGTTCATGTCTGCATCTGCACTTACAACCCAAGTCAGCCAACATTATGGATTTAACTTGCAGTACTCTTACCTTCTTTGCGCTCAAGGCCAAAGTATAATTTTCCCTCGCAAGATAGGGAACGGTAATTCCTTCAGAGTTTTTGTGTGTGTGTGTGTGTGTAGTGGTGGTTGGTGTTAAGGTTCAAGATCAAGCAGAGTCAGTGTAAACAGGATACATTGGAAAACCACCAGCATTCCCAACCATATCACGGCTAGGGGCTGAGTGACATATACAACGCACAAATTTTAAGACATTTTTCCTACATCAAACAAAATCTTTCAAACTAAAGCCTTTCGCATCTGAATTAAATCAACAGATGCCTAACCAGTTCAGCAACCTGCCTTGCGATACTAGTAAAACCAATATAGTGATGGCCACATGAAACTAATCCTCATCCATCCCTGCAGGCTGATCTCTCTTTGGGCCACCGGCTGGTTTTGCCATTATAATCTGAGACACGAGGCAAAGCATCATCAATAAAACTTGCTTGGAAAGAAGATTTTAAAAAAAAACTAAGATTCTGCTTAGAATGTTTTATATAATTAATTACAGGATCTTAACCTATTTATAATTAACAATACAAGGCACTGAATTATTCCATTTAAGACTTATAATGAGGATTTTGACCAAAATCGAGAACTTTTAACATTGGGAACAATGCAACTAATCCCGTAGTTTAGGGGGTGACTACCCAACTTTAAAACATATCTTATGCCAAGGAATAACTTTTCTTAATTACAGAGCAAATATGGCTTAGCCATAAACAAAAAGGCATTCTGGTGATTTGTTCAATAAAAGTGCATTCATCTTAAATACATACAGCAATCTAAAAGGGAGTCAATTACCTGGTCTACACGAAGTACAGTGCACGCAGCATCAACAGCATATTTGAGAGCAAAGAACCTGTACAAAGTTGAATTGAAAAAGTCTTCAGTAATAACTATCATATGGAAGTATCTAGACCCAAAGCATAGGCAAGTCATAAAAGTTTTGGTACTGAAATCCACATCAAATAAATGCCAATTTTGCAATCTATAATCTTAATCACTATTCATGAATCTCATACCAAGATGATAGCTACATATCTAATGATGCTAAGTCAGGGACTCTGCTGAGAGCCAGCACAAAGCTGAAGCACATCAAATTCAGTCAGAACAAACTGATAATTGAAGAAATATAAGAACTTTCTCGTGGCTAGGATCATTTATCCAGGATTTGCTCCTAGGAGTGAATCTGAAGGGCCCTACCTTGCTGGAGTTCTACTTCATTACAAAAAAAAAAACAGAAGAACAAAGAGGCACCACCCCAAGGCAAAGGCCCCGAGTGTTCCTCGGGGCCTTTGCCTTTAGATAAGCCTTTAGATCCTGCACTGTATCACACATCAAAAGTAACCAACACGTACAACAAGTTTATGAATAATGCATGAAAACCAGCTTACTTAGTAATGTAGAGGTCCCAGACATCCAGGATTGAGATATCCTTGCAAACACCTTCCTCCAAGTCAATACCCACTTTTCCATTTCCAGCTGCATGTTCAGCATATAGAGAAGATATGATCTCCATTTCGTTAAGCCCAGCATTCTCAGCCAATGTTCTAGGCACCATCTCAAAACTTTCAGCAAATTTTGCTATAGCATACTGATCCAATCTGCATATCCAATTTGAGGAGACATTTGAGTGCACAAAAACGCAAAGACCAAATCATTTTTCCTCATTAATTTCAAAACTAACGAACAAACGGGCAGCTTTGAAAAACTAGAGAGGATAAAAGAGAAAGATGCAAATAAAATACCCTGTTTCTTTATAAGAGAATTCCTTCACTCTTCTAGCTAACTCAATCTCAGTAGCTGCAGCTCCCGGTACAATACGGCTGTCCCGACACATAGCCTGAAAAAAAAAAGAGGTGATGCAAATAACTGCAAATAACTACTACAGAAGTCACATTGTGTGTCTAATCCAACCATATTTATAAAGGCAAAGCATGAACACCTGTAATTTATAAAAAATTACCAGTCTTCAGAAAAGTTACCTTATAGGTGTTGACTCCATCATCAATTGCTCTTTCAAGGTCATCTAATATGCTATCAGTACTTCCCCGTAAAACCACAGTGGCAACAGAGTTCCCACCTTCTTCATTCTTGGCAATGGTAACCTAAGTACATTTATTTAGCGAGAGAGGGAAAAAAAACATCATGCAAACAGACAAAAATAAGTAAAGAAACAAAACTCAGAAAAGAAAAGAAAAAATAAAGTATCTTGAGGTCACATTCTCAACATACCCTCACACCACCAATTTCCTCAACTGTAATAGAATCGACATGTCCCAAATCATCTGGATTAGGCTGGCTGAGCTTCAGCTGATGCAAGAATATGAAAAAACATTATGAAGCAACAAGAAGAAGGGTCCATAAATTAAGTCCTATTATATTACCATGGCAACAGAACCAGTTGTACGACAAAATCGACGCAGTTCGAATTTTGAACTGATTTTCAGAACCATGAGCCTGCATGCAAGTCACAATAATATTAGAAACACTCTCTCTCTTACAGAGTCTTTAGCATAGAATAATTTTTTTATCAGTAAGCAAGATCCCAAGCATAGAATATTAATAGCTATAATGAATATTGTCAGACCATATATATTCACCAGGACTCAATTCATGAATGAGTAAGATCTTAATGCATATGCATACTTGCACAACTGAAAATTATGGAGACAATAAAAACTTGGCATACTTGTAACGCTCACAGAAGTGCAATGCCATCTCTCCAATTGCTGCTCCACTGACAATTACTTTGGCACCTGAATCTGCTACTGCTTTGATAAGTTCCTCGACTTTCGCTTCTTCCGTTTTTGAATAGTTTTCTAGCTATAAGATGCCAAGAATACCCAAAGAAAAAGGTTTCCACCTAAGTTACACAATTCCATAAAGAAAGGAAGATAATTGTGCAGAAATCTCAGTGTGGAACAAGTACAGCAACCAAAGTCAGATATGCTGCTTGCCACAGACAAGGATAAAATTGTGAAAACAAGTATGGAAAAACTCCAACCATAGAATACCAGTAGGAACAATCATTCCCCACTAAGTGTCAAGTGGTTACATACATCCAATGCAATCAGTACTACTTTCCATTTCCTTTATTAAGATATGAAGAAGCATCGATTTGAGCTACTAATAAGGGGGTCGGGAAAGGAGAAGGATCCCAGCTAAACTTGTTCTGATTTGGAAATGAAACGTCATTGACCCAGCTGTAGGAAACAACAATAATGATGTTTTGCAGAGTATTGCAAATAGCAACCATAAAAGAGCCAAGTTTGATATAAATTAAACGTCTAAAGAAATAAAAACATTAAAATGGGAAGGGTAGAGCGAGAGACAGAGAGAGTAGACTAGACAAATGAAACAACTATAAAGAAGTTAATTACTCTGGACCATAGGAGATGCCCCCAAGATTACCTGCTCCGCACTATGGATTAAGACAGTTCCTTTTGTTTCAGTTGCAGATGTATCAACACCACTAGCAAACACAGCAACCTAAAGGGAAAACATTAAAAAATAAATAAATTTGGACACCCTGAATTAAAGTACTTTCCCCATCAAATTAAAAACATATAAAAGCAGTCAATATTGTCAAAAAGAAAACACAATACCGGGAAGTCGACAAAGTTAGCATCCCTAATTTCAGTCAGCTGATAAATGAAGACAAACACCCCCATCCCTCAAAATCAAAACTATTCTTTTCAAGTGCAAAAAAAATAGATCATATTAAAGGCAAATAAAAACAGGAGGATTGTGCTCATTGTCCTGAGATAGTCACAGAATTTTTCATCCCTACATCAAGTTTTCTACTGGATAAATAAATAAAAAAGAACTCTTACTGCCAGTAACTAAAAGTGAGACATGCAAGCAAAATGAGATATTACAGAACATGACCAGAGCAAACATGAAATTTGTCCTTTTAAACAAAAATTAAACATAATACACCTAGAACTAACCAATTGAGGGAGAATGGAAGTGTTAAAAAATGACGGCCAATGCATTATAAAAAGGGGAACAAATAACCAAGAAACTAAATAACAAATCATGAAAAAATATCACTTTCCTTTTGCAAGTGCATATCAATTCTAACCTTTGCCTTCTCCACTCGCTTTATACTCCCCACAGCATCGCTTTTCAAAACCATACCCCGAACTACTGCAGAATTATGCAAGCCCCCTCCCAAGAGCTTAACAACACGGACATTATCCACATTAAAGTTTGCAGGGTTCTTGGGGCGCACTTGGATGCATGCCTATATGTACAAACACATCCCCCCCCCCCCAAAACCAAAAAAAGGTACAGTCAGCACCCCCGCCAGAATGCTAAATAGAATAAATGGACAACAACAAAAAGTAATAGGAAGGATATAATTACATCAGCAACAAGGGAGCACAAAATATCTTCTTGACCAAATTGCTTGCTAGCAACAGCAGCTTTCATTCGACGAATGACTTGATCCTTATTTCGCACATCTATATTCTCAGAACCTTTCTCAATCAGTTGTTCTAAGATTTCAACCGTCTGACAATTTCAAACCATAAAAATTGAATCAGGAGACAATATTCAGCTATACCTCTACTAAAAACACCAGTCCACCCAGGTCGGACAGCATCAGCAAACCTTATTAATTGCTTTAGTGTATCCACTGATGATCTCACTTGGGTGCAGGCCCATCCTGATAAGTTCCTCTGCATTCTGGAGGAGTTCCCCAGCAAAAGAAATCGTCAAATTAGCTCCATCTCCAATTTCCTCTTGCTGGGCTTTGCTGGCTAAGACAAGAATCTTGGCAGCAGGATGCTGAACCTCGAGTTCATTCACAATAGTGGCTGCATCATTCGTGACAAAGAGCTTATCTAGGTGATTGATAACCATCTTGTTCATACCTGAGTCGAAGAAGATTAAGAATTAAAAAGAAGAAGAAAAAGAAAAAGAAGAGAAAACTAGTGCGACATTAGTCCTGTTCTGCAGAGACGAAACAAATATGATGGCATCCAATTCTCTGATCCCACAACAGACATACAGAAGCGATCTCCGTATTTTCCAGGGCAATTGTCCACATTTCAAATACATGAATGTCACACTTACCAAGAAAATAATCTATGACTTTTATGACTTCAAATTACTACAATTGTCTGTAGCTGCAATGCTGCTTTCGATTGAGGCAAAGCACTAGCTAGCTATCCACAGCACTCGGTTAAACTCTGTCCAAAGTCCCAACACCTTTTTTTTTTCAGAAGGAATTCAGATTTTATTGATGAAAACATAGGGATAACCCATGTACACGGGACACCGTTTCATGCTTAATGATTCCGGATCGATATTTTCCTTCAAACGGTGAATATTTTTTCAAATACATCAACTAAAAACTGGTAAAAAAAATACGTCAGCGTTACACTAACTCATGCCAATTAGTCCGTATATTTGAAATCTTATGGAAAATAAATATTTGAAGTCTTCCGATCAATCTAGATAAAAGGGGTTTCACTCAGACATAATGAAATCAGAACATAAACTACAATCAAAAGACAAGTGTTTGACTCGAGATAATATATACTAAACCATTGGGACCAAGAGAGGTGCGAGTGATAGCGGACAGCTGCTTGCAGGCATCAATGTTCTTGAGGACGGCTTCGTCGAGACCAGAGAGGTGTTTGTGGCCCTCTTTAAGCATTGTTTGTATCCCATATGGCTGCATTTGGAAACCCATTATCTCGCAGATCGAAACCCAGAAACCCTAACCAAGGCAGAAATGCGTCTTTTCTCAGTCGCAAGCCTTTTATAACTACGAAGGAAATTTTTTATAAAAATAAAAATAAAAAAACACAATTCAAATCCAGAAAGCCCTGCAACCCTATAGCTATAGCGGTACACGGGTACGGCCGACACTACTAATATACATAGGGTCTGTAGTGTGTTACCACACAGTGACGCCGAGCATTTTATTTTATTTGAAAGAGAATAAATATAGATAAAAATTATTATTGAAAATATTTATTTTATATATATATATATGATATGATAATATTTAGATTATATATTTTTTTAAATGAGTGTTGAAAATAATTAATTAAAAGTAATTATGTAGTGAGTGTAAAGTATATAATGCTATAGTCATTTTTCTTTAGCATTACTCATAGAGATCATTCTTATAAAATTAAGTATTTTTTAATAGTTTAGACTGTAAAATGAAAAATAAATATATGTTTTAAGTGGACAACGTGCTCCTTTAAAAGTTGTGGGTATTTAGATTTTGTCATCTAATTGATCTTTTATTTAAGGGATTAAATATACAAATATTCAATTAAAAGGGAGTAATTTATTAAAAATACAAATACCTTACTTGTGAGATATTTTAAAATGAGTTGAGTTATACTAATAAAATATCTTACTTGTAATCAAAGCGCTATATTACACACCTAACGCTAAACTGAGCGGGGAAAAATCTCTGATTTACATAGTGGGCAGGGCAGCGCTAAAAAAATGAAGCAGCAAAAGATCCAAAAGTAACGAGTGAAGTTTAGTGAACCAAAAGCAACAGGTGGAACCGAGAACCAGATCAAAGAAAGAAAACTGCGATGGCTCTAATCCCTTTAACCAATTTTTATTTTATTTTTCACATTTCCAAAATAGCAACCCTGACCCGAGTAATAAATAGGCCAGCGTTTATGTGCATGCTAATATCAGTAATCGTGCACCAACAATTCCATATCATCCACCAACTACCCCGTCGAGTTTATCAAGAACTAGCAACTCCATTTGAAACGCCTTTTCTTTCTGACGCTACAAATGGTTTGGCACCTCCCGGGCCACCTGCAAGAGCAGCTCCCGATCCCTTTCCTTCTCCTTCTGAAAGGGCTTCATCTCCATCTGCCTTCTCTAGTGATGCGGCTTCTGCAACCACCGGTTCCTTTATCAAACTTCTATCTGAAGAAGCTTTTGGCAATTTCTCTTTCACTATATCTGTTGCAGCATCACTCGGCTTCCCAACCTTTTACGACAAAAATGCATTAGATCTCTGCCCAAATCATTGCAAGCTGCTTACTAAATATAAGTATGTGCTTGTGCCGCATACACTGAAAGATGCATAGATGAAAGTTCTCTCTGAAAGTATTCGGTATCATATTTTACTTCATCGTACTCTCATTAGAACGCAATTGTATTAAAATTTAAGTAGGGAAGTGCCCAGCACTGAAGTTTTCATATATGAGAAAGTTTAATGAAAGCATGCCCGCATAAATAACTAAAGTGGGGTGGAAAAAAACAGGAAAGAAGATATCTCCTGCCTGCATTTGAGGCTCCTGTTGCTTAGATTTTTTTTCCAACATTGTCCTCTGGCGAGCCTCATAAAATCCAAAATCATCCAGAATGCATGTCTTGCTAGAATGACCCTTGAAGATTTTAAGAATTTGAACACCCTGATCAAACTTAACCTGCAGCGGAAAGCAACAGTTCAATTTTAATATAACAAAATAAAAAGTAGAAACGAAAACTAAAAAAGGAGAGCAAGCCCGTGCATGCACACTGACACGCACACTCTCACCTCTTGTGTATCCCTGCTATTAGTGACAGGCTTATTCTCATTGTTTTCTAGTGTTATGTGCCTTAACAAACTATTAGGAAGATCCTTTATGATATGCCACTTCACAGAGAAGCTACCATTCCACTTGTCCTGCTGCCAACATGCCAAGGTTTTCTCAAAATTGACAGGGCCAATCATCTCTGCTAAACCCACAAATTGCCCACTACCATTGACCTATAATAACCAGTTAAAGCAAAGAAACAAAAAGTGTCAGGAAAAAGTAAAACCAAGAAACAATATGCAATAGCGAACTTAATAGAAGGCACCAAACTACTCATACTCACAGAGAATAACAGAAATACAGGACAGCCACTGGGCTTCTCCTTAGCTTCCTGATACGCTGCATCCAGCTTCTTATTGCCATTAGAGGTGCTGGCCCACACACTATATTTAATACTATTATGGACATCATCCTCACTATAAGATTTAAGAACAAAGAATTTTGCATCCGAGCAGTCCTCAGGAGAATCTTCTCTGTTGTACTCTTCCTTATTTGGAATTATAGGAAAGTTAGCCTCTTTATCGTTCTCAATCAACGGGAGGTTCTTTCCTTTAATTGCTAAGGTGATATGTCCACACCCCTTCTGGTTCCTAAAATCAAAACCCTTGGCTCTAGGTCCCTTACTCAGCTCATTTGATCTATCCAAATTCTCATTGCCATATGCTATAGGTCCACAACCCCATTTTTTATACTTATTATCAATAGCTAGCCCACGCCCACTCGTCTTTGAATCAAAGCCAAAAGAGCGAAAACCAGAACCAGCTCTGAATGTGTTTCCATATCGACCATACACTGCATTGCTTGGGTACAGTTGGTTCGTGATTCCAGGAGCCATGCCCAAGCCAGATGTTGGTCTTGCATTGTGCCAATTCTGTGATGAAATAAATATATCTAATTCTCAATATCATCAGATCATTACCGATAAAAAAACATCATCATATCATTGATTATCAAGACAGAGTTTACTTTTAAATATGATTGGCACAAACCCACAGAATGAATAGCTGAGAGATACAACCTATTGATGGAATAAGTACAAAAAAGTTGGGCATATATTATGTAATTACAACGAAGCACCAAGTCGAGACATCTTTCCACATTGACAGACTGACAATCCAACAAACATAAAAATCATGACAGGAAATTGGAGGATAATATTCCTAAATGAATTCTTCACTATTAGTTGGGTATAAAACCTGATATGACCCTGCTTGGGAAATTTCAAGAAAAAGAATTGCCATGAACTATTTATTTGTTTATAACTAATCATCAGTCAATTGATTATAATCCATTTCTGATACTTCAAGTGCTTTCCCTACACCCATACTTTTTATGCCACAGCCTCCACCGACAATATCAAGAGAATGAAAATATAGTAGTAATGCAACTTCATACCATGAAATGGGGAAGACGACAAAGATTTTGATTCCTTTGCGATGAGAGGTTGTTCGCATGCATGAATGGTGAAGAGGAACAAGCACTTGCCCCACACATTGACTGACCATCTGGAATCAGCGAGGCATTGAAGGAAGGGATTGGCAGCCTAATTTCATCAAAGCCAAATCTTGGATCCAGATTAGGGAATGAAGGAATGCCCACTGGAGAGCCTCCCCTTCCATAAGAACCATATGCATTCAAAGATGAGTTCTGGACACAAGGCTTCAAGCTATTCTTTTCATTTACATGTCCACCAATTGCTATCTTATTGGGGTTTCCTCCACTTGCAACCAATGGGGGTAATTGATCAGTTGCAGCTGAAGTTAAAATTTCTCCCTGAGGCACTCTAACTTGGTTGGCTGCATAAGGTTGAGTAGTCCAGGTAGAGACTTCATGATAAGGAATAGGGTACTGGTAATGTTGAGCCCCACACAACTGACCATCCTGCCCCATGGTTGGAGTGGGTGAACCGGGAGAGGGATATGGTCCATATGGTGAGTAACCATAACCTTGGTGATACATGAAAGAGCCATTATCACCATAAAGACTCTGAGTCAACCAAAACAAAAGGAAATTATTCACAAAAAAAATAAAAATTAATAGAGGGCAGTACTCAAAAGGTTGCTCAAATTTCTTCAACTTCTTTTTAACTAAGAAAAAAAATTAGAAGCAATAAATCAAATGTAGAAACAAAACCCACGAAAAAACCTGAAAATAAAAGGTATGAAACCCATAAAAAATACAGATCATGGAAAAATACGCCAATCAAACCATTGGTTATATCCCGACTCACATAGTTGAAAGAAATTGATTTCCCATAACATACTAAGTCTTTGATGAATCTCCTCACATTAATTCAGATGAAAATTTACAGTAACAATTGTCCCTAACAATAACTCAGTGAACCAAAGCCAAGAACTGAAACGATGACATTGTGATGCAGAAAAAAATTCAAAAGATCACCAGGTACATCCACAATACCACCAATGAATATAAACATACTTATCAGGAACACAAACAGATAGAGTAACATGTAGAACTTACATGAGCTATTCCACCATCAGGATTCACATATTTAGAGTAGTCATTCCACTCATTACCTTGCCTATCATAACCTGAGGAGACATTTCACTCCAAGATGTTATATTGCATGCGAAAGAATAAACATCAAATCATAACATTTTGTAAATTTCAACCAGAAAAGGAATTTGTGAAATAAATATCTCAAAGAGGCCTAACATGGCATTTGCCTGGTATTAAAAGCTTACCTTACCTACATAATAGTAAGCAGATGACTGATACCCATTAGGAAAGTTGCTTGCATTTGGGTTCAATGGCTTGGTCATTCCCTTAGTGTGGTTACTCGAATCCACCAGCCCAAACTACATTGCAGAAGGTTATTCACAACCGATCAGTACATCATATTACTGAACATACTACATGTATGTCCAAAAACAAAGATTTGAATTCCCAATAAACTGATAAACCAACCAATAAAAAAATGGTGAACCTACCATCTTTGCAGGATTAGTAACTTCAAGGGCGTCAGATTGAGAGTCTAATGACAAATTCTGCAGTAAATCTGTAGTTTCTGTGATAGCAGGAGTAAAGGGGGAATAAACCCATTGACAAGCGCACATATTAAACAACCACAAACACATACACAAACAACCTTGAACGAACCAAAGAGTCATCAAGTCACAGCCTAATATAACCATACACTAAATAGTTGAAGCTAGATGCAGAGTTTGAAGACAATTAGAACCAGGAAAGCCTGGGGAACTTCGCACCCAAAAGGTTATCAAATTCATACACACCACAGCTATAGAAATGTCAATAACTAATTAAATGAAAATTTTATCGATCATAAGAAGCAAAAGCTCAGGTATACGGGACATATACAAAATTAAATGAAAGAACAAATCAAAGGCTGCATGCACGAATTAAGCTTATTAAAAAAACCCCTAATTTAGCCCAAAACACATACACACACTTTAAGGATCTGCCTTATGGAAAACCAAGCAACGTGCGTGTGTGGGTTGTGTGGGCGAGAAAGCATACCCAGCTGAGAGTAAGTGGTAAGGATACGATCGGACGGTGGGGCAACGGTAGCCATGGTCGGATCAAGTGACGATATATATATATGTTGAGAGAGAGAGAGACAGAGAGAGATTTGTGTGTAACTTCAGGGAGAAAACGAGGGAAAGAAAGACCTAACCTAAATAGCCCAAACGTTTGGAGTCATGGACGTTCGTCTCATCACGTGACCACGTCTAAATTTAAGCAATTCAATTTTTTTAAAATTTTAAAATAAAAATAATATTAAAATTTTATATTCTAATAATATTTTAATATTTTAATATTTTTATTTAATTTTTCTCTTTTTTATCAAAATATCTAAATTTTAATTATTTCACTATTATTTATAAATTTGTTACCTCATCTTAACATCAAGCGACAAGTTTGACAAATTGAATGAGATATAAAATTCTCATCTCATCATCATAATTTTTTTAAATTCTTACATAAAATATAATAAATAATTCAATCTTTTCAAATCTCAAAACAATAATAATATTAAAAAAATAATATTTTAAACTTTAATCTAAAACTAAAAATTTTCATCTCATTCTTTAAACCTGCCCTCCTCATTTGATTATACAAATGAAATGAAAAATTTGTAAATAATAATGAGATCATTTATGAATAGCAATGAAATAATTTAAATTAAGATATTTTATAGAGTTTTGAAAAATGAGAGAAAAATAGTTAACTATAATTATTATAAAGTTAAAATATTATTTGAATATAATTTTTTTAATTTTATTTTTATATTTTGAGGTTCAAAAAAATTGAATTATTTTATATATTTTGTTCAAAAATTTAAGAAAATAATAATGATTAGATGATAAATTTAAAATTTTAAAATTAAAAATATTTATATTTAAATAATATTTAAATATTGAGATAAGATATATTAAAAATATTGTAGCTTTTTAGAAAAAAATGAGATTGATTGAAAAATCTATTTTTTAAAGAGTCTCTCTCTTTTAAAGAAACTATGCCAAATTTGAACCTCTAAACTTGTATTATATAATATGAAGCTAGCTACTCTGTATTATACGAAGTTAACTTGTATAATACGAAGTTAGCTACTCCGTATTATATACACAAAATGACTATTTTGTAAATTGAAAAATATACAAGAATATTAAATCAAAATTAACTAAAGTGTAAGAGAATTTTCTCCCACTTCACAAGCCCACTGGATTTCGATCCAATAACCGACCCTATGACCCAAACTTGTCCATGAAGCAAGTAGTCTATAAGGATGTAATGAGACAACTAATTGAATCGTACAGTGACACACTGACAGCAAGTGCAAAGACGCCACCAGGAGCTGCTCGCCTACCAAGGAAGGGCTCGAAAAACTGTTGGAGAAGGTGAAGACGAGAGGGTGAAATGACAATAAGAGGGTAACCTTAGGGTGTGAGAAAAGGCGTTGCATGCTGGAGTGTGCGAAAATGAAGGCTGAAAGTGAGGTTGAGCTTTGGGAAACGAGGTTTGAAACCAAAACCTCGAGCGAACAGTAGAGAAGAGCAAGACTCGTCAGAAAAGCCGGTCGGGATATTGCAAAGGAGAATCAACCAACAGTGGACGGGATTATGCCCGGCAGAGCTACCCCTAAGGGCATTTGCGATTAGATCCCTCCCGAGGAGAGCAGCCCGTTATACGGACACTTCATCTGCATGAAGCTCCCGCACACTCAGAGCCTTTAGATCGCATCAGAGATTTCAGAGGATATGGGTTGTCATCCTTTCCATGCCATTAGTGTAACCAAAGTATCAGGCATCATTGCGGACACCACGGACATAAGACAATTCCTCCCGCAGACCCCGTATGGTAGTATACCGAGCCTCCAAAGCGTGCCTTGCCTCGGCCTGGTCGGTCTCCAAATCCCTCATTCATTTCCTTTCGTCTTCGAGGGCCTTTGTCTTGTCCGTCAAAGACTGGGAAGCCTTCTTGAATTGCTCTATCAGCCGCTTGTATGACCGATCGTCGGAGTCTTGCCACTTGCGTAGCTTTGAATTTTTGGCCCACAGCTGCTCAAGCTCCTGCTGATAGTTGTCGAGAGACTTTTGTAGCCCCTCCCTTGACTTGTAGGCAAATGCCACCTCAAGACGAAGAAGGCCAACCCCATCCTGGGACTTCGACAAGTCAACGAGGGCCTCCTCAACCTCTTCTTTCTTCTTCTTCTGCTCCTCCACTGCACAAGCTGTGCAAGCGAACAAAGTGCTCTATTCTCACTCACCACTTCCTCTCAGCTGTCCATGATGAACGCCGCCAAACGCTCCAAGCCTTGCCACATAAGTCCGAGTCAAAATCCAAGAATGAAACAAATAAGAGGCGCATAGAGCTTACAAGCAAATATTTTACCCCCAGTGAAAAGCCTCTTGAGCCTGCTATCTGCCTTGCAGATATGGTTTACACAACTCTTTGTAGCTGTGGACCAATAGTGCTCAAAGACCTCATCAACAGCCTCTTTATCCGCAGTAAGGATGGTAGGCGCCATAGCTACCTCAGTCAAAGGAACGCCCGCCATTGTATTCTCGTCCCCAGCAACGGCTCTTGCCACTTCATCACCAACTGAGGTGACCTCGATCTTGGGAGGCCATGTCGAGGGGCGAGGGGATTGTTGAAGGCCCCCCTCACAACCAAAAGGCCCGGCGGGTCCCAGGAATGGTTTTAGTGGCAGACCCGAGGACCAGTGGCTCAGGTTGAACATTTGTGACAACTCTTCGAGACAATAGCACGACACAAGGAATATTTCGCGATCGTCATCGCTTTCTTGGGCGACGGCGGCTTGGGCCGAATAACGAGTACCTCCACAAAAGGACCTTCGGGAGGAATGAGAAAGTCGTTAGAGTCAGCTCCAATGAGGGAAATCCTCTGGGCCTTTTTTCCTTTCCCTTCCATCGGCGGGCAGGGAGAGCGGCTGCGGACTTGGGACGTGACCTCCCTTTGTGGGAATGCTACGTCGGAGAGCAAGTTGGCCCCTAAAGGGGGGGAGACACCGACAAAGGCTATTCTTGGCTAGCAGAACCTCCGAAAAGAACTTCGTCCGGATGGGCCTTCGCCCAAGCATGGACGACCTCGATCTTGAGTATCTCGTCCGGGATCACAGTAGGACGATGACCCTTGTCATCGCCCACAACCCCCTATATGGCGCAAACAGGGAATGTGCGCCGATTGACTTGGCCAATAGGGAACTCCCACCTCTTGCCATAAGTGTGACGACCTCAACTCAGAAGATTGTGGGTGAGGAAGAACTCACGGGCTGTGAGATCTGGGTAGTCAGCCCCTACCTCTTCCAACACGTGATGCCAGATGATGCAACACGACACAAGGATCTTCCACGCACTAGGAGGGAGCTGAGCAGACTCCAACTTGAAAAATTCCAGCACTTCTCACACTCGACAATAGAAGGGCGGCCTGAGGCCACAAGAGAAGAGGTGCATCGCCACTTTAGAGGCATAACCTTTCGAATCTACCACCCCTTCGATAGGAAGAGATACCTCGAGTTCCAAGTTCCATAGTTCAAGGAATCATGTAGGTCTCCCTCAACGACTCCAACTCAACGAGAGTCATCTCCGAACGCCACGAGAAACCAACAAACTCCTTTGAAGCAATGTTGCCCTGTCCATCTGCAGCACTAGCAGCGTTAGAAGGCCTGGCCAACCCAAAAGGACGCGAGGATTTCTTGGGGGCCATTTGCAAACAAAAAGAAGTGCTTAAATGAATAAGAGGACTTGGAGAGAACAACATAAGGGGAAGAGCTTGAAAGATAAAGAGGAACACATGATACATAGCATAAGAGAGAATAGACAAAGTAACCTGTTGCTGAGAATGAATGAGACCTTATATCAATGTTTTGAATACCGTACCGATGACTGTTTCGGTCGAGATATTGAAATGATATATTTCGGTACCGATATCATTTTGGATATCATTTCGGAATAGTTTATATATAAATAAATTATATATATAAATATATATAAAAATTATATTCTAAAATAATAGTTTATATATGACTAAATTATATATATAAATTATAAACAGTCTGGTATGAATTGGGGGGTCAAAAAATGAAAAAAGAAAAAGTAAATGCCAAAATATTGGCCAGTACGGGCTGAAATATTGGACGGTACAGGCCGAAACAGTCATTATGATCGGTATGAAACAACAGGCTTCCATGTACTGGCTACACCATAGAAACGGTATATTTTAGCTTTACTGGCTGGTACGGTACGAAATTCAAAATATTGTTTATATAGGCGAGCTTGACGGTTGATATCCCAAGGCAGTAGGCATCCACGCGCCCCAAGGAGTACCAGAATCACACGATTGCCGCGATTCCAGCAAAACGTATCCAGTGATGCGACATAAGAAACAAGTAATCGCCTTACGTGAGTAATGATGAAGGGACTGAATGGGTGCTATTTAATGCGGAACGAAACCGTTAAAGTACAACCATGGAAGTTGAAGGGGAACCGTTGCCAGATATTGCGTAAAGACGAAAAGGCCACTCGAATATAGCTGGGGAGCAGAAGTGCAACACGTGAGCGCCAATAAGTCCACAACCCCCATTCCAAGAAAGAAAAGGTTGCATAATCACAATTGAGAAAGTTGATTAACCAAGGAAGAAAAGACACAATTCCTCTCGATTGGCGGGATAACTGTAAGGTGATTTCCCCCTTAAAAGTAAACAATGATGGCTTATGGGACGGACATGCTTGACATCGCTCGGTCGTACTCCGCTCATGGGGACTTGTACAGGGCGGAACGGGAAAAGACGGAGAGCCTTTGATTTTCTGACATGGGAATATCGATGGATAACCAAAGACACTAGCAAAATAAAGCAAATCGAAGAATTATACCGCATTAAAGACACCACTACCTGAACTACATGCCACATTAATGACACCGTTGCAGAGGCACTTTGCATTAAATAACTCTGATAAAAGGAACAGTGAAAAGGACATGAACTCCATGGGGGTAGACACGATTTGTCCCCCAAGCTCCCGGTATAAATAGCAACTTCTAGGTACGAGAAAAGCTCTATGTTCTTTAGACTCTCTCATTATTTACAAACTTCTAAGAGACTTTACTAACTTTGACATCGGAGACTCTCCGGCTCTAAGACTTCCCTCTCCCAGTTGCATTCTTCTATACTTTTGCAGGCCCAATTATGAAGAACTGAATTGCTGAAACCTGACTCAAAGGTGTACCAAATATGACGTTAATATAAAGTTTTAAAAGTAGACTGGAATAGAGAAAAACAATTTTTTTTTGTAAGATGTGTCTATGATTCGCATGCCAAATAAATATGATAACGAGGTTTAAATGTAGGATTACTTATAATGAAAAAGTTTCAGTGATTGGTGCGATGACAAGGCTTTTGAAAATTTTGAATAAATTTTATAAAGTAATGGTTATAATGTAAATTATATGTTACATTAAATTAATAAAAAATTGATGAGTCTTTGTAAATCCAAGATTTACAATCACATCAATATCTGTAATAAAAATAGAAGAAATAATTTATATAATGTTTTGTTGTGGTATGCAAGATTTGTTATGAATTTAGAGTCGAACACTGGCTATTATCAATCTGATGCCCGATCGAATAACAAAAGAACACAGAGCTAATTTTGTTTCACAAATTAACCATTTAGCTTTGCTTAAAACTTCAAAATCCAAACCAATTGTAGTGAAACACGCAGTATATGAGACAAGTATGAAGTTATTGTTGATTTTGACGAAGGCCAAAAAGAGCACCCAAGCCATGGCATATGCATCATTTGCCCATCTTTCGAAGACAGTAAAGGGTCACATTCAATTCAAACTCTTGCACAAAAGATGGCATTCGAAAAATTAGTAAAGAAGTTGGCCCAAGAATGAAATAAAACTTGGAAGACCCACGACCACACACCCTATTGCACTATTCTTTTTTTTTTTTTTTTTTTTGTGTGGTATCCGACAAATCTTCTGCTGTAATTTGAATTATATAGGTGAAAACTCAAACCCAAAGCTATCTGAGATACTGTAATTATTATTATTATTATTATTATTATTATTATAATAACAAAACGATAATTTCTTCTTGTTAAAAAAGGAAAAAAAAGGAGATAATAATAATACGCCACAAGTTGTCTTAAAAAAAATTAAATTAAAATAAATATCCTATTGGGTATTACAAGGCCACAGTTGCACGAAGATGTGTCTAATAGACAGCACACCGCTGTACATTGATATTTATATTTAATACAAGCCATAGTTATAGCCATGACCACAGAGATAAAAGAGAGAGAGAGGGGGAAGGACATGAGAGGGGAAAATAAGAGAAAAGACAACAAACACACACACACACAAACCCAACCCAAAGGCCACCGCCATCATCATCACCATTTTAACATCACCACTTCCGTTTTACTTGCATACACATTTCCTCTCTCTATTATCGCATAACACCACTATCTACCGAAACCTCCACCTTATATTTTTCTCGTCTCAATAAAAGTTCCAGCTTCTGCTAAATATGTGCGTGCGTTTTCACTGACAAACAAAAAGAAGATCCCAACGCGATCGATCGGCTTCTGTTGACTCGTGTCCGGTGCGTTCCCTTGGTTCCGATCGTTCTGGTTTTGCTCTTTCTTGGGATCGATCTGTGTCTGCTCTTTTCTCTTTCCTTTTTTGGTTTTTATTTTATTGTCCGTTGCACTGCCCAGCTTGCTTTGATGATCCGTTTGAATACGTTAAAATCTGTGAATTTTCCACGGATTGAATGATCGGATTGGTTTCAAATGTGTATCTTTTTTTTCGCTTTAGTTTTTCTCGAATTGTTTTAGCGCCATCGATCAAAATTTGTTTTTGATTTATTTTGTTGACGTAGTTTACCGTCCTTATTCATCTGTCATATATTAAAAAAAAATGAAAAAAAAAACTGGCCTAATGTGCTAATGTAGATGTCCAAGTTCGAATAGATTTGCTCGCATATGAATTTAGGTGCATTTGCTTTGTTATTGCTTGGTTATCAGGAAAATTAAATTTTGGGATAATTATTGCCGAAAAAAGTATATTTCTTCTGTATCTTTTTCTTTCCCAGTACGCTACTCTCTGTTACTCTCTGATCGTTTACACAGCAGCCACCTAGCCAACACTTTTGTTTTGCGTCTTCTAATATTTTTTGTATATATCATCATTGTTGCCACATAATCTTTTAGATCATTGTTTTTTTCTTCAAATGCAAGGTTATTTTACTGAAAAAGGAGTAAAGGATGATTTTTTGTTGTTGACAAGGATTTTCTTGTATAAGCTTGCTTAACTCTGGTTGTATCACGTGTCTTTTATATTTTAATTTCGAAATTGGGCTGCAGAAGATCCAATGAAGTTGCGGGCTACGCCCCAAAATTTTCCAATCTAGTCCACTTGATTTAAAAAAGAAAGAATCTGAAGGGATTTTCTGATTTAGGTGAATCGACTGGAAGTGATTTGCATGGGGTGATGATGCCAGAGTTAAGAAGCGGAGCCCGAAGATCAAAGCGTGTTGATGATCTTTACCCTACCCCACAACCAATCGATCAAGGAGACAATTGGTTACAGCCTGCTCAAAACAGAACCAGAAGGAGAGTTGGTGGTGGAAGAGGGAGAGGTGGTGGTAATGCCACAGCTATAGCAAAAGGGCCTTCACAGGCAGTACCAACCAGGCCAACTGCAGCAGGTAGAGGCCGCGGCATTAGATTGATAGATTTAGACCCCGAACCCTGTGAAGTTCTTCCTGAAGCTGTTGCTTTAGGAGCCGCCGAACCCCTCTATAATCAAGTGGAGGTAGTGGCAGATATAGGTATTGGAATGGAGGGTGGGAGCGCTGACAAAGTAAATGGGGTTGAAGAGGAAGCAAGCGCAACTCCTGTTCCTGAGAGGGTATTTCCTGGCACTCATTTGCTCTTTTTGGTGTCACTGTTATCTTTTAAAACTCTGTATCTGGAAAATATGTATGCAGAAATGTGGTTGCTATTTATAGCAATAGAGCTACTGTGAGTACTTTGATTCTGTTATACTCTTTTCAGATGACTGTTATTGTCTGGTTAATACGTGTCTCTTTCCATCATTCTTACTCCACTCATCATATTGACGTGGAATGGGCTGTTTAATACTAATGAGAAGATGTCAGTGCTTTATTTCAAAATAAATTTGATATTTGTTGTGCCATATCATTCTACGGTAAATTTCGTATAAACTTGTTAAGCTTAGATAGCATTACCTTTTATTGTGATAGTTACCAATTAGTAAATTTCGTATTGTCTAGTTGTTCACTTAAAAGGAGTCTCTCTATTAAGATGGTGGTTCTGCTGTTACATGCAGGTAAAAGTAGGTAATTCCCCTGTATATAAGATAGAAAAGAAGCTGGGTAAGGGTGGCTTTGGCCAAGTCTATGTTGGCCGAAGGGTAAGTGGTGGAACTGATGCTGATGCAATTGAGGTATGACTTTATACTTCTATGTTGGCCAAGTCTATGCTGATGCTGATGCAATTGCTGTACAAGGATTTTAGATAATGAATTGCATGAGATGTGATGGCTTAAAAATACTTTTTTCCCAGGTCGCATTGAAGTTTGAGCACCGAAATAGTAAAGGTTGCAATTATGGCCCTCCTTATGAATGGCAGGTGTATAAGTAAGTTGTATATCTGTACTGTCTGGATTGGCTTAGCAAGGTCATATTTGTCAATCGCTAAATGTGCCATATTGATTATCTGACCTATTTGCTTTCCTGTTTACTTCGGGATATTATCAAGTACTCTAAATGGATGTTATGGAATTCCTTGG
Source organism: Juglans regia (assembly GCF_001411555.2). NCBI lineage: Eukaryota > Viridiplantae > Streptophyta > Magnoliopsida > Fagales > Juglandaceae > Juglans > Juglans regia. The sequence continues at coordinate 207,120 of NC_049903.1, forward strand.
GTCCATTACAAGGGTCGCCAAGGAGAGTTTTACATTCTGGTGAGATTTGATCTGGACTCTCATGATTAGGATTTCCAAACTTGGTGTCTGATGGATATTACCATTTGTCAGGTCATGGACATACTTGGGCCTAGTCTCTGGGATGTTTGGAATTCTCTTGGCCAATCGTGAGATATAGATTCTCTCTCTTACCTACCAACGAGTTTGCTATGCCAAGTATTGTATAAAATATATTTATTTTTATGAAAAGAAATTGCTCTTTTGATCCATTAGTATCTGCAACAGGATGCCACCAAATATGGTTGCTTGCATCGCTGTGGAGGCAATATCTATTCTTGAGAAGCTTCACTTGAAGGGGTTGGTCCTGTTAATTCCTTTCTTGCTCACTCTCCCCAAAAAAAAAAAAACTGTCCCCCTGTTTGTCAGAGTTTTAACTAATTTGCAATTATAAATATATTTCCTTTCCTATCTTGAACAAGGTTTGTGCATGGAGATGTGAAGCCAGAGAACTTCTTACTTGGTCAACCTGGAACGCATGATGAGAAGAAGCTGTATCTTATAGATCTTGGTTTGGGTATGCTAGCCTTTTTGAAGTCTTTCATTCCCTCTGCTGTGTGTAAAGGGTCTAGCTTTGGGGCATTCCATGGTGTCATGTGGTGGTGTGTGTGTGTGGGCATTACCCCCCCGTTTACCATGATTTTCAAGCTATTTGGAGTAATGGTCTTCACCTTATGTTTGTTTCACCCAAAGAAAAAAAAAAAGAGGATAATTTTTTTCTGTTTATTTTTCAAGGGGGAGGGAAAAGAAAAAGTGAGGAAAGTCTGTCAATATTTTCCTATTGAGCCCACCAAAATTTCTCACATTTTGAGAAAAAGTTAGGTATAAGTAAGAACATAATTAAAATGTTTCTTTTTTCTTCTCCTTATCTTCTCTTCACTTTATCATAATTTTTTTTTTTTGATAAGTAAAAGATAAATATTATTGATATGAATGAAGTAGGCATAGCCCGTGTACACAAGAAGTATAAAGAAAAAATACCTAAATACATTCTAAGAGCGACTCACTTTATCATAATTACCAAATAATGGAATGTCAGCCAAGCAAAATGCTAATATCTATTAAAGCTGCCATTAACACCCTTCTGTTTCAGCATCCAGATGGAAAGATGCATCATCTGGTCAACACGTTGAATATGATCAGAGGCCTGACATATTCAGGTTTGTAGTTTGTGTAATATTCACCAATATATGCCCAATTTATGTATTGAATGTATACCTCTTCTGGCAGGGGAACTATAAGGTATGCAAGTGTACATGCCCATTTAGGTCGGACGGGAAGTCGAAGGGATGATCTTGAGTCATTAGCTTACACGTTGATATTTCTCATAAAGGGAAGGTTACCTTGGCAGGGATATCAGGTAAGTTTTGTGGTGTTTCTTGGACACATTCATCTTGAGGCTTTGTTTAATCTGATATATTTATTTTTCTTCATCTTTTTGTTTTTAAATTTTACAGGGAGATAACAAGAGTTTTCTTGTTTGTAAGAAAAAGATGTCAACTTCTCCAGAGTTAATGTGTTGCTTTTGTCCAGCCCCTTTCAAGCAGTTCCTTGAAGCTGTTACTGAAATGAAATTTGACGAGGAGCCAAATTATATGAAGCTGATATCTATTTTTGAAAGCCTGATTGAACCCTGCACATTAAGGCCAATTAGAATTGATGGAGCTCTTAAGGTTACCCTGCTCTCTCTCTCTCTCTCTCCCCATGTATATATATGTAAACACACACATTTTATATATACATACAGGCAGGCATATATATATACTGTGTGTGTAGTATAATACCAGGGGCGGACCTATGTTGGTTGTGATAGCCCCCCCTAAAATTTTTCAAAAATATGTTTTAGTATATGGTTTTTTCAAAGATTTCCTAATATAAAGATAATTTGCCCCAAAACATTTTCAAAAATCTCATTTAGTACTTAGTTGTCTAGTTTTCTTTTAGTTTTTTCATAATTATACCTATTTTTTGTCATTAATAAAATCTCACATTCTCATTTTTTTTTTTACATCTCATAAGAGGCAATAAAATATCTTGATCTTTTTTTATAAGCTATTTGGTAAATTTACAACCTCATTTTTCCCATTTATTTACACTTTTCCTTTTAAGTCTTCCACTAGCTAGTTTGTTTGGATTAGTTTTGTTAGTAAGTACATATATACTACCATCAAGTTAACAATTAGGAGTGAATGCAACAAATCTTGCATAGCTATTTCTATCTATATTATAGAGACTTTACAATTAGATTCAACAAAAAAATTTATCTTTGTTTACTTAATTTTTATCATTTGCTTCAAAAAATCTTACATGACTATTTCTATCTTAATTTTTATCTTTCACTTGAGTCCAATGGAGCTCAAGTGAGAGGTTTAGATGGGTGGCTTTAATAATTTAGTTTGTCCCTAGATAACAACCTTATATGGTTAATGTTAAATATCGGTGACACACTTTACTACCTTAAATATCGGTTACTGTTCACCCATACATACGACACACTTTGCTAATCGCCCCTCCACGCACCAAATCCTAGTTCCACCCCTATGTGTATATATATATATATATGCATAGAAATATGTTTTTGTATCTATATCTAGTTGGATTTTATATTTGGCTCTCTTGCCCACATTTGTTGTCTTTTGCATAATTAGGTTGGGCAAAAGCGGGGGAGATTGCTTATAAATTTGGAAGAAGATGAGCAACCAAAGAAAAAATTGCGATTAGGTAGTCCTGCTACCCAATGGATTTCAGTGTATAATGCACGTCGTCCCATGAAGCAAAGGTAAATTTACCTACTAATTTAATTTGACATGTTCTGGTTTATGGCCTACTTTGCTCATATGGTTGTTTCTCTATAACATATTGCTCTATCTCTGTCCTATTTTGAAGTTCTGGATTGAAATTCCTGCATCATGGTAATATACGTGGTTACTTTGATTTCGTAATTACCTTTTTATCATTCCAGGTTCCCCCGTATGTCATTGTATTGTATCTTTTCTGTCTATATATAGTTTTTGCAAATAGGTTATCAGGTTAAAGTTTCCCAATTTTAACTTGACCAAATATACCTGAAAAATAAACTTCTGGCTTTAATATCTCAAATTGAGTATATGACTGCAGTTTGATATTCATAGCTGCATAAACTTTTGTTACTGGAGTTTGTTGCTTGCTATTGAAATCTAATTGTTCTGGTACTCCATGAAGTAAAAGTTAAGGTTGCGGCAAAAGTTGTGAAACAACTATATGATGTGAAGCCATGATTTTAAGTTGTTTGGCAATGGGGTTTATTATTGCATTAGAGAAAGTTATTGGATGGTTAAAGCAATTAATGATAGATGATCGTAGAGTGTCAGTTGGCCTCATGCCTCTTGCTTATGAGTTGTCTTTTCATAACTAATGATTTTCTGAGAAATTTTCTTGCTATCAGGTAATTTAACTTTTAAACTAATTATGTGTTAAATTTTATTCATATTGTTTTCTTAGGAAGTCCTCCATCTTAATTCTCTTTCCCCCTTCGATTAATTTCTTATCAAATTGAATTCAGTAGGATGTGCAATTTTGTCATTAATAGATATATGCATGCTTGTTTGGAGATTGAATGCAATAGGATGACCACTTTTGTCCTGGAAAGTGCAACTTTTCTACATTTGAAATTAGCAAAATGTTTCTTGGCACTGATTAAAAAATTTATTGGACTGCAGATATCACTACAATGTAGCAGATTCCAGGCTTCGTCAGCATATAGACAAGGGTAATGAAGATGGATTGCATATCAGCTGTGTGGCTTCCGCAGCAAATCTCTGGGCCCTAATAATGGATGCTGGAACGGGTTTCACTGCCCAGGTTTATGAATTGTCAGCAGTATTCCTGCATAAGGTTGTAATCCAAAAAGTATTGGTTGCTATTATCTTTTGTGAGTGATTATAAATGAGTAGATATATTGACTATCTCAATTACTCTGTCTGGATTCTCATCAGGACTGGATTATGGAACAGTGGGAAAAGAATTTCTATATCAGCTCAATTGCTGGTGCAGCTAATGGGAGTTCCTTAGTTGTTATGTCCAAAGGTTGGCAACTATCTATGCTAATACCGTGTGTCTGTGTGTGCAATTTTCCTCCATATTTTTCATTCCTAAACTGTATCACTAGTCAGACCAAACCGTATAAAATGGTTTATAGCGTGTTGTCTTTGGTTGGTACTATTGTCTCAAATATTCATTTCTTCTTTTCACTATGGCCTTGTTTGGATTCAGAAACCATCTCATCTCATTTAATTATTACAACTTTCCCAAAATCTCACACAAAATACAATTAAACAATTTAATTTTTTCAAATCTCAAAACAAAAATAATATTCTAACAATATTTTATTCAACTTTTAACTTTCATCTCATCTTATCTCATCTCATCTCAACTCACTATCCAAACCTCCCCCCTATATCTTTTTACGAGCATTGGCCTTTCGGCGTGCTTATTTAATCTTCTTTCTTGATGGGCATTAAATGTTATACCTTCAGGCATTCTTAGTTTTATTACCATCTTAGGAATGTTACCTTGTCAAAATTTATGTTTAGATGGGTGTCTGCTAGAGACAACACTACAAAAGATTCTTCATTCATTTGACGCAATCTCTATGGTAACAACTCTGTGGCTTGAAATATAATACCGTTTAGTCTGGCTTCAATTCAGCTTGTTTTGGGGCTTACAATTACTCTCAGGCACGCCCCTGTGTGGTTTAGCAGGTCTCCGGTCTGCCACAACTCTATTTTTACATAATCAACTCATTTGATATATTTATAAATTTTAACAAGAAATTTTGAAATTATATATCTATTTGAGGGCTTGAATCCCAAACTTCTTTTTTTAGGGGTTGGTAAGATTTGAAATTGAGACCTACCCAATGGCATCCCCATCTTACCACCTGACGCAATTGCCTGCAAAACTTGAATACTTGAGCTCTGTCACCTCTGAAACAGCCGCATCAACTTTGTCTTTGTGAAATCATGGCTTCTAATGTATTAAATATCTGTTATGATGCCTATCTCCACTGGAGGAAGATGCCAGTTCAGATATGAAGCAGGATTTTTTGGGCCTATCAATTGCTGATCCCTGCCTAAAATTGACTTGATCAAGGAAACCCACACTTGTTTTATGTAGTATTTGTCTCCTTAAATATCCAATTCCCTAGGCATGCCTTTCGTTGTCTGATGAGTTTTTTTATATCTTGTAGGAACTCCTTACACTCAGCAATCTTACAAAGTGAGTGAATCTTTCCCGTTCAAGTGGATAAATAAGAAGTGGAAAGAAGGTTTCCATGTTACATCCATGACAACTGCTGGCTGCCGTTGGGGTGTTGTAATGTCCCGGAATGCTGGATTCTCAGATCAGGTAAGACTTCAAATTCAAATTAACACCATACCAATGACTTGTCGAGCCTTGATGAATGTTCAACAGTTGAGGCTTCTTTTGAGTTGAGCTGATTCATTTTCTCTCTCTCCCCCCCGTCTAATTCATTGGTACAAGGTTGTGGAGCTTGATTTTTTGTATCCAAGTGAAGGAATTCATCGGCGATGGGAAAGTGGTTACAGGATAACGTCTATGGCTGCGACTGCTGATCAAGCAGCCTTTATCCTGAGCATACCAAAACGTAAATTGATAGATGAAACTCAAGAAACTCTGCGTACCTCTGCCTTCCCAAGTGCCCATGTAAAGGTAGGTGCGATGAGTTGGGTGCTGAGAGTGTTATGTTGTAAAGGGAGATGTGTGTGTTCAACTAACTATAAGATTATCCCTACTGATTCTTGACTTAGCCTTGCTTGTGAGAATTGATGGTTTAGATAATCTGGTCTCGGTAATATTGAGTTACTTCCACGTGGAAGGTCCGGCTTAAGGAATAAACGTAGAGAAATACAAATGTAGATATGAAAAGAGGAGCTTATTTTCTAGAGTATAGTTAATTGATTTCCAGGGAACAGATTTTTCTCATTTTCTTTGTGGTTCATTATTCTGTTAGTATCTGTTTTTTTCTTTTTGGTTATGCGAAAATGATTGCTCACTTGTGTATATGTATACTGTTTTGCAGGAAAAGTGGTCGAAAAATCTATACATTGCTTCGATATGTTATGGAAGGACTGTTTGCTGATCCGTGGAGAGTGTATATTTTGGGGGAAATCAAATCACCCCACCCTCCCAAGCAGATGTGAGTCAAAAGCTTTGCAGGCTTGATTTTGGGATTGGGTGGGTTACAGGTTACATAAAATCGAGGCTTCTCAGCGATGAATGTGAAAAAAAGAAAATTGAAAAGGTAAAAGAAAAGAATAGAAAATGCGAGTTGGAAAGCAAATGTAGCCTTTGACCAACCTAAGGTAGTGAGAGGGATAACGGTTTGTTAAAAACATAAACGCGAATAGTAACCTGGCAATTGCCGCCAGAGTGGTGTTTCATGACGGTTATTTTCAATTTTTTTTTTTTAAATTTTTTATAAATCGAATCGATTGGCCATGGTTTTGCTTCATAGCGGCCTGAGATTGCCGTGAGGGTGGAAAAGAGCTACTAAATGTGAAAAACAAAAAAGAGAATAGCCAACCAAGAGTCCAAAAACAGAAACCCACATCTCCAAAATAAAAACCACCGTTTCGAGAGTAAAACCAAAGCCTTCTATTTTGAGGCCTTCGCAGTTTGTTTGCTTTCTCTTCAAGACTGACTGTGTTTGGTAAGTGAAGTAGCTTTAAACTATTTTTATTATTATTTACAAATAGGTCAGCATTATTCACAAATTATTCATTATTTTTTTACGACTATTTACATATCATATACATCCATCAACTTTCTCTGTTCAAGCTTCATTTCCACACTTGCCGGAAGCTTCACAAGCAAGGGAGTGACATCTCCTCGAGCCTAGGGCTATGCAAAAGAAAGCTAGCTTCGCATATGGTTTTGGCCCTTTGGGAGACGCACAGTTTTGCCTTTTGGCAATGAAATTTTTTTACAATCTTTTATGCAGTTATATTTTAAATGATAAGTCTTTTTGTAAAGTAAATTATAAAAATAACATCACTTTACATATTTACGTAAAATATGTTCATTTTAAAACAAGGTTGCATAGTTTCAAAAAAAAGTTGTACACTCATTGTCAATTAAAACTATTCTGTAGAGAGTATTAATAATAGTAAATATCATACTAGTCACAAAAGAAAATAGTGTATTGACAGCGCTTCAATTATATTATTTTGATTTATGATGTTATGTTTGATATAAAGACCTTCTATAATATATTCGGTTAAGGATGTAAGTTTTTTTTATGAATGAGAATGATGACAGTTTCTCTTAAAAAAAAAAAAAAATAGAACCATTCTAATTTGCGAATTTGTAATATTAATTAAACTAGGAAAATTTTCTTAAGGTGAACAAAAATACCATTCGAATCTAAGTATAGTTTGTTATTCATGATTCAATTGGCTATTAATTAAGGTCAGATTTGCTTTGGAAAATGAAATGAGATCTCATATAATCATTATAATTTTTTTAAATTCTCACATAAAATATAATAAATAATTTAAAAATTTTAAATTTTAAAATAAAAATTATATTTTAATAATATTTTATTTAATTTTTTTCTCATCTCATTTTATATTATTTGTGTAACAGAATAATCCCAAAACAATTGATTTAAATTTTGTCGTTTCAATGACAAGCTCTTCTTTCAACAAAGGGTAAGTAAAGAGGAACAACTTGATACTAGCCATTACCAGGTCGATACAGAAGCTGATGTGGCATACCACGCAACATTTTACTTGTAATAACTTATTAATCAAGAAAAAAACTTACGAATAATATAGAAAACCAAAAGTATTTTAAAAATGTAAAAGAAATTAAATTTATAAATTAAATAAAATAACCTGAAACATGTGAAAGCAATCATAAAAATATAAACAAAAAACTCCCAAAATAGTTAAATTAAAACAAAAATGATATGATACGGAGTTAAAAACTCAATTAAAAATATTATTTATCATTTAATCCTCTATTCTAGTACAACTGTTATGGTGAGGTTGGGGGCAATTCAGTCATTTTGAAGCATATAAAACCCTAAACCCTAAAGAAACCCATGATATGATATCTATAAGTTGGCACTCACCCTTTTCCTCCTCTTCCCAAATCTCTGCTAAATCCGTAAACAATGCGACCCCCAAGAGGCGGCGGCCGCGGTGGTGGTTTTAGGGGAGGCCGAGACGGTGGACGTGGAGGTGGTTTCAGAGGGAGAGGAGGAGGTGGCCGTTTCGGTGGTCGTGGCGGTGGCTTTCGCGACGAGGGCCCACCGGACCAAGTCGTTGGTCTGTTTCTTTTTCCTTTCTGTTTACTTGCTGAGAAAACAATGCAAAGTATTGTAAAACCCATAAAAGAATGGTGTTCTCTTTTTTTATTTATACGTATAGTTTCTACTCTTATTTGCAATACCTTATTTCTGAGACATCTTTGCAGAAAAGAAAATCACTTTCGTTTGCTTATCTTATCGATCTTTTCCAATATTAGCTTATTGTTTGGTTTCTGAGGAATCACTAAAATGAAAAGAAAATGTTCAACTTGGGTTTTCTGAGTAGGATCTTTTGACAAGGGAAGTTTTTGCCTTGCATGATCGATTTGGGTTCCTTACTTTTAGAAACTTAAGCAATGGAAACAAGGCCATTCATTTTGGTCATATAATTTAGGTCCTCAAATTACGTTGAAACTTTAGATTTTTAAATTGAGATTTATGTTTATTCTCACAATTTCATCAGTCATGTTGTAGTAATGTATGCCCGGGTGTCTGCAGAGGTTTCGTCGTTCCTTCATGCATGTGAGGGTGATGCAGTCACAAGGCTCACAAACGAGAAGATCCCCTTTTTCAACGCCCCAATATATCTGCAGAACAAGACCCAGATAGGGAAAGTTGATGAAATATTCGGCCCCATCAATGAATCTGTGAGTTCGCTTGCCTGGCATTGTGTTTCTGATTGCTTGTGATTTATGCCTTTTGCGTTTAGTTTTGACGCATCTGGACTTTCCTGTTTTGATATGCAGTATTTTTCAATTAAAATGATGGAAGGAATTGTTGCAACTTCATATTCGCCTGGGGATAGATTCTACATTGACCCTGCAAAGCTTTTGCCTCTCGCAAGATTTCTGCCTCAGCCGAAGTATATTCTTCTCCTAGCCCATATAATGTTGAAAATGGTGCATTTTATCATTTGGATTTTTTAACTGATTCCAAAATTTTCCTTGGCTGCAAGAAATGTACTACATATTTGCCTGGACGCTTGTTTCCTCAATGCTCATTGAATATGGCATATGTGTGTGTCCATATTAATGCGCGTATGTAGGATATCGGAGGTTACAGCATATATCTCTATGTATACCAAAGACCTATAGTGAGAGAGTGGGTCTGAAAGTAGGGGCAGGTGAAGGCATTGCAATTTTAAACCAGTCTGTTGTGCCAAGTGCCTGTGAAAGAGGGATATAGGGCTAATTTTCATTACACGTCAAAGATGAAAGCTGCCTGTTATGGGTTCAGAGGCATGCTAGTGATAGATTCTAGTGTCCAGGTTTGAATGGCCAAACAGGCCAGACACCCAGGCTGCCAGGAATTAAGCATCTGGATGTGCTGGCATGGAGCACTATGTGAAGAAGAGTGCAAAGTTATATCTTGCCTAGTGTTATGCATTTTAGGTTTTTTAGGAATGTTAGATACAGTCATAAGTTGTGCAAGCGCTGCACACTTCTTTTGAAAAAGAGTGGGGTTCACTATTAAAAAATTAATTTTTTTGGATCCCATATTTACTCACTTTTTTTTTAAAAGAGTGTGCGGCACTTGCATAACCCATGATTGTATCTTGCATTCCTAAAAAAACTAAAATGCATAATCTTAGGGTACACTTTGTGTGCATGGTATGAAAGGAAAAAAACCGCGATGAATTGGCACCTTATTAGAGAAAACACTGCCTTGGGTCATGCTTCTCAACATGAAAAGCATACTCATTAAGTAGTGTGCTAGACTGTAACAATAATTGGTATAACTAATCAAGGATAAAATTATAAATGGTTTATTTCTTACTTGTTTTTAGTTAAACAGCCTAAGTATGAGGACCAATATATTTTCTTTTCAATAAATAAATAAAAGGTGCCTTTTATTTTTACTCCGCTGTTTTCACGTTGCACTTTTAGTTTTAGGTGCTCCTAATAATAACCAAAAGTATGTCTTAGCTGCTATCTCAAGTGTCATTGTCCCCCATGTTCTCTATATTGTGGTTGTCGAAGGAGTTGGTTGTGTTCAGTTGTCGATAATAACATGGTTATTCATTCTTGATTTGCTTATATTTTGTCTTTTGTAGACTTGACTCTTGATGCCGTCTTTATTTTAGATGTTGATTCATTTGCTTACCACTATGATATCTCCCCAAATGCTGCTGGAAGAGTTATACTGTATCTCATTAATGTATACTAAGTCATGCCTTGAAACATACTTGAAAAACCCCTAGGGGTTGGCTCAAGTGGTAAAGGCCTTGGGCTTGGGGCTATGCTTCCCCTAGGTCTAAGGTTCAAATCCCCTTGTGTGGAAACAATCTCTAGGGGTCATCGGACTAGGGGATTTTTCTCCTTAAATTACCCCGATGTACACTTGTGGGAAACTCCTTGCTGAGGGCTTGTGCACCCCCAGGATGCTGTTCCTGGACATCCGGTGCCAATAAAAAAAAAAAAAAAACATGATTGAAAAACTCTTCATGGTTAATTAGAGACTTGTTACCGATGTGCTTACCTGTCAGATCTAACTGCAATGGTGGATTGTTGTTGTAGGGGACAGCCACAAGCTGCAACTAGAGGTGGTCGTGGTGGATTCAGAGGTGGTGGATTCAGAGGTGGAGGCCGTGGGGGTGGTGGCTTTCGTGGAAGGGGTGGTCCAAGGGGTGGCAGAGGTGGCCCTCCTAGAGGTGGTGGCCGAGGTGGTGGCTTTAGAGGCAGAGGAAGGTCATAAAACAGCCTGTAATATTATTAATGGACTCAAGAATCAGAATTTGAACACATTTGGATATTGGCTTTCGGATGTTTTTGGAGTATTTGTAATCTTTTTCTAATTGCAATGGCTAGAATCCATTTAGTTCGAGAATGCTACAATTGTGATTTGGTTAGGGTCCCTCTAGAAGGTTATCCATGATTACTGATCCAGGGTTGGCATGTATGCAATGCGGTCCATGATTGGGCCAAATATCTTCAGCGTGATACAATCTTAGAGTGTGCGAGTTTTGCATACTTTTTTAAAATATTTTTTTTATGTGGGTATCAGATTTAACTACTTTTTTTAAAGAGACTGCAGGACTTGCGTACCATACCCTAGAGTTGCAAATATCATTTTCTTAATATTAAATCCCCACTATTTTATTTTTGGAGTATTCAGTGATGAACCTTTGAGTGCATTGTAAGTTATGTCTTAAAATATTTGAAAACATAGTCGTTTATTTATTTGCAGAAAAAAAATAGTTGTCTTCATAAATTTAGGACTGAAGCCAATGGAGCCTAGGGAAGTTTTTCTTTGAAGTTAAGGATTAGAAGGTCCAGAGAAGTATTTTTCGGTTTATATTATGTATGGGCTTCGTGGCAGACATTCTTTAGGGCACACAACTGCACAAGAAGGCAAAATACGGACACAAAATAGTTTTTGGGAGAAGTGTGCAATAGAGGTACTTTGAAAATTATAAGGAGAAGGAAAAAGAAAAGCACAAAGATTAAAAAAAGAACTCTCTATAGGGGTTATTGGGTGGACAAAGCCAAAGCCCTCCGAAGAGTTCACAACCAAAAAGCCTCGACACGACAACATAAGGGGAGCCTCTCCTCTCCCCAAATAATAATCTGGGGAGTCTGATCAGGCTTCCCAACCCCTGAGAACAGTAGCCCGTGCAACACGATTAACTCCAAGGGTGAAGGCTCCCATGCGAAGGTCACAATTGTGGGTCTTGCACATCTCCTTCACATCTTTGAAACCCTTTGTCATGTAATTCTTCAGCTCATTGTTCACTTTCTCTTCATCCCACATGAACCCTTGGATGTTCTGCATTCATTCACCAAATCAGTTTCATAACCATATTTAACAACTACGCATTTAGGACTGCCCATCTCTCTCTCTCTCTCCCTCTCTCACACACACACACGCACACAAAAGTCCTAAATGCTTTGCATATGTGCTACATGTGTTTGAATTTTCACATATGGATGACCGGCTTTGGTATTTTTGGAACAGAGCATGGCTTTGTTTTCTTTCTTTTTGTTATTCATTACTTTCTGCATCTGTATGCACCTTTTCCGGAACAAAAATGAAAAAAAAAAAAAAAACGGAATGCAAAATCTGAAAACTAGATGCATAAGAGACGAGACGACCACGTGTAAGGAAAGCGGCCGGGGTAGAATGATGAGTTGACGGTAGAGGAGGAAAATTAGTACTATACCTGAACCCACTCGAAGTAGCTAACAGTAACGCCTCCTGAGTTTGCATATATGTCCGGAAGGATAACTGCACCTTTCTTCGATAATATCTGCAAGTAATTGCTGTGAATTATAATGTTCTTCTTCTTCTTTTTTTTCTAACTACTACTACTACTACTACCACCACCACTAACTATATTCACAGGAAGCACTGACCTCATCAGCCTCCGGGTCAGTTGGATGGTTAGCTGCTTCAATAATGAATTTGGCTTTAACTTCATTTGCATTTTCCCTTCAATCATATACCAAAAGTTAGGCACTTTTCAAAATTAATCCGTGAAACAGAAAGTTAGCCGATCCTAATAATGAATCAAGTTTGAATTTTGTTGCATTCTAGATATAGAAAGAAAACAAGGTTCATTTGTTACAAACAGGATTTGTTGTCTTATATATATATATAGCAAGAAAAAGAACCTGTTGATGACACCTCCAAGAGCAGCAGGGATGAGAATGTCACAGTCTTCAACCAATATTGACTTGGGATCAATGGGATCACCACCATCGAAATCTCTGACTCCTCGATGTTCTTTTGCATGCTTCAGTAGCCTTGGGATGTCAATTCCTTTTGTATTTTTAATGGCTCCAGTGATGTCACTTACAGCAACAATCTTCCCACCATTCTCACTGATCAATTGAGCAGCCCAGGAGCCCACATTTCCAAAACCCTGAGAATATATATAATATGACGGCTTAGATGGATGATAAGCGATTAGAGTACCACATTTCCAAAAGATCAAAACAGTAGCATGATATGGAAGGTTCACCTGTATGACAAACCGCTGTCCAGAGATGCTCTTCCCATGCTCATTGAGAAGAGCCTCAGTTGCAAAGAGAACCCCTCGTCCGGTGGCCGCATCTCTGCCTAGAGATCCACCAAGGTCCTAGTATAAGGGCCAAAAAAAAAAAAAAAAGTGGACCCTTGTCACACAAAGGACCAAATTCTATTGGAAAAAGAATGAATCACAGTGATTTCACAAGAATGTCATTGCACTTGGCACAATGAGGGAACACGAAATTCATTTCCATAGTGCATGTGCTACATAAAAATAAGAAATAAAAAATAAAAAAAAAACATTTAAGAATGAATTAGGTCTATTAAAACCATAGCTACAATTGGATGAGAGAGCTGGACTCTCTTTCTCTGTATCTACTTACAGTAGGTTTTCCAGTCACCACTGCAGGTGAGTATCCATGAAATTTCGAGTACTCATCTAGTATCCAGGCCATGGTCTGTTCAAACAAAAAGAAACCAGATATAAGCGCCAAAATCAGTTCAAAATTCAATATACCTCCAGTCCAGTCCAGACACAGAAACTAATTCCACCTTTTAAAGATAAACAGCCAGTTTTAACAAGATTCGAGTGTAATATATATTTGACCTGTGGACCTGTTCCCATGTCAGGTGCTGGAACATCTGTGTGAATTCCAATAAGATCGTGTATCTTTTGGGTGAAAACTCTTGTAAGTCTTTCTAGCTCAGAGATGCTTAATTCCCCGGGATCACATCCTATCCCCCCTTTCGCCCCACCATATGGGATATTTGCTACTGCTGTCTTCCAAGTCATCAGTTGTGCTAAAGCATTCACTTCATCCGGGTCAACCTGTATCATCCATAAAATCATCCCATTGGGCCTCTAGCATTGTTTCAAAAGATTTCAAACATCAGAATGTAAATAACCTCTGGATGGTATCTGATTCCTCCCTTCATTGGGCCTCTAGCATTGTCATGCTGAACCCTGAACCCAACAAAAGATGCCAAAGAGCCATCATCTTTGGGAATGGTACACTCAACCTGCAATTTTGCTTAAAAGCAGTTAAAGAAGAGTCGGACAAACTAGATCAAATCGGTATGCATAAGGAAATTAGAGTCCTCAATAAGCAAATCTGCCTCATGGTTATCCTAACATAAGCAAAATCCTTAAATAATCATCAAATTATGATCACTTTTCCGCTTGATAGGTGTAGCAGTTCCTGTAAACAGTGTGCATTGAGGCTTTAAGTCACCAAGTCAAACTTGATTGGACAAATGAACAATGAAATCATAGTTTTTGTATGATAATATAGTCTAGGCCTTTTAAGCACTGAAAGCCTCATATCGTGTGCTCTATAATCAGCTTGGCATATGCAGCTGAAATAACTAACCGAAAGTGTCTAATCTCATCCATATAGACCATATATACTAACATTTTTTTAGAAAAAAAAAAAAAATAATCGAACATACGTAGACAACGGAATGGATGTTGACAGCTAATTGAGAAAGAACATCCAGTGATTTCATGAAAATGTTCTAGCATTCTTGTGATCCTTTTTGTTTGTTTCCTATCCGATAAAGCAATTACGGTTTCAAACATAGGTATTATCAGAGAGAATTTGCAATGGGAGAGAATATCAAGACATTTAATCACCTTGATTTCCCTAAAAGGAATTAATAAACTTTTTTCCAGCTTAGAGTCCAAACCCAAAAGCCGAGCTGCCAGCTTAAAGTTTCTGTTGGTTGCCACTAGTGCATTCATGGTTGTCTGAAAACAGTCTGTAAAGCAAAACACAGAAATTAGATCTCTCTCTTGCAGATGCAAGGAAGGAAGATGGGTCAATTTAAGTCAATCTGTCATTAGCACAAGAGATATATATAGCAGTTAGTCCGAGTCGATAACAAACAATAATCAAGAACATATTAATAGACGCAAGTAAGAAAGATTAGATCAAAAGCTCGTTCACTCCAATCAGACAAAATAGCAGCTAACAGTTATCATTTGATTGCAATATGCTGCAAAAACATAAAATGAGAGATATCAACATCACAATTTATAAGAAAACATATGAGACATGTGATGTGGGTCTTGCTGCGGCCAAGCAGAAGTTACTAAACACCAATACTTGTTTGCATTTTGAAGGCAACAGCAGACAAAGTTGTTGGCATAAGAGTTAGAGGCACCCATTATTGAAAAAGATTTTTGCTTTGTCTCTCAGAAGAGATTCCAAAGATAATACAGGAAAGAAACCCCTCATGCTGCGGTGGAATAAGCAATCAAACTCAAAGGCCTCTAATGCATTTTCCATTTGTCGTCACTCAAAAGTGGCATATCTCTATAATTGTATTTGCTCGATAATTAATGTATAAGCAATTTTAATGGTCTGAATATTTCGATAAAATTCTAGTCAGTATTGCTAAAGCATCTACAAAACTAGGAAAATGACCTCAAGATTTCAGAACTGCAGGCAGGCAAGTAGCAAATGGGCACAATGTCAGGAGACCCTGGCCAATATTTATTTTTTGAAACTTAGAATTGCAGATTGAAAAGCATGGCAATGGTGTTCTTATAATATTCAAATGCCTTGCACATATATAATATATAAGGTTTGTGCATCACGATGTGGTAATAAATTAATCCAATGGATTTTGACACCATGCAGCTAGCTAGCGTTGTAATATCCACAGAGTCTGATTGAATGTGGTAAGCTAGTTCTCCAGTAGCGGTACTTTGTTAATTTTCTTCCTTCCGTAACATGAACCTGTCCCCCTTATAACCCCCTCCGGCCAGTCTTTTAAATTGAAATATTGAGATTGACTTGTGTTTGTTCTGAACATGATATCGCTAATGGTCTCAGAACAGATTGAATCCGACCCAGCGTTACCAATCTAATCTAGGCATGGAATACTGGATTTTTCAGTTCGTAAAAGACTAATAAATCAGATTAAAAGAAAAAAAAAGGTTTTTATTTCTGTACTGCTAACTATTCCGCTATAAACTAAATTTGTTAGAATCCCATACTCGTATTTTTGGACCTATATTAGAGCCTAAGATATTTTAAAATGTCAGCATATGTAGACCATGGCATTAATGTTTCCAGCCCAAAATGATATAAATGGATGGAAGGAATAGAAAAGTTGCCCCAAACCCAGGACTTGGCCCATGATATTAGAGAAGAGCCGAAGTCCACCAAAGGTCAACTCACAAACCAGAGGGCTGCATCTCTTTTTAGATCTCTCTGCTTGAATTCGGACAAGACTTTCTTTCTTTGGTGGGGAAGTAGAAGATTATAATGAAGCTCCAACCAAGTAAGAAATTAGATGATTACACACAAAAGAAAAGGATGGCGGAATGATTACCAAAAGAGAGTGAAACAAAACATTTACAAGATAGAGAGGAATGTTATAGGTTTCATACCCAGAGAGAGAGAGAGAGAGAGAGAGAGAGTAGTATATATTGAACCTTGAAATTCAGCAGCTAGCAAATGAATTTGATTCTGGGGTTGAAAGAAACGAGGGCTAGATACAAGTTAATATAAGAGGGAATCTAGTTAGGAATAAATAAGGAGAAGCGGAGGAGGAATAAGAATCTAATTCGAGAGGAATCCAAGCCGGGAATCAGTGCAAATGAAATCCAGAATCGTGCTGACATAAATACAAAAGAGAGAAGGCTGTGGAAATAGGACGACAGGATGAGATGAAGGTCATCCAACATGTGTTAGGCTTCTCAAAAGAATATGATACCCTTTTTACCACACAGCATATATCAAACTCATCTTCCATTAACCTCTCTCACACACTCACACTCACACTACTACTACTCTTTCGTCGCTTGCCAGTCAATGACTCAACAGGGAGAGTGACAGAGAGAGAAGAACAATAATCAAACGTGGAAAGGCAAAGCAACAAATGGTTATGGAAGAAGGTGCAATCCAACGCGATTGCCATATTATTATTATTGCAAAAGAGTCATTTTTTTGAAACATAAGTAGCTGCCCTGCCATATTAATGTTCTCTGCTCCTTCCTTGCCCGTCCGTTTGAATGGCATAGTGATTAACAGCTAGCTCTGTGTCTCAGTGTTTGCTTGCGTGTACGTGTGTGCGTCAATAATCATAATCATAATCATAATTATCAGGTTATTTAATTTTAAATATTTGCTTTTGAAGGTGTCGTCAGACAGAGAATGCACAATGAGGAAAGCTAAAGCCAATAAAAAAGAAACAAAGAAAGAGGAAAACTTGATTAATACGTAGCTTTCTATCAATTTTATTCAACAACTTGCCTTCTGTTGAAATTCTCTTTAAGCTTAGCTAATGGGTCATCAATTGCATCTACTTGTCATCTTCAACTATATATATATAGTCATCATTTTACAATATTTGAAAGTGAACGTTTATATATCATATCCGAATGAGCACCGCATATATATATATATATATCTGTTATATCATAGTATATACCTTACTGATCATGCTCTCAACTTTATTCTTAGTCCCTGACTTTATATTGTATACGTTATTATTATTATTTGTTTGAAAAAAAGGGTAAAAGATGAATCAATGTGTGTTTATATACAGTGGATCGATCATGATACAACTATATATCTCTCTCTGATGTAACCATTGCTAAAAATTTTATTCATGTATCTAAAATATACCACATCGAGTGGAGCACAAGACTTAATTGATCTCTTTTCTCTTCTCACTCTAATTAAAATGATCATTAACATTGTTAATAATAATTAAAAAAAAAATTCAATTGATAAGTCGGTGTGAATAATACACTTAGTAAAGACATAATTTGATAGAAAAAAAATCTTAAAATTTGAATTTTAAAAATTAAATTTTATCATTTAAATGATGTGAATAATATATTCACTCTACAGATTTACTTGATTGAGAATATAATAAGTCTTAAGGAAGTGGTCCAGAAAATGATATTTTTTTCTCCATTAAAGATAATAATTGAGAGAAGTTTGGAAGAAAGGCGCAGAAACCAATAAGAATGGAGGGTCAAAAGGTTGGATTTCCACTACACCAATTAAGAAGACCTACTACGCATCCAAAGTGACAATTAAAAGATGAGATAAATAAGAAACCAAACTCTTTCCGTCCATCTACAGCTACAATTACCGTTTGTTTTTAGAGATGAGATGAGATTAGATGAGTTGAGATTAAAGTTAAAAAGTTGAATAAAATATTGTTAAAATATATTTTTTAATATTATTATTGTTTTGGGATTTGAAAAAGTTGAATTGTTTATTTTATTTTGTGTGAGAATTTGGGAAAGTTGTAATGATGAGGTGAGATGAGATGAGATGAGATGAGATGTTTTTGAAAAACAAACAAGTGTAGCCAATTAGGCTTCTTCCTTAATTTGTAATTTATTATTGTGTTTGCTAATTTTATGAACATGCAATTAAATCATAAAAAAGTTGCAATGATATGATACTCAAAACACTTCAAATTATTAAACGAGTGTAGCACTCATGCATGTTTAATACACCAAATTAAAAAGATTTTTTTGATTTCAAAATAAGCTTAAAATTAACAATGATTGATTTGATTATGAGAAAGGAAGAAATTTGATTTGATGCTTTAGTTCCTTCCCATGAGTTTGGGGGGGTTGGGTTGGGTTGGGACTTAAAAATTATTCCATTCTTCAACTAGTGGACGTCACAGTCCATTTAAACAAGTCGACGATCGAATCAACCCAAAGAGAGATGGTTGGATTATTCTTTCTTTCTTTTTTATTATATTTTCCAATATTTGCTGGTTTCCTCTTACCTTCCTCAATAAGTAAATCGGAAATAGATGAAGATGAAACTCCGTACAAAAACTGATTAGAAGGGCATGAAAGGAAATCTGTAATCCAAAACTATATGAAAAAATAATATACACATAATACTTTTATATTATATTTCACAATTATATTTTAAAATAAAGAGTATTATTATAAAATATTATATAAAACTAACAACACTTTACAAAAATATCTTTATTTTATATTATGTATTATAAAAAATATTATAAAAATATTAAGTATGTATCATTACTCAAACCATAAATGCATACACAGGTGCACTATGGTGTAATGGGGCCACAGAGTAGAGTAGTGATGATAGAAAGATGGAGGGGAACGTTGATTGCCACTAGCTACTGCTACCCACAGAGAATTATTGTTGGAATTCCGTGTCAGAATCTACAAACACCGCCTCCTCCACCATGGCACAGGATATAATCTCTTTGTATTTATACCAGCACTTAAAAGATTGCGTTTGATTTTTAAATTTAGTTGAGTTTAGTTTAATTTTAAATTGAATTTAATATCTAAATATTAAATTTTTAAAATTTTAAATTCATCCTAATTTAAAATCTTTTTATATGTGAGACCTATAATATTTTTCAACTTAATATTTTTATAAGTGAGATATATAACTTTTTTAAATTTTTTATAAAATGTATTAAATTCATCTTAACATTTAAATATATTTTAAATTTAATTTAGATGAATTCTACATAATTTTATTTATTATTCAATTCATTACTATTCATAAATAATTTAACTACTCAGCTCAACATCTAAACGTAGTCTTAATTTTTGGTTTTCTTTAGATAAAGTGAATCAAAGTAATCAATGCTTTTCAAAGAATAAGTTTTAATTAGGTTAGGTAATGAATATTTAACTTTTATATATGTCCTGAAAACTTCTGATTTACGTAGAAAATCAGAGTGCCATTAGATTTAGGTGGAATCCAAACTGTGAATAATAAATAATATTGCAAGAACCGAATCAAGCCCAATTAATTATTTGTGCAGAAAAGTAGGAAAGAGCAAGATTGCTTCCACTTCCCTCCATTTGTATATAAATTATAAGGTAAAGGTGTCTTCTTAACAAGATCAAAATTTTAGACTCATTTCGTTACACAAATTTAAATGATCTCACTTTATTTTATTTTATATAATCATTATAATTTATTCAATTTTTAACATAATGTCTCATTTCATTTCACTTAAATTACATAACCAAACGAGACCAACAGCAAGTAATCATATGCTGAACTTAAAAGTAGACGTTTCCATAATGGGCCATATTCAATACCAACCTTTTGTTGTACACAATCAGTTGTGGAGCTCCTACTCTGGCAAGTTCATTCTCACCTATCCAATCGGTGGTTGGAGTTCTATCTTAAAAGACAATCAAAACCATTTATTTTGGATCAAACGACAAACATTAGACACCTCATCCATTTATACCACAACGATTATCTTG
Source organism: Juglans regia (assembly GCF_001411555.2). NCBI lineage: Eukaryota > Viridiplantae > Streptophyta > Magnoliopsida > Fagales > Juglandaceae > Juglans > Juglans regia. Next base: position 227,708 of record NC_049903.1, read on the forward strand.
GGCCTTTTACATACCTATTCTATTTCTATAGGACAATAACTTCAAATCTCTTTATTCTATTTGTTCTACAGTTGGAAAAATAACTCGTACAATATATCTAGATTGTGGAGTTTACCAGTAACAGTAATCGTTAAGAGAACAAGATCCTTCTTTGAAATGATGGAAGTGATTCCGATCCCTAACTATGATTTCTCTCTTATAGACTCTTGAGATTGTCTTTGTGCCACCGTGATGTGATAGTCTGTACGTGCTCTTATATTCTTTGATGAGTATCTTAATTCTCATCATCCTCCAATCATCTCATGAAGTGATATTAGATAATTAAAGATTATTTATTATATTTTATTTATAAATCTATCATTTAATCCTACATCATGAAATTATAAAAAAATGGTGAAAAAATAAATGATGAATAGATTTTTTTATTCTTCAATATTCGAATTGTAGTTCTGGGTGGAGTTCTGATAAGACAAAGGCAATGGCTAACTTATCATCTTCCTTATAAGCATCTTGGGCTTGAGATCCCAAAATCGAGTGCAATGAGAGAGAGGGAGCGTGATTGAGATTGAGAGTGAGAGGTATTTAGAAGGTGAGATCGTGAGAGAGAGAAAATCAGACCTTCAAAGGAGAGAGAAAGTGGGGAAAGAGAGATTGGCTTGGAGGTGGAACTCATCCCCTATAATTACTGCTATTGTTCACTTCTTAAAATTTATACGTATTACAATTTTATTGGAGGGTGTAAATATACTCTTAACATCACTTCCGATCCCTAGACGTTCTATTTCTAGAAATTATTGATACTACCCATCTTATTCATCTACTTTCATTCTCTCTCGATTTTATTTCATTTTTTTTATTAAAATTATTAATATATCTTTATTTACTTTTTATTTTTATTACCATCTAATTAATATATGATTTATTATTTTTATTCTTCTATCTTAATGATAAAATATGTGTGCATTTAAATATAAAATAAAAATAAAAAATTCCATATTAATTAGATATATATGTATGGTCTAAGACTTCTTTATACCATTTCTCTTATTAATACACCACACTAATCTTAGTCTTACCCAATGGCACAAACTCTTTATCAAACCATATATAAATTTATAATTACAGGTTCCACGTCACCCAAAACGGAAGGTTGGGACCCATCCGAGACTGACCACAGGTCCACAGGACCACAAGCTAAGGTTCCGTTGGATTCGGCGAAGATGCATCATTCACACGGACACACAAAGTCGCGAAGGCTTTTTTTAGGAAAAAAAAAAAAAAGAAAAAAGCTAAAAAACAGGAAGAAGGTGGAGGCAGTGGCACTCGACTCGGTGTGCGTCCAGATTCATTCATTCCAAAAACCAAAAACAATATATACCCCTCAACAAAATGGAACCCCCCAAAAGCACGGGAGCACCACCACCTCCTCCACCGTATACACAATTCACTGCTTTCCCTCTCACCCAAACCAGCAAAAAGGTATTCTCTCTCTCTCTCTCTCTCTCTCTCTGTGATATATCCGATATACGATCGTTTTGTTTCATGGGTCATGCTAACCCCAAGTGTCCGCTTCCTTTATGGAAAATGTGTGCTACTGTACGCTTTTACGTTCATCAATTACCAGTTTTCTTTCTGTCTCCAAATTTAATCTTCATTCAACATGACTTTTCCCATTTATTTCATATTTATACCGCACTTTTTTATTATTATTTCCGCAAAATACACAATCAATCAAATTCGGGGGGGGGGGGGCGCATTTTCTCAATTCGATATAAGTTTGTTCCCCGACATTATCTTTTTTTATTCCAGTATAGCCATATATCTGCATTCTCTGCTTCTTCATTGCCCTTGAATCTTCAAATTAAACTAACAGAATAGCGTGTGTCTAGATCAGTGTGGAAGACCCGAAATTAACCCGATCAGTCTTGTTGTTCCTTTTTTGAGCCGTTGGTTGGCAACTATAACGGGTTGTCTCTCCACTCCAGCCAATCCCTGAATACCTAATGTCAAACTTCCTCTTTGCTGGACAAAATTTCTTGCTTCTTTTCTTATCATATTCATGTGTGAGGTATATGTCTACATACATTATCTGGGTATTTTTTTTTCTGTGTTCGTTTGATACTTTCTGTCCCCTTTTTCTTATATTTGTACCATAAAACATATGATTATAATATGAGATCTTTGACTTTGGACGATAAAAACCTTTTATTAAAATTCTTCATATTTGTATTGCTGTTAATGATTCGACGTTTATATGTGGGAAGGAACAGAAGGAAAGTTTCCGATGTCTACTCTGAGCAATTCAACAAATATATTTTGGCAAGAATGTCCAGTTGGGAAGGTTGAGAGGCAAAAGCTACTTAATCAAAAAGGTTGTGTCGTATGGATTACGGGTCTCAGCGGATCAGGTTTGGTTTTTAATCTGACTAGCCTCTTTTTCATATTCTATATTGTAGGGACCCTAGATTAGCACCTTGCCCATGGCTCTTAGGGATGTGTTGTGGTATTTTTCTTGTTGTAGATATTATGCCATATTTTTCCAAGTTGGACTTTGGGTTGTTGACTTTATTTTCTAGCTGGCTTGCATATAAAGTAAATTTCCAATCTGACATTAGGCTTACATCTATTGTGTCCGCTGCACTTTTATCATCTTGCATTGGTTTTGGATGCAATTTGGGTGATCTATTGACTAGAAGGTGCCCTGGCGTTTCTCTTAGTTTCCCCCATGCATATGTTTGTGTGCGCAACTAACTCTCATTGAGGAAAAGATGAGGCAGGGTAATTTGAGATGGTTTGACCATGTACGATGCAGATCAAGTAGTCTGCTATATTCGACGTAGATGCTATGCCTTGCTGAACTCTTTTGTCCAAATTGTTTAGGAAAAAGCACTCTGGCATGTTCACTAAGTAGAGAACTGCACTCTAGGGGAAAGCTGTCGTATGTCCTTGATGGAGATAACCTTCGACATGGACTAAACAAGGACCTCAGTTTCAAACCAGAAGATCGGACTGAAAATATACGGAGAGTTGGTAAGTTTCTGTTTTTCCTTCTTTTTGTTTTTGTTTTTTTTTAAAACAACAGACAATTTTTTGGACTTGGAGGTGTTTGAGCAGTGAGGACTATATTGAATTTAAGTTCACTTGTCTGTCATATTGTTTACTAAGGGCTATTATAATGTGAAGGCTAGCATTTGGTCAATTTCAGTACAGCATATGAGTTGTGCTTAAGTTATTATTTATTTAATCTAGGGGAAGTCTCAAAACTCTTTGCGGATGCTGGTCTGATCTGTATTGCGAGTCTGATATCTCCATATAGAAAAGATCGGGATGCTTGCCGTGCAATGTTGCCAGATGCAAATTTTATTGAGGCAAGGCTCCTCATGAGGTTTAGCATGGTTTTGACTTGGTTTTTTTTTTTATTTTCAAGGTGGAATTCATTTTTACCTTTATGTAAACAGGTTTTTATGAACATGCCTCTAACATTGTGTGAAGCGAGGGATACAAAAGGCCTTTACAAGCTGGCACGTGCTGGAAAGATCAAAGGTATGCTTTTTAACATGCTTACCGTGCACTTTTGGTGCATTGACATGATGTCTTCTTTTCCCCCCAAAAGAAAAGAAAGAGCCTGTTATCTGTTTTGTTAGTTATGTCTGCTTATTATTAGGTGAAAATCAATCCCAATAAGAGAAGGGGAGAAAACAAATTGTAATGTGTAACTAAAAACCCCTTACACTATTTAGAAAGGGGCACTATTTACCAACCCCTAGGGGTTGGCTCAAGTGGTAAAGGCCTTGGTCTCGGTGGTCTGCTCCCTCCAATTTCCAAGGTTCGAATCTTAATGGGTGCAAACAATCTCTAGGGGCCATCGGATTGGGGGATTATCCCCTTGAATTACCCGATGTGCATTTGCGGGAAACTCTTTGCCAAGGGCCTGTGCACCCCTGAGATTAGTTAGGACGCTATTCCTGGACACCCGGTGCCAATAAAAAAGAAAAGAAAAGAAAGGGCCACTATTTACCTGCCATTATAAGCTGTGTTCTCTGCATCATCAGTTTGCTTTGGGCTGGGGAGATAGATCTTAATGGGCTTAATGTCCATGAGTTTCTTATTTCAGTTGTAAATAAATCTTAGTTATGTATTACTCGTGTATACGTCCTATTTACTTGGCTATGCCTATTATTATGAATAAAACTTCTTGATTATCTATTAAAAAAATCATCAGTTTGAAAGAACCCAAGAATACACCACATGAATATTAGTGTGGTTACTTTTCCCATGTTGCATCGCCCTTATGTAAATAAAGTTTTTTTTAGTTATAGAGAAATCATGTATGAGCTTATTTTAACTTTATATGAGCATCCCTAATAGCTGACGTGAATCCTTATTTGGTGACTAATTAGGGTAGTAAAACTAAAAACTGACCCTCAACTATTTCATGGTTGAGTTGACAGCCACCTCATGTGGTATGGATTGTCAGCACATTATTATGGATCATGGCACATGAATTGTTTTTTTTCTTATCGTATCTTCAAGTGAATCTATTATGCACATCAATCAATATTTATTAAAGAAAAAATTTGGAGAGCAGCCACTGTTTGGGGAGCAGCCGGATCACACCTTACGTGGCTTAAGGAAATGACCAAAAACTCCCTACAACAAAACCCACATTTCACACGTTCCCTCTCTCAGATTTCACCCATTTCAAATTCTTTTTACTTTCTCTCTCCCCCCTGCGTTGCCCAAGCCCATCCCCCCGCCCGTCGCCCATCCTCTCCCCCCACCCCCACCCCCACGCCCACCACTCGCGTCGCCCATCCTTTGCTGGATCTGAAAGGGGTGGTCATGGGGAGGCTATGGTGGAGCTAGTGGTGCTGCTGACTGTTGAGGTGGCGGTATGGTGGTGCAGATATGGCCGTGAGGGAGAGAGGAAGGTCGGCGTGGGCTGGGGAAGGAGGGTATGTCCGAGGGTTGGAGGTCCGGCATGCTCGTGGGTGGCGATGTGCGGCCATAGGTGGCGGATCTAAGCCGGGACATGGGGAAACTGTGTAGAGAAAGGGCGTGCATGCGAGGGAAGAGGGAGGAGCTATGGGCCTCGGGCTGGGGGAGGAGGAAGGGCTCGGTGGTGGTGTTCGGTGGCTGCAGTGGGAGGCCTAGTCAACGGCGGCGGCGGATTTGGGCTGCAACGGCAAGGACCTGCGTGCGTGCGAGGGAAGAGGGAGAGGGGTTGCGACGAGAGGGAGGGGGACGCGGGATGGGTTTAAAAAAAAAAAAAAGGACATCCACTTCAAGTGTAGGGTGTGCTTAATAAACAATGGTTGCTCTATAGTTTTACTCTTTATTTAACCATATACATTGTGATACCCCATTCTGATAAGTGATAAAATGGTAGGTGGTATATGAGATCCCATATTACTTGGAAATGAGAAGTTCTTGTTCATTATCATGTTCCGATGGGACTTCAATTGTATCATCGACTAGCCCTTTTGGAGTATAGGCCATGTGGCTTGAGCATTCCATGGCGTTACAAATTGTATCAGAATCTATCACAACCAGAAATGTGGGACTTGAGCCATGCTACCTACAGTAGACTGGCCCGACAAGGACATCGAGAATATAAGGAGATACTCCATTCTAATAAGTGATAAGAGTAGGTGGTGTATGAGATTTCACTTTGCTTGGGATGGAGAAGTTTTTGCTCTTTTCAATTTTGCAATGGTGCTCCAATTGTATCATTGACTAGTCCTTTTGAAATATAGGCCATTTGGGTTGAGCTTTCCATTGGAGCATTACATATCAATTATCATGATGCTATTGTGAATTGCCAACTCGGTGTTATTTAATTCCTGGAATTTTTGTGAGATTTTCCTTGGTTCTTCTTTAGCAAGAGGGAGGTGCTGTAGGAGCACCTATTCTTTCTCATCTAGTCCATTGCTGTTATTACTGTACCACAGATTATCTTGTTGTTTTATATTTTTTGAATTTAAATCGTTTTTTGCCCTACTATTATGGTGGCTTCCTCTGCTTCCTTTGCAACTATATAAATACGTTATTTACCTAATTTTACAAGACGCTAATTCCCTACTTTGTAATATGCATTTGGAGGGTAAATAATAATATCAGTGATAAACAAATATTTCTTGCCCATTACCTTTTGGCTGCTTTCAAATAACCTTACTGTGTTGCAGGTTTTACTGGGATAGATGATCCATATGAACCACCATTGAATTGCGAGGTATGTCTTTATTGAAGGATGAAAAGTTGAAAACTAATTGTATTCATGTCTGCCAGGATATCAAAGTCGATAAATGAGTAAGCATTTTAACCTTAAAATTAAAAAAATAAATATTTTTTTTTGAAAGGAATAATTTTTCCACGTTTCTACAGATTGAAATACAACAAAAAGATGGGTTTTGCCCCACACCAGGTGCCATGGCAGTGCAAGTAGTGTCTTACTTGGAGGAGAAAGGATATCTTGAAGATCAGTGATTGACCTTGTGCCTGATCTTGAGCAATCGATCACCCTCAAAGTAAAGGATGTCATTTTAAACACAAGTGGTGGCATACACCGTGCTTTGTACACCCTCGGGCTTTCAGTAGAGAAACAGTGGGCTCGAAGTGTTTGAAATGAGGAATATTGCTTTTAGTTAATATTTTCTGATTTTTTTGTCTAGATTGGCAGGGTGTGAAAAATATGGGATATGTGCTGTAAACTCTGTGGAACTCTGCCTTACTTTATTACCAATTACCTCTTTCTTTCTTTCTTTTTTACCACAATTTTATCGCATGTTTTCTTTTAGCTTTTTGATAAGGTAATTGAGGTCTTTTTGTATTATTATTATTATTTTTTTTTTTTCCAGTTTTTTGGCATATGATAACTCATTATACGGTGGGGGTGGAATACGGTATACCTCAACAAACTTTCAAATTCAGCAAATTACAGAGAACCAAAAAAAAAAAAAAAAGAAATACAAGAAAAGAAATGGCTCTATATAAACTAGTTGGGTTGATTCCATATTTGTTGGTATGAGATTAGAAAGGTCACCACTGGCAAATTGCTTTGTGAAGCGCTGTTTAATAAGTTGGATTGAGGTTATTGTTGTTGATCTTCATTCCAACACTGTTGGTAGATTTGATTTTGAGAAAATAAAAAAAATTGAAAATCTTGGATCTGACAATGGAACGTTGTCGTCGATTGAAAATTGGGATAGTAACCCCCCCACTCTATCTAATATCTATCCAAGGTAAGAGACAATGTTGATTATGTTTGAGATTGGCCGATTAGGCATGCCGAATTAAATGGTACTTAATTGCAGTATTGATGCTTTTTTATTTCAAGAAAAATTCTAGGAGGCGAGATTTGGTGAGAGGTAGTTTAAACTCATTTTATAAGTTTTCATGTTTAATTCATCTGATCTTCTCAATGTTCTCATTTATAACCGCGAGTTTAGAGGAATACTTCTACGATACTCTTTTTATTTTCATTAAAAAAAATGAATATTATTTCTCCTTTCAATCAAAAGTCAAAACCTTACAAATTATGTATTAAATAGTTTTATAGAGAAATGTTACTGTTCTGTAATTAATAGGAATGTTGGTAAGATGTTTAGTCGTAGCTGTTAATTAGCTCTCAATAAATTGTATGATATTTACAATTCAGTCCTATGATCGCACATGTACAATATATAGAATATTATTAATTATAAAGTTATAGATTGATTAAATTGTTATTATTCTAATGGAAAATATATAATGGCAACAATAGAAGACAAAAAAAGCACGGCATGTAAGATGAATAAGTGGGAACGAAGAAATTATGGATGAAATGTAGAGGCAGGTGGTAAAGGCAAAGCCTCCTCGTCTCGTCTCGTCTCGTCCCAAACACGCTTTTACCCATTTCGGAGCAAACCAACGGAAAGAGGAAAGGCGAGGATGGTGTTGAACAGCCATATGGCGGCTTGGGTGGCCAACGTTTCCGCAGACTTATGCCAATACATAGCGTGCAATCCGGAGAGATTGAGCAGCGATCGCGTCCTCCACATCCTCTTTTGCGTCCCTTTCCAACACTTGCACCGCATCGCCCTCTCTCTCTGCTCTCCCCCTCTTTCCTCCCATCTTCACGAAGACGACGATCCCGACTATTCCCATTCGGATTGAATCTGTTTCTGTTTCTTTCTTCCTTTGTAAAGTGTTTTATTATAGATCCATTGAGGGATAACTTTTTCTTTGGGGACCTTGATTTGGGAAATTTACTTTTAAAAATAGTTATTAGTAATGATGGTGGTGAGGGTTTTTTTTTTTTTTGTCTTTGTATTCAATCCTGAATTTAACGATGATGGCAACTCTTTTTGAATACTGTAAATCTGTCATTACTCATTTGTTAGGGATTTTTCCCTGTAGATATGGTTCAATCTGTTAAATAAATAATTGCAATGCGATTTGATGAGGCGCCATATTTATTTATTTATTTATTTTTTAAGATTCTGTTTTGTTTGTTTGAACCTGGAAGTGAAGTCACGTAATTTTTAGACGAGAAGGCAAGCAGATTAGAAAATCAGATGCAATGAATGAATATGCTGATCTCACTTCACGATATACAACAGAGAGCCAATTCTTTTTTTCCTTTCCATCACTCTTGGAATTACTCCGCAAGTTGATTACGATAGATGGAAGATGGGATATTGGAGCTTTAAGACTCGAAATAAAATAAAAAATAAAAAATAAAAAAGAAAAGAAATTACCTACAAAAATAAAATAAAAATAAAAAGGGGGTGAAGGGTGGGTAGGTAGTTGCGGCCGTGTCGAGTGGAAGAGATGACGACTCTTCTGGTATCGCCGTGGACGACCAAGACCTTCTTCATATTTTCTCGCATAAATGTCCTCAGAAAATCCCCTCACTCTCCCCTTCCTTTTCTTCATTTCCGCCCTTCCTTTACGCTATTCTCTCCGCTTTCAAGTTCTCCTCCTCCTCTCTTAATGGCCGCTTCATCCTCCTCTCCTTCATCAATCACCAATCCTCCGGTACTTACTTTTATTCTCTCTCTCTCTCTCTCTCTCTCTCATACTTATTGAATGAATGAAAACTTGGTTCCAGCTCTCATAACCGTCGCTCAAATTCAACTCTATTATCCCTATTTAATTTGTTGACTTCTTTGATCGATTAGCCTTTTTTTACGATGAGTGATCGATATATTTCTTTTGTTTTAGAAGCAAATAGGAAATTATATAATTCTTCTTCATGGGTGAACAATTTATAGCTATCAACCATTAGTAAAAACACTCAACCGCCACGTGATTGAATGGTAAAATGATGTTGGCATTTTTCTCTGAATCAGACCTCACCTGGAGATGTTTCCGATGTATTTCAACTGATTCAAGCACATCAGGTATTCTTTCTTACTCATTACCATCACAAACCTTGGAAACATCGTACATGGACGATGCGTTTTTGGAATTTTTCTTTTTATATTTTTTCTCCTTGTTCTCGCAGGAAAAAGCTGCTCGCCTTCCTCCAATTGAGGAGATTCGAACTGTGCTTGATCACAGTGTGCGCGGGATGCTATCTACCTTTTCTCAGGTTTTGACCACACCCAAACTTAAATTAATAATAAGTCCGGGTGTTGTTCTGTTTCCTACTTGATTCTGGTCTTTGATTCCGATCACTGAAATAAGCAGCTGATTTACTTTTAGGTATAGTTGCTTACTCACCTAAATGCGTGAAATGTATTATATTCTTAACACTCTCCCTCACATGTGGATTAGACTCTACCTCAATAAGTGGGCTCTTGAAATATTTAATTAAATGGAGTAGCGTGTAGAGTCAGGGTTCAAACTCACGACCATTGCTCTGATACTATGTAAAATTATCACTTATCTCAAAAGTTTAAACTGATGGAAAATGATAGATTTAATTATTTGTATTATATTCTTAACAAAATGATATTGGATAAGGTTTTAGTCTTGTTTGTTTTGTGCTTGCTTATATGTTTACCCAAAAAGTGCGGAGTGCCTATGGGGCCATAGAAATATATATCACTCATACATTAGCTTTCACCAAATGTTTGTGATGTTATAATCAAAGCTCTGATATACTCCGGATGTTCTTGGCATCTTGAAGCTGCTTTGTATTTGATCGTGCTACTCACTGCTCAGCCAATCCAATGCTCCTTGCCTAATCATATTCTGCATTCCTTTCATGTGCAGAAGCATGAGGGCTATCCATCGGGGTCAATGGTTGATTTTGCCTGTGATGCAGATGGATCCCTAATATTAGCAGTCAGCAGCCTGGCGATTCATACAAAAGTTTGTGCACTTCTAATACATATCTCTATGTTGAAGGATTGTAACTATAACTGAATATTACCTTCATGTTGAATTTATGAAGTTTCTTTCTCTTGGATTCATGATACATCACTTATACAGTTAAAATTGAAACAATCTTTGTTCCATCCCTAGCTAAAATTTTGAATTAGTTTATTGATAATAGATAGCAAAGTGAAATGAGTTGAATGCTCCCATATTAATTATGCTCTGGCAATTGGAGTTGACTTCTGCCAATGTTTGGTTGCATAAGTATTTGCTGAACCCAGCACTCTTCAGTTACTATCCACGCATGCCATATATGCTAGTTTAAGCCAGAAAGCTAGGTTTTTCCTGCTTCCTTGTGACTAAAGATATACACATGTTTCTAGGTGTGAGTGCATATGTTTATGCATGTATAAATGTATCATTGTGGGCACAGGATTTAATGTTACCTTTAAAAAGCTTGTAAAGTTTTTCTTCTTTTTTATCTAGAAATTTTAGTCTTCTCAAATTCCCATCTTGCTGTTTTTTACAGGACTTAACTGCTAATCCGAAATGCTCATTGCTTGTGGCTAGAGATGTGGAGGACAGGACTGATTTAGTAATCACCCTGCACGGTGATGCTATTTTTGTAAGTTATAACCTATATCAAGTGTTAAATAGTGTCTTAGGCATAGTTTGGATAGTGAGTTGATATAAGATGAGATGAAATTTGAAAGTTGAATAAAATATTGTTAGAATATTATTTTTGTTTTGGGATTTGAAAAGATCAAATTGTTTATTGTATTTTATTTGGGAGTTTAGAAAAGTTGTAATAATGAGATGAGATGAGTTGAGATGGTTTCACTACCCAAACCAGGCATTAATTGATTCTGTTTTTGTTCTACTCTGTTGTTTTGGCGTTATATTATGCTGTTCACGGCATATTAAGATGAAGAACTTCACATTTTTTTTGGGTTTGTACCAATTGTATAGGTTTCTGAAAATGAGAGAGCTGCCATTCGTACAGCATATTTGGCAAGGCATCCAAATGCATTTTGGGTAACTTGTATAGTTAGCACTCTTTTTCTGTAACACGCTTCCTTTTTCTTCTCCCTTTCTCTCAACAATATTTTTTACTTATATTTTTTAAGTGGGCAACTGAAAGAAAAAATTTGATCTGAAGGTTGACTTTGGTGACTTCCAATTTATGCAAATCGTACCAAAAGTTGTACGGTATGTTTCAGGGGTTGCCACAGCCGTATTAGGATCAGGAGGTTTGTGAACCAACCAACTGCTCTTTTAGTTTTCCTTTTAATTATAGTCTGGTTCTTTTTCAAGTCCTTCCATCTTTGAGAGGGAAGGAGGGATTTGATACTCCGCAGATCGCTTAAGATAAGTCACTTATGTGTTTGCTGCTGAATTGTTGCATGGTTCTGTATATGTTTTAAGCACGTCCCATGAATTTATTTGTTGTGTTGCTATACACCTTTTACCACATTCCCTCCCTACTCAGTTTATACATCTTTCTTTCGTTGTATATTTCAGAGTTCAGTGCAAACGAGTATAATTCTGCAAAAGTTGATCCGATTGCTCAGTTTTCTAAACCTGTTACGGTACTGACATCTTAATTTAGTCTTATGTGCCGCATTGTTATTTTTCTTGTCAAAACCGTCCTGATTGAAATTCTATTCTTTCTCAGTCTCACATGAATAAAGATCATGCTGAAGATACAAAAGTTATCGTGCAACACTGGACATCAATTCCGGTAATTTGATCTTGGACATCTTATTACCATCTGAAGCAGGAAGCTGCAGATTTTTCTTTCTTTCTTTTAGCTCATCCTCAGATATCTATCATTGTCATCATTACTCAGACTGCACCCACTGGTCAAAATTAGAATGAACTGGTTACCATAAGCTAAAATTGGTTGGGTCTAGCTGTGAATACAAGTGATGTGGTGGCTTCAATTGCCTGGATGTGTTAATTATGCCATTGAAAATTACCAACACCCATAGGTGTTTTTTTTTCTTTTTTTTTTTTTTATGTTGGGGAGTGATTGCTTTTTTGGTTAATAATATAAAGGCTGCATTTTTTATCCCTGTAGGTGGACTCTGCTTATATGCTGGATTTGGACAGCCTTGGTTTCAATGTTAAGGTATTGATAATACTTAACTATTTCTTTTTGGTACTTATTCTTTGTGCATTTAAGAAAATCATGCCTTCTCTCGAGCCCATGGGGTTTCTACCAAGTATTTGACATTTTCTTTTGTTAGTGCCTTTAAATAAAAAATTGATAGTCTTTTTCTAGGGTTTTTTCCCTATGCTAGTCTATCTGTTCAATTCTTTTCTAACTCGTTTGCTGGGTTTTGATGCTTACCTTATTGAACTCTCTTATTTCTTCTATTAGGCTGGTTATCAAGGGAACACTTTCAAGCTTCGAGTACCTTTCCCTAGACGTGCAGAAGATAGGAAGTGAGACACTTTATTTGAAAGAACTCGTAATATTTGCTCTTTTACTTTTGTTTTGCGGTAATTATAGGAGTTTATGCTGCAAGCCCACAATGGTGTTAATTCCATTTTAGAAAGTCATCAGAATATGCATTGATACCAATAAATAGCAAATATCATAATCATAATGTAATGATATAGAGTTATAGACAACACGTTTCCCAGCCTTTTGCAGTGGGTTGTATTTTCACTTTGACTACACATAAAAATTCCATAAGTTTAGATTGTAGGAGTTGGAATTCAGAAAGTTTAAGCTTCCATTTTGATAGAGAAATTTGTTTTGAACAAGGATATTGTCTCTAACGAAGGATAATGATTTTAGAAGGTTGCTAACCATTATGTTTGGCTGCATTGGCTTTGGGTGAATTGCTTCCTTGGAAAATTAACATCTTCTTGTATCTTGTTAGGGATGTGAAGACTCTTGTAGTGGAAATGCTTCAAGCTGCTAAGCCTCAAACTGGTTGATCTCAGATCAGAAAAGAAAAGATACATGTTTAACAAACATATTCTGGTTATGTTGGATCGTGCAGCGCATAGCAATTGCCTTCTCTGGACGTGGAGAGATTCAAAATCATGAAAAATGCGAAAAAGATCATTCTGGTGGAAATAGGGACAAATAGAATAGGTGTTCTTTTGGGTTATTTCTCATCTATGCTCAGGCGTTTTATTTATGGAAAAGAGGCTGTTGTGGTTAAAGAGTCCTTTAAATAACACCATTAGAATCAAAACTGGGCAGATGCATAATTAGTATGGGGGACAAAAAGAAAATGATTTTCTTGGAGGAATTATCTGCGAAGAAACCCAATCTTTCAACAAATTACAGATGTTGCTTGAGCCAATTTTAGGGATCATATCCAGACTAAAAAAGCGCACACACTCAATAGAGAAGTTAAAAACCATGCAAACTTACCACTCTCTTTTAACATCATTCAGATGAGCGAATATTATCCCTCCTCCTGGTCTAAAATCTTTGCCCTTTTTCGAAAATCATATGTTTATATATATATATATATGGGGTATATATAATTGATATTTGGGTAATGAGATGGGATGAAAATTTTGTAAATAGTAGTGAAATGTTTGTGATTAGTAGTGAATAATTTGAGTTAAGATATTTTATTGGGTTTTGGAGAATGAAAAATAAAAAGTTGAGAAAAAATATTATAAAATTAAAATATTGTTATAATATAAATTTTTAATATTATTTTTTGTTTTAAATTTAAAAAAGTTGTATTGTTTTTTATGTTTTGTTTAAAAATTTTGTAAAATTATAATGATTAGATAAAAATTGTGAATATTTAAAATTGAAAAAATGTATGTATTTGAGTAATGTATGAGAATGAAATTAAAAAAAAAAATTGAGATGAAATGAGATCATCCCAAACAAGCTCTAAATGATTGCCGACGTCCTTTCAAAGATCACGGTAGAAAAATGGATTGGATTGATTCCTCTACAAATGACTTATTTATTGGCAAACAAAATATTGGCAAGTGGGTACTGAAAATTGGTATTAAAGATAATAATAATGTCTTGCAAAAAAATAAACAATTTATCATAAAAACTTATACGAGAACTATTTCGGATTGAGTAATGTTACTCATCATTTTTTTTTATCATCTTATAATGATATTAAATGATTAAAAATTATTTATTATGTTTTATTTATGAATTTATTATTTAATATTACATCATTAAATAAAATAATAAGAATATAATAAAAAAAATGATGATAGAGTAAAAATTTTCTTTGAATAGAAGCCCCAATTATTGATGTTTTTTTTTGTTTTTTTTTTATACAAGAGAAAATAAAGGGCATCTTAGTAATTAAGGGCGTGATCCCGCATTTTAAAAGCTCGCAAGGCGTCGAAGTTAACCTAGTCGTGATGGTTCTCAATGTCTCATAACATCTGAAACCAGCCGCGTTTCTTCTTCTATTCTCTTCCTTGTCTGAGCGTTGAAATATGATTGTTTTGTAAGAATGCCTCAAAGAGTAGCCTTATGAAGCTAACTAGCGATTTCATAGACTGGCTTAGTTACGAGGCACAGATCGATTCTTCATTTTTATGGAATCAAAGGTTTCTTTTTTCTTTTAGGGGGAGTATTTGCTTCTCTTTCCCATAAAATGGTCCCCCAAACAGCCTTTGGACATGTCTTTCTTCTTCTTTCGTAATTTATTTTTTTATTTTTTTATAAATTGGGGCTGTATTTCTTTCACATACATCTCTCTATCTATCCGTTTGGGCTGCCTCTAGAATAACCAGACGTCGAAGAAAGGAAACTTCAAATACGACGCCGTTTGGTTCAGACAGGGGCATACAGCAAGTAAACCGAAGCAGTTTGAGGGAAAGGGACGCTTTTCATGTAGCTCTTCCTGTTCCTTTCCTAGATAGCTTTGGATATTTTCATTTTTTCCCTATTTTTTTTCGTCTCTTCATTCTATGTTTCGTATGATTCACGATGCTTAATTTTTTAATCAAGATTTTATATTAGAAGCTAAATAAATTCGCGTTATTGCACACTAATATATAAGAATAAAATTATTATTTATTTATGTTTATAATTTATTATAAAATTTAAATTAATTATATAATTTTTTTCTCTTAAAAATGTATGCTGTCTCTCTCAGTCGAATCTTCCTCAGTCCAGCTCGGTATCGTCGTGCATCGGTGAGTCTTATCGTCCATTCCATTGGCACCACCTCTGGCCACCATTAACCTACTCCAACCACCCATGGTCTCAATCTATCTCTCATGCATGTCTACTCTCTCTCTCTCACTGACTCTCCCTCCTTCCTAAGCTTCTGCTGATGATTGTAATTTGCGATTTGTGTAAAAACTTGTGTGTTGATTTGGTGAGTTGTATGATGATTTTTTTATTTTATGGTATTTTGTGGTGATTTTGTTGTGATGATGTAGAGAGAGACGCGGATTGCGGTATTACGTCGTACATTGACACGCGGATTGCGATATTACGTCGCATATTGGCATTCACACAGACGAAGCAAAAAAAAAAATCTTCTTTACTGTTTATTACTGTTGATGAGCAGTAATATATGAAGATACATACACACGGACGAACCCAAAACAAAAAGAAACAGAAAAAAAACACAGTCTCTTTACTATTTATTACTGTTCATTAACAGTAATGAACAGTAATATGAAAATAGCCTCTTTTAAGTTATAGGAAGATATTTTCCTAACAGTAAAGAGATTTTCTTTTTTTTCTTTTTTTTTTTTCGCTCTTTCGCATGTTTGTTTGGTTTTTCTGTTTCTTTTTGGATTTGTCCGTGTGAATATCAGTGTGCGACGTAATACCATAATTCGCATCCCTCTCTACATCATCACAACAAAATGATCTAATTGTAAAAGATTAAAATACTGATTTGAATATACATAAATATTAACTTAATTAAAAACATTGAAATAAATTAAATAGGTGATTAAATTTTATTAAATATTTTTAAGAAATTAAAACCATATAAATAATTAAAATTTTAACATAATTTAAGTATGATAATATCTTTAATTAACTAAATAAATAACATATCATACATAAATTATCAAATTTAATTTATAAAATATTAATCTTCCATCATTAAATAAATGATAATATTTTATTTAATATTTTTAAGAAATTAAAATCATATAAATAATTAGAGTTTAAAATAATTTAAATATGATAATATTCTTATTTAACTAAATTAGGCAAACGTTCGTGGGAAATGAGAGAGAGATAGAAAGGAAAAGTGGAGAAAAATGTTGATTTTTTGGATTTTAAATTCCAACCCTCCATCTTTAATTTTCAGATTTAATCTAACGATAGAAGTTTAAATATTGATTTAAACTAACATAAAATAGATAATTAAAATATAAATATTCTATCATACACTTAAAATTAACTTCAATTTATAAAATACTAATTTTTCATCATTAAATAAAAGATAAAATTTTACTGAACATTTTTAAGAGAATAATATTATATTATACACTAAAAATTAACTTTAATTTATAAAATATTAGTTTTTCATCATTAAATAAATGATGAAATTTTACTATATATTTTTAAGAGAAAAAAATTATCTAATTAATTTGAATTTTTAATATAATTTAAATTTCATAATAAATGATGAATATAAATAAATAATAATTTTATTCTTATACATTAGATTATTTTAATATTCGAAGTTACGTTTTATTTGTTTCTTCAATTTGACAGATGTGGCAAACATGCTTTATCACTGCTAGTATGTATATATATATATATATATATATATATATATATATATATATGGGGATGGAGAAATGATATTTATAAAATTTATAGTATTTTTAAAAAAATGAATAAATATGAGATTTATATAAAAAAAATTAAATTAAATAAATTTCATTTAAAAAAAAGGATTGTGTGGTGTTTAGTCATTCACTCATCTTCATCCTTCCTCCACGCAAATGACGCCATCAAAGCTAATTGTCTAAACAAAAAAGTAGACATTTTGATGGGAGACCGACGTTTAGCTTTGCATCATTTGTATTTCCTGGGCACTCCTGTACGCATGCATGCCTGATTGAACCGCGTGACTACGACAGAAGAAGCTTTGCGTGATTAAATTATAAAAATATATATTTTTATTAATAAGTTGTAAATGAAAGGTAGATAGGTTGTCATTGTATCATTGCTCATAGTGATATTTTCTACTCTGCAAAACTAAATTAATGAAGAAGAATAGCCGCCCGGGTGTGGAATGATTAGAATCTTGTGCTTTGGCCGATGTATGTGGAAGAAATGGAATTCGATGCGCAATTAGAATGGATTGTGGGTAGGGCTATCACATCCAAATTATATTTTCTTATGGGTTTGTGTCCAATAAAATCCTTCCTTCTTCTTTTTATTATAATCTGTCTGTCTGTCTAGAGACTAGAGATATGATATTATTTTATTACTATCATTTGTTTCTATGCATTCGTATAAAACACCACAATAGACCATATACTTTAAACTATAGATTACGAAGAGGGTTTGGTATGTAATATGCCTCTTCAACACTCAAGTATTTTTACATGGGTCTAAAGCCCTTATTCAACAACTACGCATAACAACTAACTCCATCCGTTTGTTTTTTCTTTCTTTAATTAGCCTCAGATAAGCCACCAAAAGTAATGTGTGCTCTGGATATGGGATTGTGAACTCCTCTTACTACCGAAATTGCTTCCTTCAATTTGCTTGCTTGCTTGCTCATTCCCTGCATGCAATCAATCACATCTAATTAGATGGTATATGTTGTCTACAATATCTGAGTAGTAGTAGTAGTAGTAGTAGTCAGAGACAGAGTCCATCACTCATCCCATTCTTCCTTTTTAGAATTTCTTAGTTACAATCTCAATATCTCAAATGGTATGCATACCTAGTAAAATCAACTTTAACCCAACAAGTATTAAATCATCATAGTTAATATATCTCTGATCATTTACCAAAACAGCAATATTTCTGAATTATCTATGCAATAAGGTTAAACCGATCAATGAATAAAAAAAAGTAGGTTACAATAATGCGAAGAGGCATAAGAAACTTGCCCACCTTGTCATCGCTGTGGATCCGGAACCGAAGCTTCTGACTCTCTTGGTGCTGTTTGTTTCTTTGGTGGCTTCCAAAAAACACAATACAGATTGTAGCAGCGGCAACACCAAAAGAGCAAATAGCACCAATCCCAGTAAAGCTCCATTTCCATATGTTAAGACTACCACTACCACTCTCTTCCCAAGTGACCTTTTTGTTTCTATCACAACAATCCCTGTTCTCAGCTTCGGTTCTTGGGGAAGTCGTCTTGCTCTCCAAGGACTCACCTAATTTATCCTCAAACTGAAACGTACTTGTGTCAATTTGAGGCATAAACCCCCTACAACTAGACTTTGGGGAGTCCTTTTTCATGTCGACGAATTCATTTTCCTTCATTTTGAAGAAAACGTGAGAAACCACGTCTTCATCAGCTTCCAGAACTCCCGTATTAGGAACATTGGGTCTTTCGAGGATAACTACTGGTCTCATAACACTGATTTCAGTAGGAACCTTGGTGATATCCTTCACTGGTTCACCATCTTCGGCGGCCTTGCCGATGCCACTTGTGGGTTCCAAATGTATTGGAACTTTGACAACTTGACCAGGCAGCCCCGGTGGTTCAGTGATTTTCATCGAATTTGGTGATGGGCATAGGAAGTAATTCATGTTGAAAACAGATTTTGAATCAGAACTAGGTTTGCCCCAGAACGCCTTTTTCTCACCGACTGCATGAAAATCAAGGTACCCGTCATCAGGCCGGAGGTATTCCCACTCATCAAGATCCATTTCCTAGAGGGAGGAACTTGGAAATGGAAGAAAGAAAGGGGTTGCAATTTGTGGTTTGAGGAGGTTTGAATTATGGGTGTTGAATTATTGAATCAAAGAAGGTGGTGGCTCTCATGGAGTTTGGTGTGGAATTTCCATCACTAACAAGATCAGCGGGCCACCGCGGTGGTGTCCTTTTGTTCTTGGAGTGAAGATTGAAGCCATGAGCTGGGGATCAGGGGATATAGAACATGATTTGAGTTCGTATCAATCCTAATTAGGGTGACAGAGGGAGGATGG
Source organism: Juglans regia (assembly GCF_001411555.2). Lineage (NCBI taxonomy): Eukaryota > Viridiplantae > Streptophyta > Magnoliopsida > Fagales > Juglandaceae > Juglans > Juglans regia. The sequence continues at coordinate 247,116 of NC_049903.1, forward strand.
ACCCACCTAGGAGAATTGGCTGCCCTCTTTGATGGGTAGTTCTTGCAAAATATTTATTTTTCTATTCTCTAATGGTTTACTCCTTCCGTCCTATATAAAATTCAACCTGATAATAATTTAATTAGTTATCCTTTTAAAGTTAAATTGTTTTAAAATATAATGAGAGTGTGGTTAAAGGTGAACTCAAATGGCTTGCGTTCGAAAGAGTGTGATTTAAGGTTCTCCTTTTGGTCCTTGGCGTGGGCACTTTTACATTGAAGAGATGCCTATTGCCTTTGTTAGTCTTTTTGCTCCCATGATTTGAGGGAGGAGGCTGTGGGTTGCTTGATAGAATTGGCTTGGAATGAGAGTGATGGGTTAAGGTTTTTAACTTTTTAAAGTAAAAAAGTGAAAGCAAGTCTTTTTGAACACCCAATGCATGATCAATGAAGTGGTCCAATGCATAATATATATATATATATATATAATAAGAATTAGGTGTGTAATTAATTCATGTAAGTAATAAAACTCTTAATATTGTTTTGATGAGAATTGGGATCGATTAGAGAGAATGGATCTTCGAACAATATCCCTTGGCCTTGGGTTCTAAATATCTCATCTTAATTAACTAATTAGAATCTTTGCAGACATGATTTCCCAGATTTGGTTAATTCCTATATATACGTTCTGCATGCTCAATATGCAAGTTACCCTTGAAAGAGGAATCTTTCACGACTCATGATGATGAATTTCGTCAATATTCTCTTCTTTGTGTACTTGTGATAGAACAACAATCCCAATTAAGCAAAACGCTCCCTGATTCATTGAAGGATCAGTAGACAAGACCTTGCTTGAAAGTTATCATTTTCATGTGTTGTCAGGTGGATGAGGTCAAGATATAAGATCATGCCAGCAATATTTATCGTGAATACGAGTGTTACCAAAAATAAAAGAAAAAACTGAACCCAATCTACAAATACGATTTCAGAATTAATTAAAGTCACATGAGGTGCCACCATAATTAATTAACATCATCAAACCAAATTGATCCACCATGCACGCAAATCAATCATTGATAGAAAGCATTGTCAATCATCAAACCAAAAGGCTTTGAGACGAGATAAGACCACTGGGAATATGCATAAAAGTAGCCTCAAACACAAGAATGATATAGAGAATACCAAGTACGGTTCCCTCTTTGAGATCTGATTCAGTGACAAACTATTCCATGACAGGAAAATGGGTTTTTCATCCTTCTCCAAGCAGCTAGGTTGATCCTCATCAAAATCATGAACTGGTTCAAGGCCTGCCATGCATACAGTCCATCATGAAGTTTATCAAGTCGCATCACGTTGGTTGATTGTATTTATTTTTTGTTAAATTATGCAAGAAAATAAAATCATGTTCTAAGATTTTTAGTCCAAATTTAAAGAGCAAAAGGACAAAAAAAAAAAAAAAATAGCTTAGTAAGAAGAAAATGTGGTGTAAAGAACTATTCATGCGTGTTTGATTATCAAAGGTTTTTTTTTTTTTATAAATTGTAGATTATAAGTTTTTTTTAAATAATTTGAAAGGGTGATTATCAAAATCTATAGTTATATATATTACAATATTTGGGGTCAACTTTGGTGAGAGAGCAGACGGTGAGTGGTCAAAATCCACACGGTCAGCATCAAACTTTCATACCCCTTCTTCTAACGGCCGGAGTACTTATTGAGGAAGATTTCATGACAGCAAAGGTTCAGAGAGTCGTAGGAAACCAACAATTTATCCCCTTTTAGCTTTGTATTTTCCTTCTTTTTTTTTTTCAATTAACACGAATAATATGGACTTTTTTTTTTTTTTTGGAACGGGTCAGTTAATAGGGAAATGAAAAGCTCATTTCCCCCCTATAAGTGCTTGGTTTTGTATAAAAACAAAAGGTCACAAGGGATATAATGAAGTGGCAGAAACAACGATTCAAAGAGCATAATTTATCCGATTGCAAGTACAAGAAACCGAATTCTCTCAAAACACCAAGGAGTCCATCTGCCGCAGATTGCTACTACTGCAGAATATAGAAATGCCAACATTAACAAAATTAAGTTTCATGATAGCAGAGGTTACATAAGATTGGTCACACCCTAATTATCCCATGATGGTCTACTCTCCTTTTCAATATCATCCCCGATTGCGCGCTCTATTGGTTTGACCACAAAGAAATACTGTCAACAAGCAAAGAGAAGACGTCAATGAGATCATCAATCCCTGCATCAGATGAGAACAGAGACACCATTGGAAAATCTCAGAAGCTTACTTGTAATGCAAATATAAGTGGAATAAGTAACTTCCCTCTCTCATTGGGATTTGGCCCTTCAATCAGCTTCTTGTCGACAAAAATTGACTTGCTTCCATTTGACACGACTTCTGTGATAGTTTTGACTAAATCAGGAATCCACGCAGTTCCATTTGGGAGAACCTGTCACCAAAAAGCACAACCCATCTTCTCAAATCTCTCATAGAATAAAAAACATCAATGCTAAATGTACTGAAACAGGGAAATGACTAACCTTTTCATCATTTTCATTCTTGTTACATCTTCCACTGTTCTCAACTAAAACAACTGGGAGAGCAAAATCCTATAGGGAGAAACACAAAATAGACATGAGTTTCCAGAAACAAAATCGACAACAAAATTTCATGAATAAATTTATTTTCCAACAAAAGTTTTTTTCAACTTGCTAAGCTCCAACATAAAGGAACTATAAGTTCTACACAAAATGGTACTCTACCAAGAAATAAAATTGTGAACACTCCGGCATATCCTAAGATTCATTATTGTAGAAGTCGCTCATCAAGGCCTCATCATCAATGTCGCCTTCTTTTTTCATTCCTTTTTTCCCCCGCGCGACCGGGGGCGGGGTGGGGGGAAGGAAGGGGGAAAAAAGAAGAAAAGAGAAACACCTAACTTCTAAAACTTAAAAGATTCAGAAATGCTAACAACTTAAGAGGAGAATCAACTAGTAGCAGCCTTCCAACCAAAAGCAGATTTCAATTTTACAACAGATAGATCAAATTCCAGGACTTCCTGCCAGCACCACAAGATGCATGAGTGAACAAATAGTCATCCAACTCTCTCCATGCACCAAAGAGAAAAAGAAAATGACACTACAGTGAAGGCCTAAACAGAAACAAAGCCAAGAAAATGAGAGTCCATAAGTAGAATCAGAAGAAAAGATTAAAAAAGAAAACAAACCTGCTTATTACGCCTTTTTAACCCTGCACCGAGCCGAACAACTTTTAGAAGAGCCCCAGACCTTTTGAAGCAAAAATCCTCGTAAGGTAATCCATCTGGTGGTGAGAGCTGAGCGTGTGTGAGAACAACCACAGCCCTATTCCATATTCCTTTACCAAAACTATCTGTTATGGCTTTAACAACCTGCCTATCCAAGTTATCGACCCTATATGCATCCAAACGGTCCACATAGAGGAGAACATCGATGGTCTTGTTCAGAAGGAAACTGCTCACACACCCAGCCACAGTGAACAGAAGTGAAGAAAATTTTGAAAAGAGAAAATAAGTCATAGTCAATTTTTTTTTTTTTTGTTGATAGGTAATCATAGAAATTTTATTAATAGAAATAGGCAAACCCAGGTACACAGGTAGTATACATGAAAAACACCTAGTTAGGGTTTTACGATAAAATAAGTCATAGTCATTAAAACAGATTGATGTCAATTCCTTGAGCATAGCCAGCACATACTTCATGAGGAAATTGTAAACCCATTTCATGTCAAGAAAGAACATACCGTTTAATAATCTCGAGTGCCCGGTCATTGATGTATCCTCCTTCTATGAGTCCCGGAGTGTCAATGATGTTCAAAGTAAACCCAGCTCTTGATCGTGATACCATAAATGGCGTAGGTGCTTCAGACTATAAGAAAACAAATAAATCCATATACATCAATATGAAGAGCATAGCATGGATACCACGTAAATGCCATAACAGGGAGTTCGGCCTATACCTGAAATGGATTAACAGACACTGCTCTTTCCCCTATGATCGAGTTAACAGTTGATGACTTCCCAACACCACCTTTTCCCATTACAAGTATTGTCAATGTGTTCACATTCTACACCAATATATGGACAAAAATTCAAAACCCAATGATATAAAACCATACACACCACATGTACCAAGCTTTAGTGAAATGGTCAATTACACGCCAGCAAGCAAGCACGTTCGTTAATAAGATCCCAAAATATAGGTATGAGAAAAACAACCTCCTGCTTAAGTTTTCCCAGCAATTCCAGCAATTTGGTCTGTGTGGCAGAGGCGAACGTGTTGATCCCTACCCATTCACGTATTAGGGACGCCATGGATAAATTTGACCTACTACTCCAACCAAGTATAAATAAACAATCAGCAAGTGGTCCACAGAACAAGCTTTAGGTTCAAAAAAAAAAAAACTACAAAATAAAAGCTGGTTTTAAACCCTAGCAAATCAACCGTTCCGGTAGGGAAAAAAAAAAAAACTCCTCAACCATTATAAAATAGAATAAAGAAATTGTTATGCAAAATATGTACAGCCAGTGCTCGCTGTCTATCTATAAAGCAACTACACAGCATGCCGATAGTAACTTATCAGAGGGAAAAATTAACAATTTCTTGACACAACAAGAAAAAGACACAGAAAAGAAATCCGCAAATGTATTTACTAAGGTGAGATTGATGGGAGAAATTGAAATTTTGATAGAACCCTAAACCCCAACAAAAAAGAAAATTAAGTTAGAGGAAAGTAGAGAGTAGGAAAATTGAGATGTGAAAGAAGGAGATTATGGTTACCTGGGAGAAGCACGGATTTTCTATAGAGAAAAGAAATAAAGAAGGTATAATATGTTTGATTATAACTGTTTGTATGGAGTTTTTGTTAATGTACCTCTGAAGAAGGCGGCCTTATCTCCTTTCTGGCAGAACAGCAAGACGAATCCTATAAACCTCGCAACGTAAGATTTTACAATGCCAAATACATTATACAGTTCGGGTCACACGTGCGTGGCGCATGCCCAACTCTCTGTATTAATATCCGAAATTTCTCGTATTTGTTTTTTACTTTTTAGTAATGATATAGTTATGGGCTGGACAGCATTTTTTTCAAAGAAATTAGAATCTATTAATAAAAATTAATTTTTTTATATAAATCTCATATTTAATTATTTTTTTTTTAAAAATAATATTTATATATTTTATAACTGTAAATATCAATCATTTTTGTTCTTCCAAACACGTTAGTAAGATATTACTGTAAAGAAGAGTTTTCAGATTGGTTTGAATTGCTAAACCTCCCATATTAAGTTCTCTCTTTCTCCTCAAGCCTATAGTTGTACAAAAACCGACAAAATCGGCTTGAGTAGAAATTTGTTAAAATCCACATTAATCGGTTCAGTTTGAGTTTGAGTTCAAACCGTCGAAATGGCCGATTGAACAAATATATATATTTTTATATATATCTTAGATAAAATGATGTCGTTTCACTTAAATTTTTTACTTAATGATAGATTTATTATCTTCTGCTACCTATTTATTACTTTCTTTATTTTTATATTTTTTTTATTTAATGGTTAAATAAGTAACTATTAATAAAGTTATATTTTTTTTAATAATTAAAGATGTTAAAAAATATTTAAAATAATAAAAATTTTAAATATACTATAGAGTACTAAATTGATGGTAGGAAATAATAAAAGAAGAGTAATGCTACATACAGTCGTGGAATGCGCAAACGCCGTGCAGTCGCTTTGAAAAAGAGTGGGGTCTACTATTAAAAAATTAATTTCTTTTCAAGTGGGTCCCTTATTTATTCATTTTTTTCAAAGTGACTGCACGGCGACTGCACGCTCACGACTGCAAGTATCATTTCCCATAAAAAGAAATGAGAAAAAACAAACCGCATCAGTCAGTTGTCACCCCCTACTCAAGCCCAAGGCCCCGGGGAGCGCTCTCTCTCCCCTCCAAGAATCATGTCTACGTGATTTAAAAAAAATATATATTTCCTAATTTTATTAATAAAAATTCAGTTATGAGGAAGAAATACCTTATACAAAGAGATAAAAAATGAGTTACAAAAAAATATCTCAAAATCAAGCTCTTATAAATAACAAGATTGTCTGCTAAAACATTTCCTTCTCCGTAGATATGACTAATACTAAAAATATATATATTTTTAAAATGAATAATATCATCCCAAATATCAATATAAATTGGTTTGAGAAATATTATTAAATTAATTCATAACAATAAGAGAATATGATGAGTTCTCAAATACTAAAAGCTGGTTGAGTAAGCCTAAGCCCCGTCCTTAAAGTTGAAAATTCTGCAAAATCCGCTTCACAGTCATCATCGTCAGGCAGCAATTCATCCTCAAAATCATACATTGGATTTCAAAATCTTCTCTTCTCCATCTAATAAGTTATACTTGTTTTTTTTTAGGTTTCAACTACAAATCAAGGAGTAAGAAGAAGACAAAAAGGAAGAAAGAAAAGAAATCACAGATCCTAATTACTCTGCATTTAACTCGGCCTGTTTGATATATTAAGTTATGCAATGTCTGTGTTCCCAGAAAGCTCAGAAGAAGAAGAAGAATATATATATATATATATATATATGTATTACTGTATTACTGGTGGTAGATAATAAGCACATGGCATGGCATGCATGCATGGACGACAAGGTCAGTCCAAATAAGTTTGGATTAATGTATAAGAGTACTCAATCCTAGCTATTTAATTAAATGATCAAACCCCATTAAGATATCAACCTTAATGCGCTACATTTTAATCGAGTTCATGTAAAGATTTATAGACACCTAACGTTAAGAGGAAGAAAGTCCCATCCCGCATGATATATTCATGTTTTAGCCTTTTACCTATAGAAATATAAGAGAAGTAATACAACTACAAAGAGATCTCACAAACAATGACAAGAAAAAAGAAGACGAGGGGGCCGCCATGATCTGTAAAAAAAATTATAGTTACTGTTTTTTCTATTTTATTTCAAAAAATTAAATTAGAATAGATTATTTCTCTTTTAAAACTTGTAATTATACGAGAGAAGTGTATTTAACCAAAATCCTTACACTCATTGAATAGCTAGCCATGTGGTATATAATTGCGCTACTTAAAATTTTTTTTTTAAATATATGTTACTGCTATACATTATTTAGTGAAATATAAAATTAGTTTATGGTTTACATATATATTACCTATTTGTTTATATATAATTTCTATATACATCGTTTCCATAGTTTAATCTCACATTTTAATTGCAATATATGATAAACTTAGATATAAAATTGGCATTATTCATGGAAAAATATAAATTTGAAATTTATATGTTTATTTCTTATTTATTTTACATAGTTTTTTTTTTTATTATATGCATCGTGATTAGGAAAAGGGGAAAAAACTACTGTTTAACTAATAAGCAGAAAGCCATGTTTTAAATAGCGAAAAGTAGAAGCAATTTGTTCTGATCATAACATGGGTATATTAATACATGTTATCCGATTGCCAATATTTCATTAACATGTACATGATCCGTTCATGAGAAGTGAGTCTTGACTATTTGGAGGCATTATAAGCAACAAATAGTGTTTGGAGATGCTTGGTTTGGAGGTGCTTGGTTTTCCGGTTTAGGCTTCAAAATGTCTCTCTTTTTTGCTGCAGTCGACCCTTCTTCTAAAAGACTAGGAACCTCCATTATCTGTAAAATAATCTCAAAAATGAGAACAAATGGCCAAATCATTACTTATAATGGCAATCATAGTTTTGGCCAAGCCTTGTCCAACCCTTCCTCACCCGACCATTCCCCTCCCCTTATGCCATTCCAGCCAGCCAAACTATCATTGCTTGAGACATAACCCCATCATAACTTGGAAACATAATTAACATATAAGCCACGACATGCTTATACTTATCGAGAGGGAGGCACCATAAAGTGATTACATGGATCAACGGAATGTCAAATGGAATAAGCATTACCTTTAACGCAAGTTCTTCAAAGCATTGCTCCACATTTTCTCTTGTTCTAGCACTACATTCAAGGAACAAACATCCGAGCTCTTTTGCTATTGCAATTCCCTCCTCTCTACTTACAACCCTTTCAGAGTCCTGGAACCACGTATATATCAGCTGTTATAGCTACTAACTAAGTAAATAAATTCAGAGCTTTCTATTAGAAAATTTAGTTTACAAGTAATGGTCAAGTTTTCAAATAATCACATGAAGTTTTTTATAGTTGAAAGGAAAACATATACTGCTAAAAACTGAGGAAAAAGTTATGCAGTAAATGATGACTCAGCAGAAAAGTGATGAGCAAACACACACTCTTGGAGATGCACCCTGCAATTTACCACATACCTTTACAATATGCCAAGAACAGCTCACTTTAGATATGAAAATTCATGGCATATTTCAAGAGTCAAGGGGATATAACACGAGTATCCATTGGTACACATAAAACGAGACATTACTTTCTTTTTTTAAAGTAAGATTAATGTAAAACGAGATATATTAGCTAAGAAGTTCAACATTAAAAGTCATTTCAGAAAGAGTGTGTAGCCAAGTTTCTGTAAACTTATTGGCAGAATGTGTAAGATATGGAGAATTTTTTTATTTTATATGTAAGATATGGAGAATATTAAACTTACTATATCAACTTTATTCCCAACAAGCATCTTGACACAGTCTTGATTAGTCGAATAGAGTTCCACTTCTTTAGCCCATACTTCTGATAAGTTTGTAAAGGTGTCTCTACGCGTAACATCATAAACTAAAATAAAAGAGAATAAATCAGTAATATCTCTATTAAAATTATGGGCATATAGATTATTGAAAGGTTAGGAACAAAGTCAACAAGCCAATAGCAGAAAAAATATTGGAGAGAGAATTGAATCTAATGTTTATGGTAGAAATCACAAATATTAGTTTTAAGCATGGCAGGATCACCTCCTGTTGGGTTTGTAATTTACTTTCCAGCAACAGTGAATTTTATATCCTATATCTGAATTTGAAAAACAGTTACGAAAGAAACAAATTAAAGAACAGTGTCTAGAAGATCATGCTTGAGACAATACACATTAATTTTATTCAGCTTTGTATAAAAGCGTCTCTGCCCTGCTTTCCTCAGAAATTTTTTTAAAAACTTAGTACACTACAAGAGTTAACTTTGCAAGTGGAAGGACAAGTGATGTTGCAAAATTCATGATTGTTGCCACATTAGTAAATATCCCCATCTTAAGCAGTAAATCTGACACCAAGATCGCTCTTCCACTTTGGCTATAACACATATCATCTCAAATGGGAGGAATGGTAGCACAGGTGTACTAAAAAAAAAGATTCATCCATACACCAATTTAATAAAGTTGATATTTCCTTGCATGATTTTAAGAATAAATTGTTGCTGCTAGCATACCAAGAATGATCCCTTGGGCACCTCTATAATAAGAGCTTGTTAATGTTCTGAACCTCTCCTGTCCAGCTGCAATAGAGATCTAGAGTCAGTGGATGGCTTTATTTCGACCAAAAAATTTTCTGAGATTTTTGTTTCTTTTTATTTGACAAGTTGGCTAAAATGGGAAAGAATGGGAGCGAAAGCTTGCTGGGATCTTTCACATTAGGCAGATATGTTGTAGATTTGAAATTGGAAGCATACAGTGAGAGAATGCACTATTGCCACAGCTTACCAGTGTCCCAAATTGTGAGCTTCAATTTCTTCCCACCAACGGTGAGCAGCTTGATTTTAAAATCCACGCCTACACATAATACGAACTTCTATTTATAGACCACATAAGCTACTCAGTCCTTCCAAATGCATAGAGGATTAGAAATGCTTGCATTGATTAATAAAAAATGAAGGGATATTATCATACATAATTTTTTTTATAGGTAAACGAAGGTACATAATCATACATACTCATTACGCAACTTTTTAAAGTAACTTGTATTGATGGAGAAAGCTTTGAAGAAGAAAAAACTCCCATTTTTTCAAGGTTTACACATTTTAAAATCCAAAAACTCAAGATTAATAAACTGGGTTCCCCTTTGACGAGTCTCATGTAGTCAAATTGTAGAGCAGCTAAACCAAACACTCAAAACAACCGAGTTATATATAATTCTGTACTAATCTAGAAATTGGAGAACATCAAAGTTTTGAAGAATCTGGTCATAGATCCAACAGTTTTAGACTCTGTTTGGTTGTTAAGAAATCGTGGAAAGAGAAAAACCACACTAGCTTCATCGCAAATCTTTAAATCTCCATTCACTGAATACCCAAGAAAAGTAGAGAACTCAACCCAGCAGAACTTAAAATTACTATCTTTGGACATAACAGAAGTGAAAGTTAACTTAAAAAACAACAATAATAATCGTAAAAAGAAAGTACCAATGGTGGGTGAAAGATTTTCGACGGTGTTGGAGATAAAGCTGACAAGAAGACTGCTTTTTCCGACGCCGGAATCTCCGATCACTAAGATCTTGAATGAGAGATCGTAGCTGCCGCTACTCTGACCCGAAGACGAACCCATTAGTCCTCAGACACAAGATGGTGTATCTACCTTCTCTCCCTGTCTACGTGTGTTTCAGAGGATTAGTGCTTTTTCTGCGTGTCTCTCTCTGTCTAAAAGGAAGAGCGAAAGAAATGTATATAAGGTTGGGGTTGGGGCGAGATGGAGAGCAAAAGGAGGAAAGAGAGTATAATAATGGGGGCATCTTGAGACAGAGAAAGTGGGAAGTTAAAGAAAACGGCTATCTGGACAACACCTCTGACAACCAAACCATTCCAACGTATTTATTCTTTTCTTTTTCTCTTCTCTCTCTTATTCTTAGATGCTGATGCTATTCCATTCCATTTTCGCGGCATCCTGCTCTGTCTGTTTGTGGGGGTAAATGAACCAGTATGAACGTAATTTTAATTGGTGACTTTAAATCCGATGAACTATTTTTTTGTGAATATCGTTACTCTGTTTGCAAAAAAGCATAAATAATTAGCAGAAATAAAAAATTCCACAAAAAGAAAGAAAACAGGTGTTGTATCCTAGCTTCCTGCCCCACCAGGTGAAGAGGCACCTTGATTGTTTGTTAACAAAGATGTGACCCCATTAATATCAAATAGCTAGACAACAAGGAGCTCCATTATCATTAGCTTGTTTTGTGCTTAAACTCAAGATTTGCATGCTTGTCTGTGAGCTGCTGCTGCAATCATATTTTGTGGCCACAATCTTTAGAAATTTTATCTGATATGGCTTTCACCTTCCATGAAGAAATTTTTGTTAGATGAGCCTGTTGGTCGTGTAGGCCAACGTAGATCAGTTATGGGACGGTGATGAGCTGCTTCATTTCCCTTGTTTCTTTTTAAATGTATAGTATTGTGAGGCATCGTTTTCTTTAGAATAAAAGTAATTAATATTACCGAGGTGAAGGCAGTCGACATCGCCATCAGTGCATCACAAACCGAACAAGCTGACAAATCAACCGTACGAATGGACTAAGGTTGTTGACTACAAAATTGGAATAGTCTTTAAAAGGAGATCACTTCTACAAGTGGGATTTGTTTCTTCTTACTTCACTACATTATAATGTACTAAAAGTGCGCAAGTTTTGGTACAAGCAGATTAGGAACGTTTGTAATGGATGTCTAGGACCAAAGCAAGTGCCTTGGATGAATAGTGGATTAGTGCAACATTAACGACCTACTCCTAAAACATGAAAAGGGGACACCATTCATTGTTCAACCCTGCATATTCCCCTTCAAGTAGTCCCACTATCTACTTTTTTTTTTTTTTTTTTCCTTCTAATTTGCCTCCACCACATACATTATAAACCTGACATGTACTACTTGTCTTTTGCTCCTGAATTGGGTTGGGCAAGAAAAGGCTAAGAGCCTAAAGGCATTTTTTATATAGCGATCAGGCTTAAGCGCACCGACTTTACGGACCCACTCAAGCTTGAGCTCCAACCAAATTAACCATCTGAGAGACAGAGACAGAGAGAGGACCTACCGGGCTTGTGTTAATGAAGATAACGAAGATGCATACTGCGCGCCCCTGAACAAGATTACATCTTTGGTGTGTTTGTAGGTGGATTTGTCTTAATTATTCTGCGGGACCCCGGCAGGCTGCTGCTCCCTTCGATTATGAATGCCCCCCATTTCTTAATTAGATGGCAAGTTAAACGTAGATGCCCACCATGGCATCATCTTGAGTAGGCTTTCTGGGTCCCAACCATTGCCACCGGTTTATGGGATAAGCTTACTTTTAGTAGCTCCTGAAAATGAACATTGTTGGAGTTTTTTCCCCCCCTTAAAAAATGGTGGGTACCATGATTTTACCAATTTATAACGGCGGATTGGTTATTATACGTAATGTACCATATTGATTCTTGCGGGGTTTACCATGATTCAGTGGATATATTTTTACAAGTGAAAGAGTTGAAAGGTTACCTCGATACAAATTTTTTGGCACCAGTGCTAACCTTCGGATTTTCAGACAATGAAGGATGAGCAGAACTAACAAGCCGAAGGCTACCCGATGCATCTTTCTTACGTCCAATGGACGTGTGTGTAATACACCTCAAATTACTGAGAAAAAAATACATTGAAGTCGCTCGCTCGCTTTGAGGAGCACCTCCAAATAAAAGAGGAAGAAGATGATAAGAGAAAAAAAAATAGGATTTTCATTACTTGTTTGAATTCAAAACCCACATCAATTCATCTTAACTCATCCCATCTCATAATTACAACTTTCTCAAATTTCCACACAAAATATAATAAATAATTCAACTTTTTCAAATCTCAAAATAATTTTTTTAAATTTTTACACAAAATATAATAAATAATTTAACTTTTATTCTATTATTCATAAATTATTTCAACTCATCTCTAAATTTAAATCACTACTTAAGTTTCTGGATGCCTTCCGAATGCAACCTATACCACTACAAATACTGACCTCCTCTACTAACTAATGGGCCCAAGGCCACTTAGCAAGATCGTAAAAATAAAGACAGTTCAATCAAAGCTAACAACAGTAAATAGGCCATGACCCGACTCAAGGGTAACTTGAAAATTAAAGAAATGGCCATAGATCCAACCAATAGGACTGATCCAACAAAAGCCCACAATGACTTCAGTCCATCACTGTTCATGTACTGGAGTGTAACAGTGTGGCTGTTTCTTCTACCCAGCCCATGATGTATAGCTAGAGCTCAAGGTTTTCGTTTTTCTCCTCGATTTTTGGCGAATGTTCTCGAATCTCATCAGACCTCTTATAATACTATAACATTTCCCTCCGCAGGGGACGATCGGACAAAGTTTTGATATGAGACTGGCAGGGTATTATTGCTCAATTTGGATTGAGAAACACTCTCAATCCATCTCATCCCATCTCATCATTATAAATTTTACAAATTTTTACATAAAATATAATAAACAATTCAACATTTTCAAATCTCAAAACAATAATAATATTAAAAAATAATATTCTAACATTTTATTCAAATTTTAATTTTCATCCCGACTCATCTTATCTTAACTCACTATCCAAACCTAACCGAAGATAAATCGCTCCCTGCTTTAATTTTTTATTTTTCACAATTTTTGCCATATTATTAGTATTTAGTCGCACTAGCGAATAGCGGAGTGCGAAAGGGATGAAAGCAAATTGAGCAATGGATGTGCTTCGAGAGAAAACTAATTAACCATGAGAACAGAATCAAATTCACTCTTAACAACCAACATTTGAGATGTGCTTAGGAGGGGGGCTGACTTTCGCCTGTTTGACAACACTTTACAACACAACTTGCATGACGCTTCCGCCCACTATTATTCTTATACAACAACTCATCATAAAGATTTCCCACAAGAAAAATATTAAGCTTTTAGACCCAAAAAACTTAACTTGTTGCAGCATTTGGAGGGAAAACTTTTTGAATGAATTCTAGGAAGCGCTGAGAGTAGAACGTAGGGTCCACGGCCGAGATGGACAAGGAATCGAACTGAAGAGTTTTGTATGCGTGTTCAATCTTCTTACTCATGTTGTAATCTTGCAGAATATCGATTATTCCCAGGTATAGAACAACATCGTATACCTCATGAAACATTTGGGTTTCCTCTTTTCCCGGAATCTGCTCAGCCCTTGCTGGCATGTTCACACCAAGCTGGATTTGTAGCCTGCTTAACAAGGTCGCATAGAAAAATAGAATTCAAATTCTGTGGAAATACAACAGTAGCTATGATGGGTGAAAGTGGAAGAGGCTTTAAAGATATTCTAAAAAAGAAAATCTTTCGACTGATAGCAGGGATCAAGCATCTAAACATTTTACGATCTTAAAGTCAACCGTCTAGTGCTTTCCAACATTCATATTTTTCTTCAAAGGTAAAGGATACTTCACAGAAAGCTTTGCATATGAGAACCATCAGTTACTTCATCCACCGCCCCCCAACAAAAAAAGAATAAGAAAAACACCATCACTGCCACTAGGATTAACACACTAGGCATTTCAAGAAATCATACCTTGCTGTACCAGGTAGCAGGAGATCAACTTCCTCATCACCAGCAGAGGATGCTCGTAGTCGGCTACCCCTGATGTGAGGGCCCACGACAACACTGCCATCACCGGTTCCACGAGGAACCAAAACAAGGCCTTGTGGGTAGTTGGAGATCTCATTCTCTAGAGGGTCTGAATTGAAACATAACCACCAGAATTTTGACATCTGTCCTCTAGATTAATGAATATTGCTACTATACACCTTTGTAAAAATAACAAAAACGATATGGGTCAAACCACTAACTATGTCCCAGGATTACATGTACCACCTTCAGATCACAGTGTGTTGATCTAATTCAACTGAAAAATAGCTCAAGGAGAATCTCTCATTACTTGATAATTCTCCAGATGTTGTATTACATGACACTAGTTTTCAGTCCTACTCATTTTTTTTAACCTCCCTTAATCAAGATCCTTCTTACAGTTGCATTAACAGATTATGCAAGAGAACCGAATTTTGAACAGAAGACATTAAATATAAAACCTACCTTCTTCTGCAAGCATTGCCAATCCATCTGTTGCTGTTATATTTTGCTTGAACATGAGAGAGCGCAGGTGTTGGGGAGCTCGATAATGCACACCCAACAAAAGGCTGTAATCCATAATGTGCTGTCCTTCTAAGAACTTACTGTCTATCTCAATCTGCCTGCATTTTAAAGGGAAAAAAAAAATATGAGGAAAGTGTAGCCCATATCTGTGTTAACAATATGCACAAGGCCAGCATAAGATGGATGCCAGAGTTCTAATCCACTTAAAACAACAAAAGAAGAAAAGAACAATCAACAATAAAGAATTAGAACTTTAAATTTTAAGCAAGCCTAACACGTGTATGCCAACTAAAACCAACAAAAATTTGTCAGTAGGCTAAAGATGAAACAACTTGGAATTTGGAATGTTTCACACAAATATGGCATCAAGACAGAAACTATAACAAGCACGACTTTTAATGGACAGATTATTGTCTTGCAATCTTCATATTTTTGCTTCCAGCATCAGGTAGTAACCTGGGGTCTACTGCCATATCATCCAAGCCACAGGCAATTGATATGTAAACTTCAAGTCAGAAAGAAATTTACATAGCAGCTTTGATAGTATCACTTACTTCAATAAAGCCTCCCGCCAAGAGGGTTCCAAATAAAAGCAATAGGTTAGATCCAAATCTTTAAGTGTAGTGTTCTCATCAATTTCAACCTTGTCTGCAGAGCGTCCTAGTGAAGAACCTTTCAAATCAAATCTTCGATGGATCCTTAACTCTGTGCAGAACATATTTCCCATTACCACAAAGCGAAACTGCATGGTAGGAATTAAATATGAACTAACTATTAGCTTATTGTGATATGAGATTCTTTTTTTACCAGTAAATTAATTTTATTAATGATCAAAAGGCACTATCCAAGTACATGGAGAGTATAAATCAGATACATCAAACTAGAAGAAGAGATAAAATAAAATAAAATAAAATAAAATAAATAAATAAAAATAAAAAGGGTTCTGAAAGCTACAGCAAGAGAAACATAAGTGAGAAGCCATTCAATGGTAAAATGTAATAGAAAAGAAAGCTCTGAGTTCCTCCATCCTCATACTATCTTCGAAGTTCTCATTGTTTCTCTCTCAACATGCACCACATTAAACAGAGCGGAATTATCTCCACATAAACCCACTATGATGATTCCCAAATTTTCCTTTCCAGCATTCTAATGAATCTAACACTTGTCTAGGCATCACCTGGTTAAGCCCAAAGATACAAAACTGCTTGCCAAGAGTGCTGGCTATCTCACAATAGAGAAGTGATCTACAGATTCCCCGTTCCTCCTACAAATGCAACACTACTCTATCACCATAACATGTCTCCTGCGTAGGTTGTCCAAAGTAAAGATCTTCCCTAATGCCCTTGTCCAAAGGAAAGAATGCCGCTCTCTGGGAGGCCTTTCTCCTCCAAATGAACTTCCATAGAAAGCTAGCACTTGCGAAGAATCAATGCATTATAGAACAACTTGACTTCAAGCATCCATCTCTTAGACATGGACCAGATGGCCCAACGTCTCTTCCTCGTCTTGTTTCAACCGATCAGAATAAAATC
The DNA here is from genome assembly GCF_001411555.2 of Juglans regia. Classification (NCBI taxonomy): domain Eukaryota; kingdom Viridiplantae; phylum Streptophyta; class Magnoliopsida; order Fagales; family Juglandaceae; genus Juglans; species Juglans regia. The sequence goes on from NC_049903.1 coordinate 263,756, forward strand.
GAGCAAAGAATGAGTTAAAGAGATACATCTCCCAATCCTGTGCCACACTAATAAAGTCTACAGTCCATTGAGAAGATCCGTTTAAGAACTGTAAATGATCTTTCTACTGATACATCCTTAACCTGAGCAATGCAAAATAGATTCATAAAGACCCCAGAGGCTGATCTCCACACCATGTATCATGTAAAAATTGTATCATAGATCCATCGCCCACATCATTACTGATATGTTGAGAAAACTCCCTCCATCCCTCAGCATCACACATTCTTGAAGTAAGTTTAATGAGAGGGAACATGAGACAAGTCATGCAAGAGTCAACTTAATATGAGATCAAAATTAAGTTGAAACCTGTGGATCATAAACGGTAAAAGAGAACTAATGGCTACAACATTAGCGTCCATGGAAAAATGCTTTTGGTATTGAACGAAGCTTTATTGTGCCAATTACCTTTTGACCACTTGAAGGTTTGATTCTATGAAGGCCAAAAAATTTGGTAATGAGAGTGTTCTCATACAACCTCACATGATGATGATAGTTTGGAAGCATTCTTAGAAGAACCTGCACCTCAAAACTGTGGTCACTATAACTTAAGAGGCATATAATGACAGGCAAAAAGAAAAAACTATATGTACATTTTTTTTTTTTATAAGTAAAGAAATAAATACAATAAAATATAGCAAATGTACATTTAACTATAGCAAATGTACCGTTGCTCAAAAACTTATTCACAGTAGAGATGGGATATCAAATATGGTCCTCGTCTCAAAACAAATAAATCCCATGCTTTGAAATCTAATATGCAAATACCCACACACCATAATACCTATTCTCTGCCCCCATTAGATTGGATTCAATCTTTTATTTGGCTTTCTAGTCATAAATCAATCATTTGTCATCCATCATTTGCTCACTACCAATACAAAAACTGGGTCTAGTCTCAGTTAAGATCAATGAGCAATTTCATCAATGGTATACCAACTACTACAGTACCACCACATTCAAACTTGGTAGAAGTGATTAGTAAGTAGACAATTCTCAACAATCATGAGCAATTAAGGACTAACAGTATAAGTTGGTGACTACAGAGCAGAAAGATATCCCTAAGTCTATGATGCTTTTTAAAGCTTACAATGGTGGATAAAAAAATTACCTGAACAAACATATATTGAAGAGTTCTGGTAAAAGAAGGAAACGAGAATATGATGGCAATGAAAGTTTAATACATTATTTGAAAATCGGAACCTTGTGAAATAACATTGTTATCATTTACCAAGAAATATCCATCAGAGATAAGTAGCAATGAGGCTATGAAGGTATAAAAAAATACAGTAATTGCAACAAAAAAAAAAATTAAATTCCCATCAAACACTATTAATCCTTTCTTTTTCTTTATTATTCATACTATTAATCTTTTCCACTAGAGAAATAGACAAACCTTTACTTCAGATTTTCGTAGCGTCTTAATCATGAAACGATCATCTTGGGATAGGAAGAAAACACTACCGCTTTTCCCAGGAGAAGAAAGTTCCCTGAGAGCATCATTCCCACAAATGGACATCATGTAATCTGCAGCATCAATCTTGAACAACTCCCGTAAATTCCTACATGTGAATAACATTTTCATCAGCTTCCAATACATACTAACAACAAGAAATGTCCCTGCATGAATTATTAATACAAGTAAGAGGAACACTGCAATCACAAAACTTTCTGAAAAACATAACCTCTCAGCAAGTGAAAGAAGTTTATTGCTCTGGTTATGTTGCTAATTGAAGCATAGGAGCTCACAAAACATCAGGAATGACCATTGCAAGCATACCATCATACAAAATAAATGGGCCGCATGTAAGATTCAACTCAGCAGTAGATGTTTTGATGATCAAGAGAGAACAATGGATGAGCTTAAAGTTTTCTTTTTCAAGTCTTTTTTCCTATGGGCAGGAGCTATAGTTTGTAATGGACTTAGTGTCCATGATCTTCTTCTTTCTATTATAACCTCTAGTTAGGCTTTTTTCATGTATACTTCCTGTGTACCTGGGCTTTGCCTATTTCTATAAATACAATATCTTTGATTACCTATAAAAAAAAAAAAGATTCAACTCAGCAGTAATGAAACGAAGATCGACTTCTCACCTGAAAACCATTGGGCAATAATCTTTCCACTTAAAATCCTCTGATTGATGGGGTGGTGTCAGTTGGGATCCTTCTTTGGGAAAGTTCATCCAAAAGCTAGCCCGGGGACCAAAATCGGATGCCCGAACTTCTCGCCTCTGTATTGGTGTAATTTTCCCCACAGTGTATCTGTCCATATTCTAATGCATGGTCAGCAACTCCAAAATGCAATGTACCGGAATATGAGACAACAACAAAAATAATTGTAGATTTCTGCAGCAATGAGTGGAATGTGTCTTTCCCATAAAGGTCTGATAATTACATTTCGCTATATACTTTTCATTATATGAAGAACGAAAGATCATGCATCTACAATCAACTGTTTATTTAAAAAGAAATGGTTAGAGTTTAATAAAATAATTTTATCCAGAAACAACACGGGTTTTTGTCAAATGAAAATGTAGATACCTATAAAAAAAAGTTGAAAAAGATAAGAGCAGTGTAATGAAAAGTCATAACTGAAACAGCCTATATAAGGGGATATAGTAAGAGTCAGAAACTTGAGAGCACCTGATTCCAAGCTGTAAACTGAGCATTAGGTCGTAACTCCTGTGACCTTTAATGATTGCTTCACCAGGCCTCTTAACCTCTTTTGCAAGTTTCTTTTGTAGGCGTTTTGCTCTTTTAGATGATGCCGAAAAACTACTACTTAATACAAGCTCACTGATTAATACCCCTTGCATGTATTCTCGTTCCAGGACTGGAATGTTCATCTCCACTGCTTTTTCACCGCCTTCTTGGACAGACTCAGTTAACCCTAGTGACGAAGCATGTCCAATCACTTTTTCAATTGATACCTCAAGACTCCAGCGCCTTTGCAGGGAAACATTCCTGTTGCTAGTCTGGTCCAAATTCAACAGACTTCCCTTGGAGAGCTTATCGGATGAACTATGACGAGATCTCTGGCTCCCACCGACCTTGGCATTTTCCATTTCCACAGAAGCCACATGATGGATATGTGCAAGGTTCTGCTTTCTCAAATCTGGCAACAGACCTCTTTTCCTCAAGGCATTGATGTAAAGTTCTTGTAAAGCAGGCAGTCGGCTGCCTTTGGGATAAAATGATCCTTTTCCATCCTTTAAACCACATGTCCAAGTTCCAACATAGCAGCCTCCATCACTCCATGTATACACTCCAAATCCATGCATCATTCCATTTAACCAGCTTCCTTCAAATGAGTCCCCGTTCATCCAAGTAAGAGTTCCTTTGCCAGACATTTTGCCTCCTTTCATGTTTCCTAGATAAACATTTCCATTAGCCCAGCTGTACTTACCAGGCCCTTCTGCTGCACCCTGAATCCAAGAGCCTTCAAAGATGTCTCCACTAGGATAAACTTCATATCCCAATCCATGTTTCACATTCAACCGCCATCGTCCCTTATAGGTCAAATTATCAGATCCAATATATGTCCCTGTACCGTGCATATAGCCACCTGAAAATTCACCCTCATAGACTGCCCCAGAAGGCCATTTTAGTTCTCCCTTCCCATGCTTCACCCCCCGTCTCCACCCACCTTCATACATGCAACCATCTGACCAGACATACTTCCCTCTACCCTCAGGGATGCTGCCAAGCAATGAGCCGGAATATGATTCCCCATTGGTAAGTAAGAGCTCCCCGACTCTAAAGCCAGCAATTTCAGAAGTATGAATAACTTCACCATTAGTTGATAGGGATGTGCGGTCTTTGTCGGAACTGGCATCAAGAGATTTTGTTCTCTCTGCATGAGAAATTGCTCCTTCCACGTTATCAACGATGGCCACAGGGCCAGACATGCATAATGCCCAGAAGGAAACAGTTCCTTACAATATTATAACTGTCTCACACGCTCTCATAAGCCAACAATGTTGGATATCGCAAAAAGATCTTATTGTGGACTTGTAATTATCCCCCCTAAAACTCCTCGTCCTTTGAACTGTTAGCAGAGAAGAGATTAGAGACTTATGAGTACCCTGGCAGAATAGAAGCTTTCAATGGCACAAGAATCAAGATAGCTTAATGGGAGAATAATTTCTTACTGAATTTCCACACTTAATATATCAAACCCAAGAATACAAGAATTGGAAAAAGAACTGGGTAAAAAGAGAAACAAGATGCATAGACATAAAAGAAAGTAACTCGGAACAAGGAGGAACTGATTATCGAGATTTTAACTATCTGCAAGTGTGAGCAGAAAGATCTTTATCAATTTTCGGAACTGCATTCTTAAATTACATATCTAGACAGAAACTTCTTTCAAAATTGCTACTGTCCAGTTATTCCATTGAGTTCCTTTACCCAAATGGACGGAGGAAAAATGTATTTTTGGAAATCAATTTCCTTCTTTCTTCCGGCCAGAAGTAAAGGAGCTGAAATAAATCTTTATTAACGAACTTAAAAGTAGTTGTATCCCCGGTCCAAGTTTAAGGTTTTTGGGATCAAAAGGAAAAGGCATTTTCAAATATGGACCGAAACTCATCTAATTTTCAAACAGATGCAAAGACAGCTCAAGATCCAGTCATTTGAAGTGACTAATCTTTTCAGAAAATTAGTCAGCTAAATTTTGTTTGTCAATAATATTTTGGTTTTTGTTTTTGTTTTAGTCTGAAATATATGTAAATCATCCACAACCTGAGCAACAAACATATAAAATAAAAATTAAAGCCGGTTCTGATTCCCAAACGATCGCATGTTTCAGCTAAATTCTGCTACAAAAGTGAATATCCTAGAAACCAAAAATATGAAAAAATAATCTCAAAAGTGAAGTGAAAGTTAGACAAGAATGAACTGGAAACCAGTACATACTCGGCGAACAACAAACGTGACGGGCGAGAATGAAAGCGAAAAGAATACACGCGTGGATGCATATAGATGTAGAAATATGTCGAAAGAACTTGTGTATATGTGTACAACCTTAAGAGGAGAGATAGGAAGAGGAAGTTGCAGGGCCCGTAGCAGTTAAAAGGGAGCTGAAAATGGGTGGAGGCGGTAGTTGTTACAAAGGGCGACTTTTTGAAGCTCTGTTTTCCCTGTACTTACTTTTGCAGCAATCAGCGTTGTCGACGTTGACGAAGATGGGATCGAATCCCAAGCAGAAGCTGGGTTCTACTAGCAACTGGTATGTATGTAAATACCCTACCCCTTAATTTCTTTTCTTTTCTCCGTCAAAGCCAATGAAACATTTTTAATTAAAATAAAATTTATCCAAATAAAATATCCAGGGGCAATCTTGGCTTTTATCTTATGCTGCGGCGAGTTTTGTTTTTATTAAAAACAACACAGAAAATTATTTAAAAATTTTAATATAAAATAACTCTCAGTCAGAAATAATGAAAATCATTTGATTTAAATAGCATATTGAAAAAAAAAAAAAAACAATTTATGGAGAATTAAGTTGTTGTCTTGTTGTTGTGTGTATATATGAATGAGAATGAGGTTAGGTGGTCAGATTTTTAAATTATGGTTGTGTTTCTAATAATTGAGATCACATTCTTTAATAAAATTAAGGCTCTACTTGAATATAGAAATAATTTTATTTCATCTCATCATTATAATTTTATTAAATTTTTATATAAAATATAATAAATAATTTAATTTTTTTTAATTATAAAATAATAATAATATTAAAAATAATATTTTATTTAACTTTTATATAAAATCATCTTATGTCATTTCAATATACATACGGTCAAAAATATTAACTAAAAGTCCGGTTGGTAGCTCACCCACGTCCTTCTTATATATAATAACTTTATGACATCTATATCTGGGGTTTGAATTTTGACCCAGAAGTTGGCCCACACCACATTTGTAATTAATACAAGTAAATTAAAAATATAATACTTATCTTAAATTTTATTATTTTTAATAAATAACATATATTGAAAATGTATTATAATTGAAAATTGACAAATATATAATGAAGTAGTAGCATTGCTTATTAAATAAGATATTCCTCTTTATTTTTTAGGTGACTTACAAATGTATCAATGCAACCAATGGTCCGAGTTAAAAGGTTAGCGTAGGGTCCTCTCACCAAAATTAATGATTATCTTCTTCCACAAACATGAATTTTAGACAGTGTGAAAATTCTATATTGGCAGCATCAAATGCTTTATTTTTTTCTATTTTTTTTTCTTAAGATGAGGTTTGAATTCAGATTTTTCATTTGAAAAATCAGATTATATATTATCAGATTATCAGATTATATATATATATATATATATATATATTTATGTATTATTTTTATACGTCTTTGTTCCGTGCATGTATGAAAGTTGACTGATACTTTTCGTGGTGTATGTTTGTTTTTGATGCTTCACCGATAAATCTAAAGGGTCCCCTACTGCATGGACAGCTTTAAGAAGTTTAATTAGTTCTTTATTTTATATTTCTTATCTGGCAAACGCATTTTTTGTTGGATTCTGGTAGTTGCAAATAGTTAATTCTTAAATCAGCGTAAAGGAGCTGGCCGCGCATGATTGCCCATTGATTGGCTATATATGCTTTTAAATGATTTGTTTTGAGTAATTTACAAGGACTCAGAGAAACACCTCTCCCCCCCCATCTAAACATTAATATCCTTGACATTTTGGTAGATAAATTAAATAAATCGGGAAAGCGACTCCATGTTCAATTAAATTATGACAATACGATACAAAAATACATCTATATATATATATATATATATAGTGCGAGCTGCTGTACAGGTCGGTAATTTTTCTTGGAGTTTAAGATCAGTTTTCGTGATGATCAATGCAAAAATTAACAGATGTGTTGAAATCATGGCAACGGATCGAACACATATATTAAAAATGAGGGGATATTATATATATAAATCAAACTGATTCGCAGATATATACATCCTCATTCTAACGATCGAGAGAGCCCTGGCCTCCATCGGTAGATCAGTACCGCGTGGTACTATATATTACTCTCCTTTTTTTTTTTTTTTAATCATCGTCTCATTATTTATGTCGTAGGATATATAAAATGGTTGGAAAAGTAATTGTTATGTTTTACTTATCATATCATGAAGAGACTGATGAATAACATTTTTCTGCATATATATATATAATATACTTTGTTCAAAATGATCGTACGTGTTGATTTCCTAGCTAGCTAGTTGATCAGTTATTAAATTATATATATATCCATTTGCTCCTGATCATCAAGGATCCCGCCGTAACCATCTGATCTCAATCACATGCAGCTTGATATCTGGAGTGGAGATCAGTGCGTATATATGGATTCCATTTTCTATAAAACTACAGCAAGAAATTAAAGTTGTTATCATGATATATATGCTCAATATATATATACATATATATAAAGCATGCACTAGCCGACCGATATATTATATCATGAGAATTCAGCTAGTCATGACAGATCATACATAATGAACTATATTTATTTAATATATACATGCAACGACAATGTATCAAAACTAAGAAGGTTTAATTAGTTGAATACATGCGAACGGATCAAGTTTGATCAACAACTATATATATATATATATATATATATATATATATATATTGCATGCTTACATAATTAGAAGAAGATGTTTTATATTACGTACAATTGGCTGTATTAATTTGACAAAGATTATTTTTCCTATTTCTATTTTCTGCGGTGTCGATCGATCGACCCAACGTCGATACTTAACTTGTTTAGTTCATCGATCGTTGTTTAATTAAAGTACTACGAAACAAAATTAAGGAAAAACCTCCCTGGAATTACAAAATCAATTAAATCTGTTCAGTCAATTAACAATAATTAATTAAGAAACTAATTAGTAGTAACTAGAAATTAATGCGCGCGAGCTTTTAATTAAGGTCTAGTTTGGATAATAAAATCTTTAAAATTTATCTCATCTCATCTCAATATACAAACATCATAAATATAAATATTTTTCAATTTTAAATATTCAATATTTTCATCTAATCATTACTTAATTATTATAATTTTTCTAGATTTTAAAACAAAATATAAAAAAATTCAACTTTTCTAAATATCAAAATAAAAATAATATTAAGAAGATATATTTTAATAATATTTTTATTAAAATTTTTTCTTTCATTTATTAAAATCGGCTCATAAAATATATTAATTTAAATCATTTCAATGTATTTATAACCCATTTCGTTATTATTTACCGATCTTCTGATGATATTGACTATCTAAGCGAGGACCAAGACAATATTTCGTCGTATTTCCCACTTGATATTACTTCTTGTTACGAGCCGACAGGATTATACACGAGAGACAGCACATATTATTGTCCATTTTGGTGCTTCCAACAACCATCCAAAGGAATTAGGTGTGATTTGAATATTGAAATGGAATTAGATTATTTTAAATAAAAATTAAAAATTAAAAAAAATATTATTTTTAAATATTATTATTATTTTAAAAAATTAAATTAATTATTATATTTTATATATAAATTTAAAATAATTATAATGATAAGATAAAATAAAATATTTTTATTATAAATAAAAATCGTATGTGTCGCCCAACCTTCATTACAGGTCGTACCATCTAGGTATTTTTTTTTTTTGTCTTTTTTTCTTTTCACATTTATTTAATATATTTAATTATTTTTAAAAGATAAAAAAATATATCAATATATTTAAAATTATTTTCTTAATTATTAAATAAAAATAAATAAATAAATTTTTTTAACCAACGATTAAATAGAAGGGTCAAGGTCAAACAAAATGAGCAAAATAATGTTTTCCATGCGCTATATATCTATTCAGATGGATGGTGATGATGGGTCAATATGATGTCCTATCATGATCATGAATAATATTAATTAGTTAATTAATTAATTAATTAATTATGATATAAAAAGAGGTCGGCTAATTACTATTCGGGTCTGCGAGCATCTTTAATTAATGAATTTTGTCACTGTCGAAGTTTCAAACTTCTATCCTCATCTGCAGCCGACCATTCGGCCCCCTCCCTGGATCCCCCCACCGCCGGTTAATTCCTTTTTATTTTCTCCTTAATTTACCCACTAATTAATATATATGAAAAAAGTTAAAAATCACAACGTCGAATGATGAAGATGGTTTCTTTTTGTCGGCCTCGAGACAGATCTCACATAACTGTCATTGACCCCCCCATGCCCAAAGCTAAGGTTCTCTCACAAAATGCTCTTGTTTTTTTCTTATTGTCACCTCGTGGGCATTTGAGTTATGCCCTCCCCTCTCTCTCTCTCCACCCACCACCACCACCACCACCACATTGTTTAATCAAAACGTTATTATAAGTTTGGATGTGATCAGCATGAGCGCAACCGTAAAATAAATAAAAAAAAATAAAAATCTATATAGTTTATGATCGTTGGACTTGTCTGTTTCTTATATATACGTATATATATTTGGCAAGTCATTCTCTTGTACAAAACAAAGAAATATAAGTAAGGAAAAACAAATAAGAACAGATCAAGTACGTGGTACTATCTATATATAAAAATTTTGATCTCTGAGCTCTCTCTCGTGCGTGGGTCCAAGCTGTATAATTTGTTTGAGAAGCTAGCTAGCTTGGGGGGATGTGGATCGAAGGGAAGCCGCCCATTAGTGGAGGATCGAACCTTTTGGTCTGTATCATAATGAAGCATCGATCATGGGCACGGACATGTATGATGATCAGCACATGAATCAATGGGGTAGTATATATGTGGGAATAAAGATAGTGCTGATAAGATGCGCATAAAGAATTCCCGGCATTTGTGATAGAGGCCGTGATGTGACTTAGAGAGAGAGAGAGAGAGGATACATATACAATATGTGAAGTAGTACGTAATTGATTAGGTGAACATGTACAACGTACTTGTGTACGTGTTTGGCTGATCATTTAATTACATTTTTTTTTCATTCATAACCTTTGCTAAAACAAAGCTAGCAAGCAGTTTGGAATGTCCTCAATGTCTACTGTATGCTTTCTGACATTTAGGCTTTGTTTAGAACTAAAAATCTTCTCAATTCATCTCAATTTATTATTACAATTTTTTCAAATTCCAATACAAAATATAATAAACAATTCAATTTTTTCAAATTCTAAAATAATAATAATAATAATAAATAATATTCTAACAATATTTTATTATCTCAACTCAACTCAACTCAACTCACTTCAACATCCAAACGCAACCTAAGAACATCCTTTCCTAACTTACATATGTAGGCTGATGAGACGAATATTGACATATATATACAGTATTTTATATCTATATATATATACACATGACACGTTTGTGTAATTAAGGCATCAGATTCCAATTTAGTCACAGCTCTATAGCTAGCAGCTTTACATTTGTACCAAAATATACGATTCCTTGGTCCATGAAGTAAGTACTAGTCATTGTTTCACTAACGCATATATATATATCTGCCGTGTTTGTGTCGGGCCAGCGCGCTGAGCCAATAAAAATCTTCCACTAACTTGCCTCATCTTATAAAAATCGACAGACAGTAGTACCGTTCATAATTATATAATGTCTTTTACTACATCGATCCATCTATCTCTTTATTAATTCGTGTGAAAATATCAACGTTCAGCAATGATTAAGTTTTAACGAACCAGGAACTATATATCGTGAATTAAGTAAAAACGGCAGTGGTACTGCTGGCAGCTAGGCACTAGCTAGTTCTGGACCGGAGGATCGATGAACAATTAGGTAGCTGGGTATAATAATAATAATAAATTGGAGATCGATGAAGTGGGTAGGCTCCATTAAGTTCTTTTTAAGATTTTAATTTACGAATCAAATTAAATATTTTATTCATACGACTGATTACATAAAAAGGTAAAAAGTAAGATTAGGTCGTCGAACCCAATAAATATTAAATAATATCTATAGCCTCTTGGAACTTCAACTATCCAAAATGATAAGGACGTTGGATTAGTTTAATAATAATAATAATTATTATTATTATTTATATAGATGGCCCATCCAGTACTGTTTTATTATTTATATAATCTTGTGATTTGAATTTAAAGATAAGTTAAAATAATTTTAAATAAATTAAATAAAATATTATTTTTTAATATTATTATTATTTTAAAATTTAAAAAAATTGAATTATTTATTATATTTTTTTGTAGAAACTTAAAAAAATAATAATAATAAAATAAAATAAAATGAATTGATATGAATTTATAATCGACAAAAACAATAAAATTTAAAGCTTCGTTTGTATCATCAACTTATCTTAGATGAATTCATTTTTAGAATGCCTCCGACATCCAAACACAAGGTTCACTTTTATTGAATGGAAGTTCAATAAACAACTCATCTTTGGGCCCCACACTGACAAACATCATATCAAGTTTCACTTCTATTATTTCATTTTACCTTGGCTACTTCTTTCCATTCCTCGATTTTCATGTTTCTATTTGATCGGTTTACACAATTGTGAAAGAATGAAAGCCGGTTGCATGGTTTTAATTTTTTTTTTTTTTACCGGTTGTGCCAGTTATGACGTCACATATATTTATAATTTTATATAAATATATCTAAATTCATCTTAACATCCAAACATACTTAAACTCATTTTATATAGATTCTACAAAACTCATTCAGTCATCTCAACTTATTACTATTTATAAAAAACTCAATTCAGCTCAACTCAATTTAAAATCCAAACACAACCTAACAAATATAAACAAAAACAAATGAGAACGGCAAAAGAAGTGAGCCGTTGGGGGACTTGACATGCGTCCCAACGGCCTTTCTGTTCTATATATAATACAGAGGAGAGGAGAGTACTGATGGGCTTCGATTCCAGGCCTATGCCTATCTTTGTTTGTGCCCCCAAGTGAGTAGTCCCGGTTTGAGATCTCAATTGTTATTTGCTGGACCATGTTTTCATGGTTGTATTTTACATTTTGTTCATGGATGACTTAGGCCTATTTGGATAGGAATATGCTTTCATCTCATTTTAATATCTAAATATTATAAATATAAATACTTTTTTAATTTTAAATATTTAAAATTTTCATCTAATCATTATTTAATCATTATAATTTTGTTAAACTTCTAAACAAAATTTAAAAAATAATTTAACTTTTTCAAATTTTAAAATAAAAATTATATTAAAAAATTATATTATAACAATATTTTAATTTTAATTTTATTTAACTTTTTATCTCTAATTTCTCATAACCCCATAAAATATATTAACTCAAATTATTTATAACTCGTCTCATTTTAACTCAAATATCTTATTATTATTCACAAATCATATCAACTCGTCCCATCTCAACTTATTATCAAAACCAAGACTTGGACCCTTAGCCAATAAGTTGCAAAATAGTATTACAATGAGTGCGCGAGTGTGTGTGTGTATATATATATATATATATAGTTTTAGTCAGGGGTGCTACCCGCCCCTTATGGGGCGAGGGCACACCTTCCTCGCACTCCGCACCCCGCCCAGGGCGCGGTGCGGGATGGATTCTCAATTCGCCCCGCCTCATTCTACTTAAAAAAACACTACATTTTATTTCATTTAAAAATTATATCTAAGTGCAAAAGTAATTAAAAATACATTTTTAAATACAAATTATAAATTTAAATTTTGTAAATATGACTATAATTAAAAAATTTTGTAATTTTTAAATTTGCTAGTGCATATTTTATGTAAATTGTAATGTATTAATTTTTAAACTATGTAGTTTTTAAATTTGCGAATACATATTTTGTGAACAAATCTAATAAATTGTAATATATATTTATATATACACAATTTGTAAAATATAAATATATATTTATGTTTTTATATATGTATATAATATATTTATATATATATAAAAATGTAAGCGGGGGCAGAACAGGGGAAATGTGGGGCGGGGTGCCCCGCCCCCGCATGGGCGGAGCGGGATTGCCCACCCTGCCATGCGGGGGCGGAGCGAAAGTAGGGTGGGGCAGCGGGGCCCCAGCTACCCACCCCTAATTTTAGTATTTGCAAAATGTCCATAAATAGTTTATAAAATAATAATAATAATTTGATCCACAATCAACTTATCATATCCTTTGCTCTTTCTTATTAACTTTCAATAAATTATATACTTCTTTTTCACTGCATTTTTTTTTAATTGTATTGCTATAATCTTAACTCCAATAAGCATCATATATTATAATTCAATTGCACAAGAAAAATAATAGGACAGCAAGGAACATATATACTACATAATGATACATGCTCACATATCTAGATTTATGAATTAGTTCTTATACTTGCAAGTTAGTGTGTTGGACACACTTTGCATGTTGTTGACGCATCGTGTTATCAATTAAAATTAATTTTAAACTTATATTACAAATAAAAACTATGTCTTATCAATAATGTGGAGTGTGCATTTTTCATACTAATTTGTAAATATAAATTTTCATTACCAATAAGATAAAAATTGATGACATTATTTTTGATTGGGCCAAACTTGAATTTTCAATAAGGATTAATTATTAATTATTTAATATTTGTGTATTATTAGAAGATATTAAATTATTAAAATATAATATATATATATATATATATAGATATTTGTATTATGAAACATTAATATAAATATATATAATAAGAAGATCATGTTATTTGTATGGAAAATGATAGGGTTACTATCATTTTACTACTCATTTACTACTTTTTTTATATTTGATTTTTTTTATAATTTTTTATTTTACTTAATAGTTAAGGAAGTGATAATTAGTAAATTTATATATTTTTTTAATTTTTTGTTAATGATTAAGGATGTTAAAAAAATACTTAAAATAAAATGATAAAAAAATAAAAATACTGCAAGTAGTAGATGAGTAGTAGATAGGTAGTAAGCCTATCACTACCCTATTTGTATTATGAAAGTATTTAAAAAAGTTTGTAGATAAATATTGAAATGAGAGAAGCAATAAAGAGAAATTGGAGTAAACGCCTTTTCGAGTTACCTAATAAATTCAATGGTTCCAAGAGGATCCTCACCCGGATGCGTAAAGCCTATAATTTTCTACATTTTAGCATTTTTTTTTTTTACAAAAATCCCTCTCATCTGATTTCTTATTTTAGGAACAGATTGTGAGATGTAAATAGTATCACTATTCATATTTAAATCATTTATTTATAAATATTTTATTATAAAAAATAAAACAAATGATTATTTCAATCATCTACACTTTCTTTCATACTTATATTTATTATAGTTTTAAGTAAGAAAAAACATATTTATGATTTATTTTTTCATTATCTTTTCAGCATCTCATGATGTGATATTAGATAATAGGTTCACAATTGAAATATAATAAATAATCTCAAATCTTCTAATACTATATCATGAGATAATGAAAATTGAAATAATGAATATCATTACTCTTTAAGTAATATTTTTAAAAATAATTTAAAATATTAAGAAAATTTAAAAAAATAGTTAAAATATTATTATATCTGCAGAAAAATAATTTAAATTTTTATTTAAAATATTCGAGAGTAATAGTTCAAACAAAGAAAAAATATAAAATAGTGAGTAGTTAAATTTGTAAATAGAAGCGAGATAAAAAAATAATAAAAAAAATATTATTTTAATAAAATAGGAAAATGATAGATAACGAGATATATAAAATTTTTAAAAAATAAATAAAATTTAAGAGAAAATTTTAAAAAGTGTATATTTTAGTCTAATTTTAAAGAAATTTATAGGACAAATGTGAAAACAATCAAACGAAAAAAAAAAAAAAAAGGGGTGAGGCTTACGCCCCCTTCATCGCTAGGCGGCTGGGCCTAAGCCCCTTCAACTCTTAAACCCTAAAAACCTCCCCAAAGCAATCAAACAAGCAAAGCAGCTGCCAGGCCAGCTCCGCCATGGTGAAGGCCTACCTTCGGTACGAACCGGCAGCGGCCTTCGGAGTCATTGTCTCCGTGGAGTCCAACATCACTTACGACAGCTCCGGCAAATTCCTCCTAGCTCCGGCGCTCGAGAAGGTTGGCGTCTGGCACGTACGCCAGGGCCTTTGTACCAAAAATCTTGCTCCTTCGCCTGCCTCTCGCGGCCCCTCTCTTGCCGTCACCTCCATTGCCTCTTCCCCTTCCTCAATGGTGACAACTTTTTGCTATTTTCTTTTCCCTTGCGTTGTGTTTGGTTCACGCGAAAGTGAGGCGAAGAAAACCAAACTTGAGAGAGAAAATCCGACCGAGAGGAAACCTAGCGCTCTGTATTCGGTGCCCCTAGAATGTGAAAAAAGCTCACCTTTGGGTGTCCATGCTTCAGTTTTATAGGGTTTAAAGTGCTGAAAACCTTCGTCTTTTTTAATTTTTTTTTATGTATATATATTTTTCCAGATTTTTATTTATAATAACTTAGTTTTTAACATCTAAATGTATGTTTCAATTTATTGGTAATTCATGTGTTGCGGAAAGGTAGTAGCCAACACGAGAATATGGGATATTGAAACAGCTAAATCCTATGTTTTTATTGTTCTCTATTCCCAGAAGACGGTGTCCCCCACCATTCCCTAATTCTCAATTTACGATTTTACGTGTGTTGTTGATACATGAGAGAGAGTTTTAATTGCAGATCGCCAGTGGCTATGCAGATGGCAGCATAAGAATTTGGGATAGCGAGAAAGGAACCTGTGAGACCACATTAAATGGACATAAAGGGGCTGTGACTGTACTTCGATTCAATAAGCTTGGATCCTTGCTTGCTTCTGGAAGCAGGGATAATGATATAATACTATGGGACGTGGTTGGCGAGACTGGCCTGTATCGCCTTCGCGGGCATCGTGATCAGGTTTGTCATTACAGCTTTTGTATTGAACCCATACATTCAAACTGTTACTGGGCTTAGCTTGGCTCATCCATTCTAGTTTTCTTACTTTATATATCTTTCACTCCTTAAATTATGATTATTGTTTATTTGCTTCATTTATTGTAGGTCACTGACCTCGTTTTCTTAGATTCCGGTAAGAAACTTGTTAGTTCCTCCAAAGACAAGTTCTTGAGAGTATGGGATCTTGAAACTCAACACTGTATGCAAATAGTTAGTGGCCATCACAGTGAAATATGGTCCATAGACATTGATCCAGAGGAAAGATTTCTGGTCAGTGGGTCTGCAGATGTAGAACTCCGATGTTACGCTCTCAAGCATGACTTGGTAGATGGACAACCTGTATCTTGGATAAATGGAGATTCATCCACTCAAAACAAATGGGAGGTTTTGAAACTGTTTGGTGAAATTCGGCGACAAAGCAAAGATAGAGTCTCAACTGTGAAATTCAACAAATCAGGGAATTTGCTTGCCTGTCAAGTTGCAGGAAAGACCGTCGAGATATTCAGCATACTGGATGAGGCCAAAGCAAAGCGTAAAGCAAAACGGAGGCTTCATCGGAAGAAAGAAAAAGAAGCTGCAAAAGGGGCAGCTGAGGTTATGGAAAATGGGGACACAAATCTTGGAACTGGAGAGGACGGAAATATCCCATTGGTTACTGCCGCTGATGTTTTTAAGCTTCTTCATATTGTGCGGGCTAGCAAAAAAATATGTTCCATTTCTTTCTGTCCAATGACTCCAAAGAACTTTTTGGCCATCTTGGCATTGTCTTTGAACAACAATCTATTGGAATTTTATTCCATTGATAACAGTGATGCCACAAGATCACTTGCTTTTGAGCTCCAAGGACATCGTTCTGATGTCAGAAGTGTAACACTTAGTTCAGACAACTCTCTTTTGATGTCAACTAGTCACAATGCAGTAAAAATTTGGAATCCAAGTACTGGTTCTTGCCTTCGAACTGTTGACTCTGGGTACGGACTATGTGGTTTAATTATTCCTCAGAACAAGTATGCACTTGTTGGAACTAAAGAAGGAACTCTAGAAATTATTGACATGGGGAGTGGAACTTGCCTTGAAGCAGTGGAAGCTCATGGTGGCTCTGTTCGGTCAATTGCAGCTCTTCCCAATGAAAATGGTTTTGTCACCGGAAGTGCTGATCATGATGTTAAGTTCTGGGAATACCGGATTAAGCAGCAATCTGGTCAAGTATGTTCTTCACACTTAAGATTTTTAAGAATTGTATTGTACCTATGATTTAGGATATGTTTCACACTTACCATTTCTAAGATGTGTATTGTACCTATGATTTAGGATATGTTTCCAAGTTGAAATTCCTTTGTTTGTATTTCCATGTTGAAACAATTTTTTATGAGCTTATAACCTTTTTTAAGCTTAATGGATTCCACTGATGATACGTGAACTTGAGTTATCTTCTCTGGATGATTGTAAATAGTTGGGTATTTCAACTAAGGATATAAATTATCTCTAGGGTGGACAAAATTCAGATGTAATTGTCGTTTCACACTTTGAAGTGTCAATGTGTGGCATTTCTTTTTTGGTTTAAGGCTTAAATTTCATGAGCACGTGGAATTTAAAATGGATGACTCATTTGGTGAAATGCTAATTTGGATGCTGTAGAAGCCTTTCTCTCTCTCTCACTCATTTTTTTTATATCTAATCTTTTAAGTCTGTTTGTTTCCCTTTTCATAATTGTTTCCGAAAGTGGTCCAAAATTACATTCTCCTGGGCTTTGACCCATGATTATTGCTGCCTGTGGATGTTTTTATGTCAGTTAGAGATTTGTGTTCTGCTTGTACGCTTTGTGTACTTGGGCTATGCCTATTTTTTTTGTCAATAAAATTTTCAATTACCTATATAAAAAAGGAGTTCTTTGTGTTTTGCAGGATACTAAACACCTAACAGTTTCAAATGTGAGGACTATGAAGATGAACGATGATGTTCTTGTGGTTGCAGTAAGCCCTGATGCTAAATATATTGCTGTTGCACTGTTGGATTGTACAGTGAAGGTCTCATCAGCTCAACTCTACACATTCTCATTGTTTTAGATTGATGTGTTCCATGTAGAAGATTCCTACTAAGTTGATAATTGAGGGATCATTGTATTTTTGAAATTTGATTCCACAAGAATTTTGGATGATTTGAATTGTTATATTCATCCAATTCTTTCTTCCTTGGATGCATAACTGTTTTGTCTCCTTTTATTTAATTTTTTTTAAAATTATTTAGAGTTAATATCTTGTTATTGTAGGTGGACCTTCTATGTATTCTTTCGTGTGTTTTTTAATGGGTAATATGACAATTATATTAAATACAAGGATAGTACAAACAATGGGGAAGGGCAAATGTCTTTTTTTAAAAAAGAAAAAAAATTATTGGTAATATGACAGTTATATTAAATAAAAGGGTAGTAAAACAATAGGGGAGGAAAATCCCAACAAACATCCCAAACAAGTTAGTACATTGTTTAATAACAATAAAACAAATTGGGAAATGACTCCAATTAAATTGGGCTGTCCCATGTTCCTTTATATAAATTACTACTATATATTTTATTTTTTACTTATAAAATATATATTATTTTATTATTTTATTTAGGTATTTATAATTATATAGGTAATTATATATGTATTAATATGAATTTATATTCATTGGAATAGTGGATTGGAGATATTTCTTTCGAGCCCTTCTTACTTTATTTTATATTGTGCCAAGGAAGTGTCACCACATGGGTGGTTTGTTTTTTAATAAGTTACCACATGGGTGAATTTTAACGCAATCCAAAGTTGGATTTCAATTTGCTTTTGTGTCAGTTATGTCATTCTGATTCTGTTACCTATGCCTTTTGCAGATTTTCTTTGCGGATTCACTTAAATTTTTTCTTTCCTTATATGGTCACAAGCTACCTGTGCTATGTATGGATATTTCATCTGATGGCGATCTGATTGTGACTGGCTCTGCTGACAAAAATTTAAAGATCTGGGGCTTGGATTTTGGTGACTGCCATAAGTCCATTTTTGCTCATGCTGATAGGTACTGCATATTGATAGACTTAAATTTGATGGATGTTGAGCGTTGAATAAGAATGTTTACACCCTCGAAAAATAATCTTAAATTATTGGAATTTGAGAGTTCCTTATGTCAGTCTCCCACCTGATTTTTCTTTTAGAGTTTGCACATCTTTTTAAACAATTCTGATAATCTATTTTGGTGGCAGTGTTATGGGAGTGCAATTTGTGCACAATACTCATTACATGTTTAGCGT
This sequence comes from Juglans regia, assembly GCF_001411555.2. Classification (NCBI taxonomy): domain Eukaryota; kingdom Viridiplantae; phylum Streptophyta; class Magnoliopsida; order Fagales; family Juglandaceae; genus Juglans; species Juglans regia. The sequence goes on from NC_049903.1 coordinate 283,020, forward strand.
GGGGAAAGACCGCTTAGTAAAATACTGGGATGCTGATAAATTTGAGTTGCTTTTAACACTCGAGGGACATCATGCGGATGTTTGGTGCCTTGCAGTCAGCAACCGTGGTGATTTCATTATCACTGGATCTCACGACCGATCCATACGTCGTTGGGATCGTACTGAAGAACCATTTTTCATTGAGGTTTGTTACTTCCATGCTAATATTGTTCCATTTAATCAAAAGGAAGAATAAAAACCTTAATTCAGATTTATATATGGATCTTTGTGATTAATGTTTAACCAAGTAAAATGTGCCTTTTGAATTTGCAGGAGGAGAAAGAAAAAAGGTTGGAGGAGATGTTCGAATCTGATCTTGACAATGCATTTGAAAACAGGTATGCAACCAAAGAGGAAGTCCCTGAGGAGGGTGCTGTGGCCTTAGCAGGGAAGAAGACTCAGGAAACCCTTACAGCAACCGACTTAATTATTGATGCACTAGACTTAGCAGAGGTAGAACTGAAGCGTATTGCTGAACATGAGGTGATTATTTTTTCCCATTATTGTTCCACTCTGGTTGGTATGATGTGCCCATATGCCCATTAAATACCATTGGTTGGATGGCAAAAGGAAAGTTTGCAGTGGGGCTTTCTTGTGTTTTAGGTAAGCAAAAGGTGATTTGGGACCCACATTATTTTACTTATATATAAAAAAAAAAAGGTGATTTGGGACCCACATGGAAAAAGTACTGTAAGCGGAAGTCCCAATTCAGTGCTTTTGCTAAAATTGCTTTTAATTTCAAACTTATATGGGGAAGTTGTAACAAAAGTTCTTCACAAATTTTTGGAACCTTTCCTGGATATTAGACCAACCCACATGCCCCCCTCCCCCTTCTTTCCTCCATCCATTTTGTGTAGAAGGGATCTATCATACTTATGACTTTGTCCATGGAATGTCTATGACATGATTTTGAGTTCATTCTTATATTAATATCGATTTGGTTGGCTTTGTAACTTTCAGGATGAGAGAAACAGGGGGAAAGTTACTGAATTCCAACCAAATGTCATCATGCTTGGGCACTCGCCATCTGATTATGTTCTCCGTGCACTTTCTAATGTTCACACTAATGATCTGGAGCAAACGTTGCTGGTAAGTGTGCTGCAATATTATCCTGTACAGTCAGGAACTAAATAGCAATTACATGTAAATCAGTTGTACTAAAGCACCTCCCATTTCGTGTGAAAGGGATCTACTAAATTTAAAAGAAACTTCCCTGGATGAGCACTCGTAACCTTAAATATTTGATAGCTAAATTTATTTTGCCAGGGTTCCCTAACTCAGGGCTGGTTTTGATAGTGAGATGAGATGAGATGAGATGAGATAGTTTTAGATGAGTTGAATAAAATATTATTAGAATATTATTTTTTAATATTATTATTGTTTTGAAATTTGAAAAAGTTAAATGTTTATTATATTTTGTATGAAAATTTAAGAAAGTTGTAATGATGAGATTAGATGAGATAGGTTGAGAGTGTTTTTGTATCCAAACGGAGCCTAATCATTGTCCATCTGAGTGCTTCACTGTCGTTTTATCTTAGTACAATGAAGCATGCTGCAGAGTAGGTCGAACCATGATTCTTCCCGTCCAACTCTGGATCTCCTTATTGGGCAGAGTCAACTTATTCGTGCTTGTTTTGTCCTGTTCTATGTGTTAGGGATTGCTCACTTCTACTTATGTATTGTTTTAGTGTCACATATTTTTCAGCTTGTAAAAGCTAAAGTATATTTTTTTCAAAGACAATTGTTATGTTAAAAAATTAGTAGTTTTTTATCTGCTCTATTATAATCCCACAAAGTATTGTTTTAGAAGTTGAAAGAACGGCCCTGTTAAGTGGACAGTTTACTGATACCTTGTATACCTTGTCTTACTAGGTATTAATGCATGGTTACGCTTGGTTTGGTTAGGGCTCTCCCCTTTTTCATCTAGTCAGTAAGATATGGAGTTTAACTGACAGTATCTTTACTGTGCAGGCTTTACCGTTCTCTGATGCTTTGAAGCTTATATCTTACTTGAAGGATTGGACTTCAAATCCTGATAAGGTAGATGTTTCTGCCAAATCAGGTTGCAAAAACATTGGCATGCTTGGAGATACATATGTATTTTTTTTTTTTTTAATAAGTAAGATACATGTGTTGTAAATGCCTGTAATTTACCAATTAACAGTGGTCTATAATTATCATCCCTTTTTTATTTTTGTAGTTTATCTTTTCATTGTTTATTTTAGGGTGTCTGTATTTTCAATTTTAGAACCATTTGTGTCACATCATCTTTTTGTAACATGTCCTTTTAAATCTTTCGCAGGGAAAAGGTTCTGTTTCTCTGTTTTGTCTTCTAACCCGGAATATTAGGAGGAGCATAGGCTCTATTATAAGTATTCAAATTGTAACAGCTTTTGGAGTCATACTAATTGCATTGCGTTTGCAGGTTGAGCTCATTTGCAGGGTCGCTACAGTGCTATTGCAGACACATCATAATCAGTTGGTTACTACTCCTGCTGCCAGACCCGTGCTTACAGTTCTTAAGAGCATTCTTTATGCAAGAGTCAAGGTAATCATAGACTTTAGTTTTGCACTTAGAGAAGAAAGTATTTTGAATCTCATCATCAATAATTTTCGTTAGCGAGGTCAAGACATGTGGAATAGGAAACTTTCCTTTTCACACCCATAAAAGGTTATCCATCTAAATGGTACCTTAGAGAAAGGTACCTACCACTAAGAAGATTCCTAAGGAAACCAACAATTTCATCTTTTACCCAAGAAAGTGTCCTCCCTAGAACCGTCCCTACAAAAGAGACCATTTAGTTTCTCCCTTGGCAACTCTTCAACCTTGGTACCTTTGTAACCCGCTGATTCGTGTCAAATTTTATCTTATCAACTCTGTCTAATCCTCATATACTCATTTTTGCTTTGTCAAAGGGCATATGATGGGACGGTAATGTATGTTAATAATTAGTCTTGTATGTATAATACTTCTTTTTTATTATTTAAGGTGAAAATCCGGCATACATAATGCAGGAACTTGGACCTTGCCTTTTTAATTTTTTGCATATGTATCAATTTGTGTTATCCATGATAAGAAGAAAAACAGGAGAAAGTTAGGATGCTTTCTTGACAAGATGATGGCTTAATTTGTGCCAGGAATGCAAAGACACACTTGGTTTCAACCTTGCTGCTATGGATCATATCAAGGTGCGAATATTAATTCATAATCTCTCGCCTATTGTATTCGAAATATGCTATTTGGCCAGAAATAAATAAACAAATGATACGAGGTGATTTTTGTATTTGTTTTTCCAGCAATTAATGGCTTCAAGATCCGATGCACTCTTTCGAGATGCAAAATCAAAGTTACTAGAAATTCGAGCACAACATTCAAAACGTTTAGATGCAAGGTTAGAGACAAAAGAAGAAAAGCGGAAAAAGAAGAAACAGAAGAAATGAAGTGATATGCATGGTTGGACATGAATTTTAGGGTGAGAGTCGAGACACTGTTCCTGATACTTTTAGAGAGGAACATCAAGCTCGGGCGCATATGACTTTGTGAAAACAATGCTGGAATTAAAGTTGCTACTAGTTAATTGAAGGCTTGGATTACTATACAATCAAAAGAAATTCCATATTTTACACACGACAAGTGAGGTAAGAAAAACTGGACCAAGTATATCCTAAAGGTCAATCAGGCAAACAACTTGAGATTATCCTTTTTTCATGCAAATCTAGGCGGGTGGTTTTTGCCTCTGTAATTTAAAGAGGGCCGTTTGCTTAGAAGTTTTGTTGCTGTCAGTTGTAATTGTGACATCTAGTGTGATTTTAGTGAGGAATTTGAATTACTTGTTTTGTTTTTTTCCTTTTTTGGGTGGTGATCTACTGTTTCTTAACAGAACTTACAAGGAGTCTTGGCTTCTTCAAAACACACTTCTACTGTGGATATTTTGTATTTGCGAGCAATTTATAAATTCTGATCGGAAATAATTAGTATCATAAATAGTTTCCAATTGAACACTTTTTGGCGCTGTCAAATAATACTTGTGCCAAATTCGATGTGTATCTCATTTATCACCAAACCAAAAGAAGGGCAAAGAGTCCAAACATCTGGAGCTTCGTTGAGTGGAGTCCATGATTTTTTAGTTTGAACCCATGCCTTTTTAAGGTTTAGAAAAACGAGGAAAGAACTGCAATAGAGAAGGAACCGTTCTACTGTACCGAACGAACTGAAGGCCTGCCTTGTTTTGAACTCTATTATTATTATTTTTATTATTTTTTGCGCCAAAATCTGCCATCATCTAAATTAATTTCATAATTCTTATTTTTAATTGCTATAAAAAGAAAGACCCAATTTCGGTGGGATGGCATGCAGTAGTGAATGGAATGTGGTAGTAGCTGTTGAAGATATTAATAGGTCGGCTTAATTGCTGGCCGTCCTTTTCAAAGTGATATACATAATAGCATCATACAAGATGTGGTCAAAGACTTGACTGATCAAGTTTATAAAGCAAGCAAGAAGATTGAGCTGCAGATCATCTAGACAAGAGTAGTAGCATGCAGCTAGCTAGCGATGGAGCGAGATCAGGAGACTAGGTGAAGAGAGGAGGTTTAATACATAATCAATACAGGTATATATATATGTATATATGCATGCTTGCCAGCTACTTGAAGTTTTTGCCTTCGAAGGTCTGACCGAACTGCCAGGTCTTGGGGGCAACGTGCCAAGAGGTTGAGTATCTACCATCACTTGCTCTAACCCTGAAGGTGAGTGATTCCCCTACCATCATTGCATCGGTATCCCACTTCTGTCCCCAATTCCGTTTCATTAATGTCCATTTAAGGTTCTTGTTACCCTTCACTTGCAAGCTCGTCACATCTCCAGCACCCCCCACATTCCATACTAATACTTGGTTGAAATATGGATTCCCCGTTATGGTGAATCGAATGCCTCCTTGCTTCTTGCATGGAACCCTGCATATATATTTATATATTTATTATATTTATTTGTGAAATAGAACCGATCGATGAAGAAGCTCATTTTGAAGCAAGCTGCAGCTAGCTAGCTAGGAATATATTATTTATTTAATTAATTAACTAACAAACCTGCGATATTGGACAGGAATGATGCCAGCCGTGTACGACTGCGCAACCTTGAGGAAAGCAGGCTTTGCAAGATCGAAATGCTCACGAGGAGGGTTGCACCAGCCTCCGTTGTCACTAGCTAGATTGTAGTTAGGAGGGCAGTGGTTGGTGGCAGTGACGAAGAGAGAAGGGGCACCCAGATTGCACCATTTAGGGTCATTCCAACATTTTAGTTCATAACAAGCTCCGCATGTCTGACCCTTATTGAACAGAGCAGTGCTTAGTGCTGCTGTACTGTCCAGCCCATACCCTTCACTCACCACGTCTTCGTATCCACAAGCTCCCCCTATTTATACATGCATACATACGTATATATATTATATATTATATATGTTCACTAACGTACGATCGAGTTGCATCTTAAATTTTCCCATTTACCTAATAACCGAGCGCATGTACAACTTACGTACTGATCATAAATATATATATATATATACATATATTTTGCATAAATCGATCTGCGTAATATTTGCATATTTAGGCCAGGCCAAGGGAAAAATAGAAAACAATATCAATCTTATTAACTTGCTTGCTAGTTAGAATTTCCAGGCCTGGCAATACCTGTTCATCCTAAAAAAATAGAAAAAATTTCTCATGGGCCAGAAAATATTTTATAAGATATAGAAGAAATTATTAGCTAGAATTGTCTTATTCTTGCTTATTATATAATACCCCATCTATATATCAAAAACAAAGAATCTAAAAAAATATTTTGTTTTTTTTTTTTTTTCCATAAAAGGAAAATCAAGCAATGAGAAATAACTAATAAGTCTCATAACAAAATAAAAGAAAGGGTGGGTATTAATAATGGTGATACCGAATGTTCCGGAACCGCCTTCGTAGAAGGTTGCAAAAGCCTGCTTCCAGGGGCCGGGCTTGAACTTGGGCCTATGGTGCTTGGGCAAAGTCGCTCGCACTGCATGGTGATCATGACCGCCACTTTTCCATGCATTGGCATCATGAGGCAGTACTGCAATTAGCAGCAACAATGAAACCGAGAGGACTTGAAATGGCAAAACCATGGGGACACGAATAACAGGATGCCTGCCCTTTTCCTACTTCTTTCTCTTAAATAGCTTTTCCTTTTTCCAATTTCACTATAGAGGTGGCCTGTATATATGGTACTAGATTTAACTTCAGTCAGTTCGTTATACCCAATTTGGTTAATTATATTTTGAAAGGGTGCTATTTTTATGATGCAGTTATAAGGTGGTGGTGCAGCTTCTCCTTTCCCGCTCTGCCTAACCACATTGGATAATAGAAAAGGAAAACTTTTTCTATCTTTGTAACCTCTCTTTCAATAGCCCCATGTTTTTTTTTTGGAAATGTAGGATCCATTTTCCTTCAAAATGCTTGCTATAATATCTATCAAACTAAATTGGTTGATTTTCCAATTTACATGAGATTAATGTGACTGGTCTGCACGTTTAAGAAGTGAACCAAAATATTTATCTATCGATTTGTTTGTTCCGACAATGAGATGAGGGACCAATCAACAAAAGCAGAAAAACAAATGTTTGTTCCATACGATTTGTTTCTCTAATAATAAGCAGCAAAGGGAATACAAAGTTCAGAGAGAAGGGATCGTCCACATGTTTCCAACTATCGACCAACCTGACCAGAGCCAGAAAATAATCAGGCTTAATATCGGTGTAGAAGTTGCTTGTATGCATCCTTATGCTGTGAGTAATAATCAATCTCCGCCTGCAAACAAGAAATCACACACAGCATTGTAATTTGCATTCAAAACTGATGAAAAAAACCTTTTAAGAATGGTTCAATAACAGCATTTTAGAACTCTCATCCTGCAATTTGTCAGGTACAAATTTTGCTATCTCGGACAGTAAGGACTCAAAGTGTGCTTTATGCCTTTGATGCGTCAGCTGAGCCTATATTTGCGATTAGTTTATAAGCAAAGTACAAGGCATCTGTGCATGCTATTGAATCATACCAAGAAAAGTACAAGATGCCTGAGCATGCTCTGCTATGTTCTACAGCATGGAACATAGAAATCTTGCTATTTTGCAGGCAAGAAAGATGCGCTGAAATATTCAAGATTCATTGACAAAAGTTCAGAAGCTACTCAGGCATCTTTGATTTTTTTTTTTTTTAATGAATAAACTCAAGGCATCTTTGAAAAATTAAGGCAAGTTATACAGAATATGTCCATATCTGGGTCAATGTTTTGGAACGCTTTATGCCATTTCATATTAACAAACTTACTTTTATTCTTTAATGTGGTTTTTATTCCCTTAACCACCAATATATTATATAGGAGTTTGGGTAGTGACAAAGTTAGGAACCGACAGCCAATGAATTCGACAAGCTAACCATTCATAAGGCCTATTTGGTACATACCTTGCGAATTCCTTTTATGGCAACCAAAAGCTTTTCACCAATTAGATCTTTGAAGACACTCTCTTTCTGAAGAGCTTCTAATGATTCAGAAAGTGATGTTGGCAATCTATGAAGTTTATCAGCAAGGCTATGAGGGTTTGTATCTGTTTCATAAACAAACGTCATCATGCACCTCCGTAACTATAAAAAAAATGTTCAACTTGTCATGTGTAAGAGACCACATTTTTACCAATGGGCTCAGGAAGAGAAAGATGCCTCCGAAGACCATCAATGCCAGCAGCAACTATAGCAGCCAATCCCAAGTGTGGATTTGCACACCCATCAAATGATTTAATTTCAAAGTTGCTGACCAGACCATCTGAAATTCCAGGTGGGCACGCAGTTCTCAGTGGAGCTTCTCTGTTTTCTTTTCCCCAGCACTGATATGCTCCACTCCATGTATTTGGTACTATTCGATCATAACTGCAGGCAAATAACAGTTAAAAAAGCAGAAAACAGCCCATATAAAGCAAAATTCTAACTATACAACCAACATATAAAGAACAAAATTACACCCGACGATACTACTTTCCTACTAAGTTTTACATCCCACGCAAACTTTTATTGTATAAATATCTACATTACAAATTTGTTCCATTATACGCAAAAAGTTTACAAAACAGAAAATTTGAAACTCCAATCCTGGCAAAGACAGCCCCTAAAATGTTGAACTTCTGATGAGGCTTTAGGAATTATATAAAGAAGGAAAAAGGAAGGGAAAAGTAAAACAATTAAATGCACTTGAGCATTAGGCATGCAGCAACACATGTGGCCTTGCATGTGCAACCACCTCCCACATGAGCGCACACATTCGCATGTGCATAGGGAGAGAGAAAGAGAGACTATGAAAAGATAAAGAAGACGAATAAGAATATCTTTTGATCGGAACATTATTTGGATAATTGACCCAAATTTCTCAATTTAAAGATGCTTTGAGGTAATCTATTCACTGTACTTATAAAGGGTAATAAAAAGAATTACGAAATTTGACAAGTAACATGGAAATTTGACAAGCTGTATTTGCTGTGGTGGATGTACAACGGATTCAGAGAGTACAAACTAACTTAAAAAATGCTTCTCTTTTAGGACTGGATGAAAGTGCTCAGCTTGGTAGGTATATGCCAATAATAGACATCAAATACATCGTCAGAGACAATAATAAGAACTACATCAAATTGTAAAATATCATGTGAAAAATAAATTACCTATTTGGAACAGGCGCTGTAAATGCCAAAATTGCAGGAAGATGATGTAAAACACCTGCCATGAACTCCTCCCCAACAGTGGACATTCCAAATCGAGAAGTTCCACCTGATGCCATAAAAACATTCTCTCCACTCTGATACAAACTGATATGCACATGGGATCCTGAACCAATGTCATGTAAAGCATACCTGGCCATTAAGTAGAGTCAACCATGTTACGTAGTGAAATTTATCACATTGTGAAACATTAAGAAGAAAATGCTACAAACATAAAGGCATTAAAATATTCTGCACTTGTATTGAGCAATAGACATCACAGCATAAAAAATTGTATTCCCACATTAAGTCTGTCAATTGGATGTGGAGTCACTAGTGGCTAGCCTTTCCCCCTAAGTTTTGAAAATCAGGAACCATTTAAAATTCTCTCTCTTATTGTATGAAAGAAATTAACTATTATTCGGCACCTACTTCGGCATGAAAGTTGCTAGTAGTCCATGTTTCCTTGCTATAGCCCTAATAACCTCACGGGTGAAAACCAAGTGGTCAGCAGCATAAATACAAGTGGTGTGCCCTAGAGCCAGCTCAAATTGACCATTCCCAGACTCTGCATGGACCTATAAAATACAAGAAGAGTTAACAAAGGCAAGGCAATTAATACTTGAATTACAAGAACCCTCAACAATGGAACATACAGGAACAGACAGCAAGGCATTGCAGTCACCTCTATTAAGAATTAAGCAGGGTTTTGCAAACAAACAGATACTATGGCTTCATTAATGAATCAAACAAAGCGAAAATGTGGAAAGTGACTGATGAATGTTCAATCATAATCACCAAGATAGAAAATCAATAACCTGGGAAGAAGTCCTGCAGACAGAGGGCACGCCAGCCTCTGCTGAACAATCAATTTTGGTCTCATCCATAATGGCTAAGTTTGGAAATGAGGGAAGCAGATTCAAAATAGATCAGTCATTAATCTTGGCTGAGTTCAGACAAGTTGCAAGGACGTGTATAAACTATAAACTATTTGCTACATGAAGACTAATATAGAGTGGAAGTCTTGACAGTATCGGCATGAATAGCCTTTGATTCTTTTTAACAAAAGATTGTCACAGTTCACTTCCCCATGCCAAAGAACAAATTAAATTAGACAGATAAAACAACATAGGGTTTCTTCCAGTTCTGATGTCAACAGAAAAACAATGGGTAGCCTTTAATTTTAGAGGTAATAATAGTAAACAAATTATGAAAGCAAAAAAGAAAAAGAAAAAGTGATCTCGAACAAAGCCATTATCACAAATCATTTGTAAAATTCAGCTTGACAACACAGATGCATTAAACAAATATGGTTATGTTTCATTCCTCATGCAAAAGATCTTCAGGGACTAAGGCTGCAATTTTGACAGATTGGGCCAGTTTGGAAGCCAAAGTCAAAGAATGTTGTTAGTCAACGCAAGCCTAATGGCTATTGGCTGAATAGATTACTCAAGTTTGACCTCTCTGCAGGTATAGAAAGAAGGTTAATCCGTAGTTTCCTTAATGTTTTACAAGATTTACATCCTCTTTGTACTTCTATTTCAATGTCCATCTATCAAACATATAACTGAGGCAGGCTTCATAGACTCAGGATTCAGTAGAAAATGACTTGCCAATTCCTAGACCAGCAATAGACACAGAGTGAAAAGATCCGGCATGCAAATGCTTCACACTGAATTTTGCAGAAATTTTGAGTTTCTTTGAAAGTAGTGGCATTGCAGGGTTAAATCAGGAAGTAATATGCAAAATATCTTTCCTCTAAAGATGGAAACAGAGATTAACAAAATCAGTGCAATCAAGCATCTCCAATAGAAAACTGCTTCAAAATTAAGCAAATAAGCATAAATGAACGTTATGAGTTCTGTTTTGTACCTGTTCCACTGGAATATTCAGGGTATCAAGAGCAGCAATAATTTCACGAAATAAGGGGGAAACAGCATCAAATGCTGATGTAGAGCAGTAAGCTGTTGAGTCTATTGGCACCCATTCTTCTTTTCCTTCCCTGCAAAAGTTTTAAATTACATCTAATAATAGTTCTGACAGGATACACAAATAACGAACTGACCTAGCGATCCTAGGTTGACATACCTTAGTACACTCTTCAAGAGAAAAAACTCATTCTCAAACCCTGCATTCATTTCCTGGACACAACATTTGAAAATTAAACATCAAACCAGATTGCAATTAACATATTAATTATCCTCCATACCAAGTTAAATTCATCTTTCAGAAATTTTGAAACCCTTCGCAAGGCCTCTCTTGGGCAATATTCCCATGCTTCACCAGGTTTAAGATGCATATCAGCCAAAACCATTTCCTCGTGTTCTTTCCTGTTGAAGAAGAGAGTGATTTGCTGAGTCAGATATGCTGCAAATAAAACTAGTTTACTGATAAATAATTCTATGTTCCTCAGATGCTCTCTTAGCAGAAGCACCAAATAAATTGAGTGCACGGTTGTAGGTCTATTTTTGCATAGCCCAATTACTGGGCATAAATACCAGTAAAAAATTAAATAAATAAAGCAAAACAAAGGAGGCCATTAACATGAACCTAATTAGTGATACCATGGTTGAAATAGGGAAAAGAAAAAAAACTAAAAAATATTGAACCAAATGTTAGATAGAAGTCATGTGATTCCCCCATATGATATGGATAAGGGTAGGTGGTGTATGAGATCACACACTACTTGGGAAGGAGAAGTTCTTGCTCTTTATAAGGTTCCAATGAGACTCCAATTGTATCATTGCCTAGTCCTTTTGGAGTATAGGCCATGTGGTTTGGGTCTTTCATTGGGGCGTTACAAATGGTATTAGAGCCTATCCCAACCAGAAATGTGGGACTTGAGCCGTGCCACCTACAATAGACAGGCCCGACGAGGATGTCGGGAATTTAAGGGAGGTAGATTGTGATACCCTCATATGATATGGATAAGGGTAGGTGGTGTATGGGATCTCACATTACTTAGGAAGGAGAAGTTATTGCTCTTTATAAGGTTCCAATGGGACTCCAATTGTATTATTGACTAGTCTTTTTGGAGTATAGGAAAGGACTATAGGCCATGTGGTTTAGGCCTTCCATTGGGGCGTTACAAATATTGGAGCCCCATTGGAACCTTATAAAGAGCAAGAATTTCTCCTTCCCAAGCAATGTTGGATCCTATACATCACCTATCCTTATCCATATCATATGAGGTATCACAATCATATTCCCGACGTCCTCGTCGGGCTTGTCCATTGTAGATGGTGTATGGGATCCCATATTGCTTAGGAAGAAGAAGTCTTGCTCTTTATAAGGTTCTGATGGGACTCCAATTGTATCATTGACTAGTCCTTTTGGAGTATAGACTATGTGGTTTGGGCCTTCCATTAAGGCGTTACAAGTCAACAGAAAGAGAGTGATGTTTCTAGAACCTTTAATGAGAAGTTTTTAAATTATTAAGGATAAAATTCGTCCACACTATTGGGTTTTGCACACTTCATCAAAGGTCAAAATGAAGTCCAGATTATTAAACATCCTAATTATTTTGGGGGGAAAAATGTAGGGGATTTGCAATCTTCATTTTCACCCCTCAATATTTGATGGAGACGAGGGATATGGGAAATCTAATTTACATGCTGCTACCCATGAATTTCAAAATGGACACAGAGGAATACATTATGCAAAATGGACCAGCAGATTCTCAAAGATATTTAGTACCATGGTATCCTGCACTTGGTTGACAAATCAGGAATTAGTCTGATCTCACCGACTCCAGTTAGATTGGTCTCATCTGCCGGACCATCAGCAAAAGAAGTCATTCCCATCGATGCAAATGTCAAACCGACACCATTCTTTCTAACAATATTGTTGAAGCGCTTCCCTGGAACAACCTGAAACAATGACAACAAATTGGTAAAAAAGAAGAAGAAGAAAAATCAAACTAGATAGACTTTATCAGCATTATCTAAATCCAAAAGAGTTATATACAAGCCCCAAAAACAGATGGAAGTTTGTACTATACTTCGATGATTTTTCTTAAATATTGAAAATATGACTGCGGATCTAAGCCAACAGACAGTACTATGCTGGAGACATTGTGTTATACATTTGAACTTCTTGCACAAAAAACAATCTGAAACAAAATACATTGCAATGTCTATACAAAAAACCCTTACAGCTTAATTTTGGCAGGCTAATAGGCTAATCCTAGATCATTGTCTATGAAAAGTGAATGCATTTTCCTAGTTTTCCCTGATCTGATTACCATAATCGAATTATGCAATTACAACAAGGCAAAAGAAGAAAGCACAGGAGAGAAAACAAATGCATTATAAAAATAAATACATAGTATGACACATCATGCTGCTAATTAATGTCATGACATGAGGTTTACAAGCAACAATTGTGTTGCTAGTTACTTCCATAAAAAAAAACGAATAGATAGCATGATGCATGCAGCTAGCATTATTAGGAAAACAGGTTTAATTTATCTTTTTCTCTGTCCCAAACAATATAAAGGAAGCCACCCTGCTTCATATTGTGGAAGACAGTACTCATCAACAAAACATGAATAATGTCACCCTTGAACATAACGAGTTTTGAGATTCCATCGTTTCTGTCTGTAATGGACAAAAGACCCAAGTCATTCTTTCCTAGTTGACAGACCTATTTTGTGCTTCTGTATCAACTTCTAAATATATTCCTATGCTTGTCTCAGAAATTGACAATCACATGCCCAAATCACATCAAAGGAAAAAAAAGTACTCACACGACATCTTTGCTGCCCTGAACCATCAACCCATATAATGCGAACAAGTGAGTCATCATTATCTGATGCATTTGTTTTCATCTTCACAGAGTAAGGAGTTAATTTATTCGTTAAACCATAAGATAAATTGATCTTGTAAAACTGAATTGCATTTTGTGCAAAGACGTCCTTAGCAGCTTCAACAGCTTCGGGAATTGAGAGATCTCCATCAATGCATGCATCACGTAGAACAGAAAAGACAACTTCACGTGCTTTCTTTGCACCTGTAAAAATGAAAATTGGTTGTTTGAAGTAAGCACTGTTGGCATCTGATATGATTTGATGTTAAAAACTTTCATTTTGATCATGGATAAATTGGTATCAAACATATTCACTTTAACAAACCTAAGTAAAAAGTTTCAGGAAATGCATAGCCATCAGAGCTGAACATCACCTGCAAACTCATTTATGATTAGCACCAACTGGTATTAGTACAAACCAAAAACAAAAAGGTGTATATACATAAGGAAAACCGTTGTCGTCTTCCTATGCATTAGGATGCTTCTTCTGTAAACATGCATGCATTTCACAGCCAAGTAGTAGGTGAGCGAGTCTATTGATTAGAAAGGAAGGGAAGAAGGAGGGAGGGGAGGGAATAGTGGAATGTTAGGAAGTGTAAAGAAGCTCTTCTCACAAAGTAGATGTGGAGACTAATTTAGCAAGAAAATGTCAACATATCCTTTGTCTTTTCTATACTAAACTTCTGAGTAAGTCTTATTTAGACTTTCTTATGGTATCACCTTCTTTAGTGGAGCTAGCTCCAAAAGCTCTTTGATGGAAGATATCATTCCGTGGACACTGAGCTTGGGAACTGCCAACCCAAAGTCAAGGAACACCTGAAAGTAATGGAATTGCATTAATTGTAAGAGAACTTCCAAGTTTATCATCAAAAGTACATGTCCAAAAGTTTGATTCACTGATACAAAATTTGACCTGGGGATAAACAGAGGCCAGATATGATGCTTCCTTTGAAAATGGGTAGGATGCATGCAAAAGTACTAAACGGCACTTAGAAAATCTCTTGTCCTCAAGAAGGGTCCGGAGATGGAGGGGATTTGCCAGCCGCATGTCCAAATCCTTGTCTCCAAAACTAGTTGCAGGAAAAAAGGAAAAAAAATTATTAGTAGGAAAAATAACACTGTAAGAATATACAGACTGCTCTAGTACTTTTTTCTGATAGCTGAGAAAAGGACAAACAACAACAACATAGAATCTTAGAAGCTGCTTGGTTTTCCAGAAGTGGACCAGACTTGGTCCACCTCCTTGGCATTTATTTATGTCATGGAAACCCAAACATTAAGATAAAATTAAGTCCAGTGTGTTTCAGGTATGTTTTTTATTTGACTCGAGAAAGCCCTTCCCTATCTCTAGAAATTTGAAAGCAAGCAACTCATCCCCAGCTGTAAGTAGGATTCCCAAGAAACCCCTTTCAAAGATCCACCCAGATTCCAAGTTTTCATTTCTTGCTCCTCTTCTTCTCAGCTATCATTAAGAGCATAATGTTAAGCAATTTATCACTTTGAAGACTTTTTGTTACCCTGTGTGTATCTGCATCGGCAAGTCAAAGCATAGAGCAACCTCCAAAGCACGTGTAAAGACATAATCAATAAAGTTCTTATTCGTAATGCGGGTTGGCTTTCCAGCTGGAAAGATAAATTGGTTAGTATACCTTGCAGTGTACACTGCGAAAACTCATTCTACAACCTATACTCACCTGTTAAAATTTCAGAAAGACCTTCTTCAGCATCTATTTTTGTGACATATGTATTTATCTCTAAGCCACTGCGGTATGCAACTATGCTTTTTAAGCCATATATCTGGTTAGCAACTGTGATAGAGATGATAAGGAAATCAACTGAAACATGCTTCTCTTTTTAGTATTTGTAAGGACAACATAATAGCAAAAAATTCGTAGCAAGCTGAAAGGATATGACTTCAACTTTCCCAGATAAGTTTCGGTGAAAAGATCCAATGTCCAAGTTGATCCATCTGGCAACTCCTAGGGAACACAAAACAAAAAAAAGTAATATACAAATGAAAAATATAAATTACAACGTTAAAATTACATGGACCTTTGCTTAAAAGAACAAAGAGTTCACGAGAGCAGAGAGTAAGGGATGCTTTTGTTTTTGTTTTTGTTTTTTTTTACAAGGGATGCTAAGTCAATAATACCAAAATAATAATGACAACGAGAGAGCAACAGCTGATGAATTGAGTACAGATATATGTTCAAGTTCTCAAAAACTCACCCTGGAGAAAAAAAGCTACTGCGTCACTTACATCTAGACTATAAAAAAAAAAAACTATGCAGGTCATCAATATCTCATTCACATAGGCATGGAAGCGTAATAAAAAATGTACAAGAAACAGAAAGAAGTACTCCGAAAGAAAGGTACAAGAAAAGTAATGAGACACAACGAGTGAAATGAAAAAAGTAGAAATGTACTCATAGAGCATATTTTGAAAGGTAAAAATTATAACTGCTTCTGTTTAGATTGACATTAAGCTTTCAAAAGAAGTTGCAGACATAAGCAATAGCCAATTCTCTAGTTCCAGCAATGATACTTACGGAACAAACATAAACATGCAACAGAGAGTTGATAACTACAGATGCATCAAAGATTCAAAAGCATAGTTGACATTAAAGTTATCGATAAAAATGAAAACTGCATAATATTTTGGCCTCACGATGAGCAAATAAATTGTTTTCATAGAACAAGCATATTCTCCCCTTTTTTGGGGGGGATGGAGTTGGACATCAAGATGAAAAGTATGACCAGCTGAAGAATAAGATAAAGCCTTAGAACAAATAATATCTTTAGCATTGTTTAATCATTTGACTAAAACAAAGAGGATGATAAAAAGAACATCATATGCATGCATTACAAATGGTATGAAATGCTCAAAACTTTTCTAGTACCATAAAATGCAAGTAAGAAAAGTGAAAATTATAAATGTATATTACTTCATCAAGAATCTTCTCAGCCAGACGTTCGATTCTCAGTATTCTACCGACAACTTGAGCAAAACTTTTATGCCACTCTATATCATGCTTTTTGTTAAACTCAATTCCATCATCTATGAGTATGGATGAGATTTTTGCAGCTTTGAAGCATGTCGAGCTAATGGTCTGTAATCCAGAGAGTCTACGAAATTCTTCCACCCCATGCAAGGACAATTCACATCCATATAAGTCAGCAACATGCCTTAAATTTCTCTGCCACACACAAAGCAATGCAGTCAGAAAGGAAGCCCTTGAATTATTTTTTCCAAGTCCTCAACTGCCATGCAGCTACAAGTCATAGCAGCATCTATTACTACATTTAAGTCGATGAAAGATAATGCAGCATACTCTGCTTTGATGCACAGGCATCAAAAGTGCTTTTGCACCCAAGAACGAGGCCCAGGATATATCATGTGAAATCAAAACGTTATTTTACCGCTAAGGTGATGTTTGAAAATAATTCTCATCCAATTTCATCCCATCTCATCTTATTTCATCTCATCTTATCTAATTTCTTTTTCAAACATCTCTCAAATACAAACACTTTCAAACTAATCATTACAACTTTTTCAAACTAATCATTAACTTTTTCAAACTTTCAAACAAAAAACAATTTAACTTTTTCAAATCTCAAAACAAAAATAATATTAAAAATTTATATTCTAATAATATTTTAACTTAATAATATTTTTTATTCAATTTTTTCTTTTTTTTTTCCTAAAACCCAAAAAATATTTAACTCAAAATATCTCACTATTATTCACAAACTATTTTATTATTATTCACAAAATTCTCATCTTATCTCCTTCTCCAAACATTCTCTAAGATCCTAAAAACAATGTTGCCAGTTGGTCCCAGGAACACCCAGGTCACCGTACAGCGCATTCATTATTGATACTGAATTTGAATAGCAACTTCAATTTCGACAAATTTATACGGTACAGCCACGACCGATATATTTCCCATATACACAACATCTTGCAATCTTGTTTTCATGACTACGGAAATACGGAAGTACCCTAACACGCATGAGTGACTGGCAGTTCATAACTTCATAAACCCAAATTCTTCGTAAGCTTAGAGACTTAACTAATGCACATCGCAACTCTTTTTTTTCCCAAGGCTGCCGCTAATAATAATTGATTGCGAAAACAAAATCATCACAAAAGGTTATTGTATTGAAAATCTATTAACTATACTTGAATAATTCATTCTTCTCATCAGCCATTTTTCATCACCTCACGCTCTGTGAAAAATACTTTATGAAAAACACTCATCCTGTAAAAACATGTGAGGTGCTAGGAGTGAATAATGGCTGTTTAGGATTATCTCAAATGCACTTTCCAGACAGAAGCTATTGTCATGCTGTCCTCTACTGACGTCATTTACCTGTTTACTTTTACCTTTCTTTCTTTCCATTCGAATTTTAGCTTAAAAAAAAATTCCTTGAACAGAGACTATCGAAGAGTGCAAAAAGAACCATAAACAAAAATGAAATATGGCGTTGATTTAAAATGTGAAACATAAGTTAGAAACAGGGGATATATCACTTTGGATCGAGATTGAGTCGTTTAATAAACAGTCACCGAGTGACCGCGACCCAGTTCTCACTTTGTCAACAGTGTCGGAGTAGAGTAGAGAAGAATACCTTGAAGGAGAGGGAGTGGGGAGAGTAGGACAAGGCGTCGCCGTCGGCTTCGGAGAAGCAACGGATGAAAGGAAAGGTGGAATCGAGAGCGACGACGTTGTGGGCATGGGCATCCACTGCTTCCACTTCCTCTATTGCTTCTCTCAGCTCTGTGAAATCCATCTCTCTCTCTCTCTCTCAAGACTGTGGCTGTACCAGTTGCACAGAGGAAGGAGAGCGTTGAACTTTGAACGCTGTGGCCACGACCATTTTATATGTGTTGACTTCTCTAGCAGCATTAGCAGTAAAAAAGAAAAAGAAAAATAAATTTACTGAAGTGGGTACAAAGATTGGGAGATATGTGTGGGTTTGGTGAGGAGGATTGAGGCCCAGAACTGACGTTGTTTTATTAAGAAAAAATCTAAACAAATTTTTATTATTTACATAATTTCTACGCATCATATTTTTTTTTTATTATTATTTTTTATCAAATATTTAATATATTAATAATGAATAGAAAAATTGAATTAGTTTAAAAAAAATAAACTCAAAAAAAATATTAAAAAATTTAAATTTTTTTTAAAAATATAGTGTGTAGAAGATAGGAGATTGCGTAGCATTGCTCTTTTATTAAGGCCCAAAATGAAGGATGAGTAGGGAAAGGATTTATCATTGAAGCAAACGTACGATTAGCAGGGAGACGAAGACTTATACCCTTTGTGTATTGGGTTGTATCTAAGAAAAATACAAGAAAGAGAACGAGGATGGATTTTATAATTGTTGTAGGGCGGGCCAACATTTAGACCCAAAAGTTTTGAGAAATGTTTAATTAGGTTCAATTTTTAAAAGAAGATTGTGAGATGATTTGTTGTGAAGTTATGGAGACGGGAGAAAATTGATGAGATAAGTTGTTGTGTGAAAAGTATCATACCAAAATTGACAAGAAAGAGAGGTCGTTGCTAAAATGGCAAAGCCTATCTCGATAATATGGTGATGCTTTCTCTCTACAACATCATTTTATTGGTGTGTATGAAGACATGAGAGTCGATGTGTTATTCCTTGATTATTGATAATATTGGTAAGTGACCGAAATTCACCACCCCAATCACTTTGCACAATTTTAATTTTAGCATCGAATAATCGTTCAACATTTTTTTGAAAAAGCAAGAAGGTGGATGTGGCATCACTCTTAGAGGCAATCGGGAAAAACCAAGTATGTCGATTATAATCATCATGAGAAAGCCATCATGAGAAATATAAGGCAAGGGACCCCAAACATCAACAAAAAATAAATGCAATGGAGTAAAAGAACGAGTTGTATTGATATTAAAGGAGAGCTATCTAAATTCGGCCAAAGGACAAATAGAGCAATAAAAAGAGGATTTAGTAGGAACAATAGGTAGACATTTGGTGCGAATAATCTAGAAGACAAGTCGAAGAAATGGATGACTGACTCTATGATACCATTGAGCTAGGGAAGTTCTTTCACCAACATGAGGCACATGGGAGAGAGTGATGGTGTTTGGGGTTGGAAAAAGGTAAATGCCATTATGCGTTGGTCTCTGGATGAGAATAGTCCCTGTTTGATTGTCCTTCACACAAAAAATGGGAATTATGAAATTCAAAATAAACACCATTGTCACAACAGAATTGATAGACAGAAACTAAGTTCTCTGTAATGTGAGGAACACGCAACAAATTGTGAAGAATAAAGTTAGAGGAAGAAAAATAAATTCGAGAATCACCAATATTAGTTATTGAAAGAGTGTTATCATCCCCAACTGTTATCTGCTCAGGTCTATGTTAAGGTTTAGTTGAGAGATTAAGATTTTGGAGCTCTGAGGTTATGTGGTTGGTAGCTGCAAAATCATGATACCACTGAGTATTAGAATAAAGTCGAGAAGAGGTGAAGTTAGCAGAAGGGGGTTTGGAGAGGTTGTACTGATAGGCTTAATTGAAGCGGTAGTAACATTGGAGAGCAACATGACCAGTCTTATTACAGACTTGATAAGTTGGTTGGTTGAAGTTTGAAAGAGATGGAGATAAATTAGAAGAGAAGTTATGAGAGGTTCTACCGCCCCAATTTTTGCTGCCACGAGAAGGGTAACAACCTCCTCGAAAGTTTGATCTGCCACCCCTAGAGTAAGATTGAGTGGTGATGTTGGCAGTGGGGGTTGGGAGTTGGCCTTGCTGGGTTGTGTTAAGTGATGTTCGGCTCTCAAAAGTAAGAAGAAGATTGAATAGTTCAGTAGAACTAATAGGCGTAGCTCAGGTAGACATAGAAATAACAAAGGAATCAAAATCAGAGGAAAGGCCATTTAGGAAGTACGAAACCACTTGAAAGTCACGAAGTGGTTTGCCGGCAGCAGTCATGGTGTCGGAGAGGAGACGAACCTTTCAACAATAATTTGTTACAGAGAGTGAGCCTTTTTTGAGATTTGTGAGCTGGTGACGAATTTGAAATATCTTCGCTTGGGATTGAGAAGTGAACATGGTTTCTAGAGAAAGCCATAGTAGAAACCATGTTCACGAGATATGCGAGAGGAGACAACTTGAGTAAGGATGGATTCGGTAAAGGAGGAAAGAATAGCACTAAGTAGAAGTTGATCGATACGGCGCCATTGAAGATAGGATGGATTGGGTTTGGGAGCAAAGGGAAGACTTGGAGTGGAAGATGGAGATGGAGATGGAGGGGTTATAGGGGTGGAGGTGACAAGGAGTCATCAATGAAATGGTAAAGGTCTTGACCGTAAAGGTATGGGACAATTTGGGTTCGCCAAAGAAGATAGTTGTTGGATGTAAGCTTGACAAAGACTATGTGGGAGAAGTTATTTGGAAGTTGGATGAGAATGGAAGAAGAACCATCTTTGTCCGAAACAGGGTTGGCCATGAGAGAGAAGAAAGGAAGAAGAAAATAGGGAGGGAGGGAGGAAGAAGAAAAAAGACGTGAGTCACTTACTGGCTCTTGATACCATGATGGAATTTGCAGATGATGAAAATGTTATAATTCTTATTGATAGAAGTGATTTGTACAGTGTGGCTTTATAGAGATTACAAATTGAATATTCTTATGGACATTTTTACAAACATGTGATGTGCATAACAAAAATTACAGAGCAAAGGGCAGAGTTTGTTAGAGACTCTGCCACTACAATTACAAGAGTGTCTAGAGGATACGCACCAACAATTCTTAGCCTATTCTAGAAGCTTTAGCTGAGGTGTCATGGTTTTGACATTTCACTTGTGACTTGGATGTCAACATGAAAGGTTCAATAGTCAGTCATTGGTTTCAAATTAGGTATATACTGAACTGATTTGAACTTTCTTACAAAATTTTGAGATAAATATTTTGAAAAAATTTATTTATCATTTTTTTCATTAACCTTTCATCATTCCATGATGTGATATTAAATTATAGGTTTACAAATAAAATATAATAAATAATTTTCAGTCATCTAATATTCCATAATAGAATGATGAGTATTATTACTCTATTTTTTATAATTTAAAGGTGGATAGCTATATAATATATATATATATATATATATATATAGATTTCTCTATATAAAATATTATCTATGGATAAACGTGGATCCAACATTTTATATTATCTTTTTCTTTTTTATTCTTACAACATTTACAAAAGACATTAACCATCCTATATTAACTTATAGCTCGACACGTGTAAATATGTACAATTTAGTTATATATTTTCTCTGTATATAAAAGAGACTCGATATATGTACTTTGAATCTTGATAATCAAGAAAATACACACAAGTTCTGACTTCTTTTTCCTTCATCCAAGATTCCCTGCACTTCTCCGTTGTTCTTGTTTAATTCAACAGGCAAGATTGCTTATGGGCTTTATCAGATCAATAATTTATGATATGGCTTCCGCGTCCATCTTTGGTATGGCTTCCTCGTCAAGCCCTGCTTTTCTATTAGAGGATTTGTCAAATTCCTTTCTTTTTTTTTTTTCATCTTGGTGAGAGTCCTGGTTCTCTTCTAATTTCTCAGCCCTTGAATGGTAACAATTATTACACAAGAGGCAGATCAATGTGGGTAGCTCCTAATTCTAAGAATAATGTCATGTTTGGTTGTAAAATGATTTCAACCAATCTCAAATCAATCATTGATGTGATCTACTACTTTTTTAATTTTTCATAAAAAGTTAAACCCATATCAATTTATTTAATACATTCAAATATATATCTCAACTTTAAACACATCTAAAAAATAGTACTCATAAAATACTATTATTTACACATCAATTCAGATAATCTGATAACATCTCAACATTCAAACGCAATCTAAAAAAGTTTTATAGATGAAGCTTTCACTTAAATTATAGATAATCTGAACCATTGCATATTATGTGGTTTCGTTGCAATGACACGGTCATTTCATGGATTCTTAATTCCCTTACTAAAGAAATTGTTGTAAGTGTTATCAACATTCCCATCATTGAAGAGGTTTAGAGAACGGGTACGTTTGGATTTTCAATTTATTTTAATTTATCATTATAATTTTTTTAATTTTTAATATAAAATATAATAAATAATTGAATTTTTTTAAATTTTAAAATAATAATAATAATATTAAAAAATAATATTTTATCATCTAAACTCATTTCAACATTCAAACGAGACTCAACTTATTCAAGGTACGTAATGATCCTAGCCTGTTTCAACTAAAGAAATATCTTGCTTCCTTGACTGAAGATCAATCTTTTGTGAGTTCGTGTTACACTAGATTGAAAGATGTGTGAGATAAATTTTCTACTGTAAAACGATTCCCAATTCTTCTTGTCACCCGAGATTTTCCTGTTGGGCTTTAAAGAAAGTGATTGATCAGGATGAAATGGAATACGCTGTTCAATTTCTGATGAGGTTAAACGTACGATTCATTTACTGTTGAGCTATATTTGGCCAACTAGACTTATATAAGTTAATATCCTAATTAACTATATATATCCTGACCCCATAGAAGCCATTATATGTAATTTTGAAAATTTTATTAGGGACAAAATATATCAAATGACAGATTGCGTTGGACTTGGCCATTAATCATGAAAATTAAAAGGGGCAAACTATTGAAAAGAGAAAGGAAACAAGAAATCAAATAATTAAGTGAATTTCTGCTATTTCACAAGCTCTTGAAGGGCTATCTATATATAGGAACTTTGCTATATACAATCATTTTTATATATTTTTTGTATATTTTATTGATGTGATTAACTGTGTCAATTCATTTTTAATACGTAATCAATTACATAAGTAGAGTGTATAAAAAGTACACAAAAAATAAATGCAGATAGAATTCTTGATCTATATACAGGCTATAATGTATGCCAACGTGCACCAGCCATGATTCTAAATTTCTAACTGCAATTGGGTCATTAATTTGAATCTTAATTACTATAACCATGCATCGCGTTATGTCTAATATTAATTTCATGAACAGCTCAAATCGCGAATCGTACGTCGTGATGGCGTGTCCTGATCGTGTATATATATATATATATATATATATATACACGTTGTTGCACATTAGCAAAAGATTCTTCTTCTTCTTCAATCCCTCTTCTCTCCATTCCGCTGTCTTGGTATCAGAGCCAATCTGGTATCTAGTTGTTGCACATTATTCTTCTTTTTTCTATCTTGTTTTGATCATCTTCTACCGGGTGCGGGAGTTTCTGCACTAGGTGGTTCAGTATTGAGTGTGAGAAACTGAGGGAACCCTTATAAGACCCATCAAAGCCGAGGTAGGCATCATGGCATACTGGGTTGAAGTAGCTTTCACACTAGGTAAAGTTCGCAGCCTCTTTGAGATGCAACCTTCCCTGTAGATTAGGATCAAAACCTGTTAGGATGAAGAGGAGTAATTCCTCAATTAGTTCCAGATCGACTTTGCCACCTGAAATTGTTAATGAAGAGGATTGCTCTTATGGAGAAGAGCTATCTCCTAATCTAGGATCATGGAAGATCCCAGATATTAAACAATCTTCTATTTATAAAACCACTTGGTTAAAAAATACTTTTTTGAATACTTTGAATGTTCGAACAGTCGAACAAACCTATAGTATATCTAAATCCCAAGAAAAATGTTTTCTTCTCAGTAGTAAGGAGATTGAAAGTTTTATAAAAGAGGGATTTAAATATATTCACATAGGTTCTGTGCAAATTGCTGCTAAACCTTTAACAAGGTTAGGCATCAATGCTTCTGTTCTTTTTTGTTTAAGAGATGGCAGATTCCTTGGGTTTGAGGATAGCATTCTCGGAATGGTCCAGTCCTCTCTTTCTGAAGGACCAGTCCATTTTGATTGTTTTCCTAATATTACGTTGGCTTTGACTGACAAACATATTTTGAAATGTTTGATTTTAAACATTTTAACTTCTGGATATCATATGATTGAAGGAAGTAAACCTCTTGCTTTGATTTTTAGGGTTTATTATCGTCTTTTAAAAACGAATTTAGATCCAAAAGCCATTGCAAAACCTTCTGGAAAGCATACTCTTCTGATCCAGAGTAGTTCTTCAGATGTGGATATTAAAATTCCGAAAAGGATTTATTGGGATGAGATTTCTCTTCCTAATGAATGGATTTTGGAACAAGAAATGCCCTTGCCTCCAAGAAATATTGCTCTGGGTGCTGATGTTGACATCATCCAGCAATACCTCAATGGAGATGTTAAAATTTCTTTTGATAAATCTGAAACCTCCAGTAGTAGAAGAAGAAATTCTTTTGCTGGTTCCAGATCTAGTTTTGTTGGCCCTGCTCAGAACAATCCAAGAAAGGATATCAATTTCCATCAATTTCTTGAAGATTCTGTAAGAACAGCCCAACCTGTTGTTAAACCTGCTTTAAAAATGAAAGGAATTTCTACTTCCTCTCAAGTTACTTCTGCTTTTTATTCAGCAAAAGGAGAAACTGGTTCTCCACAAAACCAGAACATAAATGAAGAAGCCGACAA
This sequence comes from Juglans regia, assembly GCF_001411555.2. NCBI lineage: Eukaryota > Viridiplantae > Streptophyta > Magnoliopsida > Fagales > Juglandaceae > Juglans > Juglans regia. The sequence continues at coordinate 308,216 of NC_049903.1, forward strand.
AGAAGACACGTCTTCTATGTCTCCAACCGCTTCAGATATGCAAGCCCCTGTTGCACCTATTCTTACACCTGTTCATCACAGTTTAAATGTTAGCAGTGCTTCAACGTGCTATGCACGTTTGCCCTGTTGGAAGAAAAAAAAAGTTATTTTGTAAAATATAAACATGTTTTGTCTTAAAAAAAAAAAAAAACATAATCATAAAAAAATCTAGAGATTGAGGAAGTATTTTTTTAATAATGTTGTAAATTTTTTATTTTTTTAAAAATGTTTATGATGATTAAAAAAAACATGAAAAAAAGAACAGAAAAATAAAAAAATGAAATACACATTCATGGCATATTTTTGAACTATTTTTTTGTTAGTTGTAGCAGTTCTCTTTAGTCAGCAATGACAGAAGCGTCAGATCTGCCAAACGACAGTAATTAATTAGTTCATATTTTTTTTATTTTTACTATACAGATCGGCCACATTTGTCAAATTGAAGAAAAAAATAAAGTATAATTTCGAATATTAAAATAGTCTAATGTATAAGAATAAAATTATTATTTATATATGTTCATCATTTATTATGAAATTTAAATTATATTAAAAATTCAAATTAATTAGATAGTTTTTTTCTCTTAAAAATGTACAGTAAAATTTCATCATTTATTTAATGATGAAAAATTAGTATTTTATAAATTAAAGTTGATTTTTAGTGTATGATATAATAAACAGTAATAGGATATGCGAAAAGAACATGTGAAGAAAAAAAAACAGCTTCTTTATTGTTCATTTAAAACTCAAAAATCAATATTTTTTTTCCACTTTTCCTTTCTTCCTCTCTCATTTCCTACACACGATTGCAGTATTACGTTACACATTGGCATTCATATGGACAAACAAAAAAAAAAAGAGAGGAAAAAAAATATACTGTTCATACTGTTCATCATACTGTTGATGAACAATAATAGAATATGTGAAAAAACATGCGAATAAAAAAAAAGTTATAGAGAGTTTTTATGAACTCAATTTTTGCACCTAACAAGTGAAAAGAGATACGAATAATTTATGTAATAATGATAGTACTTCACTGCAAAAATCGAATCAATCCAACCGAAGAAAAAAAAAAAAGAAGTGGTAAAATGAATGGTTGATTTAAATCGTAAAAATTTTAATATTTTATAAATTAAATTTGATAATTTATTTATGATATGATATTTATATGTTAATTAATTAATTTAAATCAATATTTAAATTTTTATTATTAGATCAAATTTAGAAATTTATAATAAAGAATTAGATTTAAATCTAAAAAATTTAATATTTTATAAATTAAATTTAATAATTTATTTATGATATAATATTTATATAATATTTATTTATTTTAAATTAATTTAATTAATGTTTAAATTTTTACCATTAAATCAAATTTAGAGATTATGATAAACGGTTGGATTTAAGTCTAAAAATCTTTCTTTTTCTCCTCACTTTCTATTTCTCCCTCTCTCTCTCCTTCCGCTCAGCCGCGTCCCGCGTCCTCCCTCTCTCACGCGATCTACTCCCTCAAGCCACCATGCGCCACCGTGCGCCACCGTGCGGTATCACCGACCGCATCACCGGCTTCCCCTCACGCCGACGATCAAAACCCACCGTCGAAGTCCCTTGGCATTTCCTCCTATCCCCGCGCGTCTTCCCTCTCTCTCACCCGATCTCCTCCCTCAAGCAGCCCAAAGCCGCCGTGCGCCACCATCCGACGTAACCGACTACATCACCAGCTTCTCCTCACGCCAGCGAGGAAACCCTACCGTCGAAGTCCCCTTTGCTCCTCTCTCAGCCGCACGCGACCAACCCGAAATGGGTCTCGACGCACGGGTTTCTCCCTGTAGCGCCGCCGTTGGCCACTCCTACGCCACCGCACCACCAGCAGCAGCCTCGTCCTTCGCCGACGACCCCTCCTCTTCCTCCTTTCCTCCAGCCGAAGCCCCAGCCCTGCCTTCTCTCTTCACGGATCTGTTGGTTTGTGATTTGTGTGTTGATTTTGTGATTTGAATAGAAATTTATTCGGTAATTTTGTGATTTTGTGGTGAATTGTGAATTGTTTGGAAATTTATTTGGTAATTTTGTGATTTGTGAGGTTATTTTGTGGTGAATTTACAAAGAGGGACGAGGGGGAAATTGTGAATTTGCTGTGAGGTAGAGAGGGGCGTTATTTGTGTGGTTATTTTATGGTGAATTTGCAGAGAAGGACGTTATTTGTTAGTTTGTAATTTGTGTGTTGAATTGTGAGGCAGAGAGTGACGCGAGCGGGGGAGAAATCGTAAATTAAGTTACTGTTCATTACTGTTGATGTCACTGTTCACAGAGCGATAGGCTCTTTTAAGTATAAGGAGATATATTTATATATATATTAGTACTATTAGTACTCATGTACTGATCATCTCTTTAATTATTTGATTTATAGCCAAGACAAAACAAATAAAGTTAAAATTTGAGAAGGATTTATAAACTATTTATGTCAGTACTATATATTTATTATATATTAATGGTTTATGGATGCCTCTACCGCCTCTGCTTCCGGTTTCGCTCCCAGTCCTGCTCAGGATAAAATCTTTGTATTTTTTTATTTCACTTTTTTATATATTTATTTTTTTAATATTGTAAAATATTTTTTTAAAAAATAAAAAATTATAATATTATTAAAAAATACTTATTTATTTATTAAGTAAAAAAATATTAAAAAAATAAAAAAAATATAACGAGACCGGAAGCGGGAGCGGGAGCGGGGCTTTAGCTTTATCCATGTTTTATATATTGGAAAATGCTACATGCCCCGCTGGGGGCTCCCGCTGGGAGCTCCCGCTGGGCATGTAGCATTTTTTTATATATATTTTTTAAATTTATTTTTATATAGATATTTTTAATAATTTTTAATATTTTAAAAAATAAAATAAAAATTATAATATTATTTAAAAATATTTTCTTAATTATGAAGTAGAATAAAAATTAATATTTAATGATTTGTATTTTACTTTTTGATTAAGTAAATGTTTTTTTTTTTTTACTTTCTGATTAAGAAAGTGTTTTTTAATGATTTGTTTTTTACTTTCTGATTAAGGAAGTGTTTTTTAATGATTTTTTTTTTACTTTCTGATTAAGGAAGTGTTTTTTAATGATTTTTTTTTTTTACTTTCTGACTAAGGAAATGTTTTTTAATGATTTTTTTTTTTTACTTTCTGATTAAGGAAGTGTTTTTTAATGATATTTTAAATTTATTTTATTTTTTAAAAATATTTATAAGTGTAAAAAAAATCTATATAAAAAATAAATTAAAAAATTACACATAAAAAAGTACATGTTAAGCTCAACGGGAGCCCCCAACGGGGGCTGTAATATGACTATTTTAAATTTTTTTTAAAAAAATATAATATTATTAAAAAATATTTTCTTAATCATGAAGTAAAATAAAAAATTATAAAAGAATATTTTTTTACAATTTTTTATTTTACTACATGATTAAGAAAATATTTTTTAATATATATTTTTTACTTTTGGATTAAAAAAATATTTTCTTAATAATATTTTTATTTTATTTTATTTTTTTAAAATATTAAAAAATTTATATAAAAATTATTTAAATAAAATATATATTAAATAATACTACAGCCCCAGCGAGAGCTCAGCGGGAGCTGTAGCACTGTCCTTTATATATTATGACTTACGTAGTCGTACGTACTGACATTATGAGATTTTACGTTCAGCTTGTATATATTAATCTCTGTTCAGAAGGCCAAGAAAAATATAGAAAAATTACTTTAATTAATAGGCATATCGTGTGCGTATCCCATAGTTATATACTTACACTCAACCAGTCAATCAGCCAATGATCTTAAATTAAATTCTACATAATTAATACCCTAGATTGTACATTAATATACCCACCTGTCATGAATCGTAATATTGAAAACTTATTACTATATATACACACACACATATACATATATTTGTATATAATAGTTTCCCTCATCTAAACCTGATCATCACACACAAAAATCATCATCCGAGCAATGGAAAACAAAGCAGTACTCCTCGGTCTTACCTTTGCTTACCTCTTCTTCTCGAGTAAGAACCTCTGATATTATTATTCCCTCTACTTTCTCGATCTCCTTTTTGGTTTTCGATCATTTCTCTGGTTCTGAAGCATTATTTTAATGGACCAGCAATTTTTCGGGCACGTACGTTCACTTTCCTGAAATGGCCTTAGTGATCTTTCTTTAATTTCTTCCTTAATTTGCTAGGTGATTTTTTTCCTACAGTACTAATTAATTATGATTTTTCATTGTACGTGTTATATATAGTACTTAATTAACGTAAATATATATATATATGATACTGATAAACTTAATTATCATGCGCGCATGTAGGGGCTCACTCGGTTGCATTCACAATAAAAAACAACTGCCCCTACACGATATGGCCAGGAACATTGGCTGGTGGCGGGCCTCAGTTATCATCAACCGGGTTCCAGCTAGACTCCGGAGCTTCGTTAACCCTTGATGTTCAACCCAAGTGGTCAGGCCGCATGTGGGCTCGATCCCACTGCTCCAATACCAACGGCAAGTTCACTTGTGGCACAGCCGACTGTGGCTCTGGCCAGATCACATGCAACGGTGCGGGTGGAATCCCGCCGGCCTCGCTCGCAGAGTTTACTCTAGCAGACAATGGCGGACAAGATTTCTACGATATTAGCCTCGTCGATGGGTTCAATTTGCCCGTATCAATAACACCGCAAGGCGGCTCGGTTGGGTGCCAAAGCACGAGCTGCCCCAAAGATGTGAACCAGGTTTGCCCTCCGGAACTGGCAGTTAAAGGATCTAACGGGGAGGTTATCGCCTGCAAGAGCGCGTGTGAGGCTTTCAATCAGCCGCAGTACTGTTGCTCCGGAGACTATGGTGTCCCAGAGAGATGTCCACCGACGAAATATTCTAAGATTTTCAAGGATCAGTGTCCCCAGGCTTATAGCTACGCCTACGATGACAAGACCAGCACATTTACATGCACCGGTGGAGCTAATTATCTCATTACTTTCTGTCCTTGACAAGTTGGATCAATTGAAGCTGCATATTCCAATATTCCTTCCATTAATTAACAGACAAATGATGACGAGACATTAATAAAGCTATGTATATATATATAAATAAATATATATGGATAATTAATAAGGCCGCGCATGCAAGCTTGATTTATTTTCGCGGCCAATTATAAATAAAACATTATTCTATGGATTATTAATATGATCATATATACTTTTTAATAGCCGATTATTGTCTGATCATTTATAATGATAGGAATTAATATTTGATGTTGCATAATAGTTATACGTACAGTTTAATTTTCCTTAATTTTAGTGCGTATAACTTGCTTGCATGATCTATATCTAGAACTGTGGATGTTCACGTGCGAATATTATATATATATATATATATATATATATTAAGGTTGATGAGTACGTAATTCATCTCACCAAATTAATTTAATGTCTTAGATTCGCAACGCATGCACGAAGGATATTATCTTAATTTAAAATTATACATGATTGATAATTCAAGAGACAATTTTTTTTTTAACAATTCTATTTTAAATACGGGCCGGTAATTTTATAATATCAGTTATTATATAATTAGAAGAGTATTATTATTTTATAAAAATATGCTCTATTTTAAATAGAGTTGTAAAATAAGGTTGAAGCATTTGTACCGGCCATTTTTCAAAATACATTAACATTATAATTAATTGGGTACGTATATATATCCTCTATATTAATTAAAACATATATTGGTACGAAGAACAAACAAATAATTAATAGATACATTATTAGTAAATATAATTAGATCAGATAAATTTCAAGGATTCTCCTCGATCGAGGTACGTACGTAATAGTCAGATTTATTAGAGAAATTTTCATAATTGTACGTACCTATTCACGTGGACCGCCATTTTCATTGTACTTAATTATAAGGTTAATGCGCGCCTTAATTCGCATGCTTTCTAATTCAATGCAGAGGGCTATCAAAGGATGCAGACGATAGACATGATGCCCTAAAAGGCAATGGATCAAATTTATATATATATATATATATATATATATATATAAATGTATACACACACACTGGCTAATAAGGCCGGATTCTACACGTGTGCCCAGTTGAGAAATAAAATTGATAAAGCATGAGAAATGATAAAAAAAAAGAAAAAAAGCCACATAAAATTAAAACTAAGTCATGGATTTACACAAGTTAAAGTAAATTTAATATAAAGTTAAAAAAAGTGGGAGATCCATACAAGTCAATGTTTATCTAGTTACATAATTACAACATTGAGAAGTTTGATAAGAAAATATTTTAAGGGTTTAGGCTGTTGTTTCATTCACGGGACTGGCGGTGAGGACGTTCAATTTCTTTTGACGTTATTGTCCAAATTGACTTACTTCTGTACCAAGATGGATGACCTATTCATTTTTTGAAGTTTGTGTTGCAATATTTTGAAGATATAATAGATAGTCCTGTATGAATTAATGAAAATGTATAAACAAAGCAAAATTTTTTAAATTAATTAAATGGAATAGATACAGATTCTTTTTTTTTTTTAAATAGATCTATGGATATAAATGATTTTTAATTTTACATAATTTTTTGTTTTCTAAACAAATAAATTAGTTTAAAAAGTAGGCATAATGAATTATAGAAAAAAGAAAAATCCAACTCATCATCTCCTACTCTATATATCAATATATGATTTGTCATTGTTATCTTTATATTTAAACATACATATATTGATGTGTAAATATGTATATTTACACATCAAAAATAAAAATAATAAATCACATGTTGGTATATAGTGCCAGGATGATGAATACAATTTTTCTAGAAAAAATCGTTTTAAATCTAATATCTTTATTTTAAATCTGGCAAATAATTTTTAAATTGAGTCAAGTATTTTAAAATCTTCCAACTATTTTAAAAGTCCAAAATCATTTTAAATGATGTATTTGTAGTGTTATTGAACAAAGTTTAATTCTCAAGTAAGCCTCTTTATAGTTTGGAGCTCTGAAAATAATATAGTTTTAACAAATCATTTTATTTAAATGATTTTATTCTTTTAGGAATATTATTTAATATTTATTAATTTATTTTACTTTTGAAACTCTCATTATTTAGATGAATCTATTCTCCTAAGAAATTTTTATTAAACTCATCACTTTATTTTATGATGAAAAATATTAGTTGTAGATCAAGAATAAAAAGTTTGGTTTCAAAATTTAGTGTATTTCATTTCCTTCTCTATTTCTTACTCTCTTATTTCTCTATGCATTATTTTCACACTTAGATTAAAAATAAGACATGTGCAGGGCTAGGTTCGAATTGGCCAAAACCCTAATTCCCCCTCCCCCCCTTATTTCTTTCCCTTTTTTCCTTTCCCCCAACCCTTATGCGTCGTCCCCTCCCGTGACTCTACAGCAAGCCTCCCTACAAGCTAGTGTCGCCGCCATCAACAGCACTACAAGCACGTCGTTGCACCCCGCCGACAACAAACCCCTCCTCCCTTTCGGTTTCACCTTCAAATCCTATCTCTCTTTCTCTCGACATCTCCTTACTGATCTATTCCTTCTCTCCCTTGGGTTTCCTTCATCACCCATCGTCACCGTAGTCCACAACACCTTTGTTGCCACATCTCTCTCTCTCTCTCTCTCTCTCTCCCAATTCCCTCCTCTCCCTCACGGTTTCTCTTCTCCTAGCGCTGCCAACCTAACGTCTCTGCCTTCAAACCCTAGTTTTTTTTTTCTTTCCCTTCTCTTTGTTTCGTGAATCCTCTCAGCAGATTTTTTTTAGATCTAAATATATGTTACATATTATATTTGGTTTGGTCTAGTTTCATGTATATGGGTATTTATTCTTTGATTTCGAGTCAAAGGAAAGCCACAATATGCATATGAGTTATTTTCTTTCTCGTGGCTTGCGGTGGTTGTAGCTTGTGGCTGAGGGCGAAACCCTAACAGAGAGAGGGGTAGATCTAGGCTTACACGATGGCTGTTGGCTGAGATGTCTGTGTGGAAAGGTTGTGCATAGCTTGGGGTGTTTTGCTTTTCTTTGTTAGGATAGAAGATGTGTTGGTTATGTGTGGAGGCGTGTGGCTGTGTTTCGGATGATGTGGACGCGGTGGTTAAGTCTGGGTAAGGAGGTTTCATGCGGTGGATGTATATGGGGCTGGGCTTCTGTGCTGAAGAGGATGTGCAGCTGGTGTTAGACGGCGACTTGGTGATTTATGGTTGAAGAAACACAATGGCTATGGTCTTACAGTTTCTGCAAGGGTATTGGTGGTGGTGCAGGGAAGGCGATGGTTGGCAAATATGGTAAAAAAACAGTCGGCAAAATGAATGAAAAATACAAAAGAAATAAGAATTTCATGACAAAAGAAGGGACAAAACTGGAAACAAATGAATGGACGAAAATACTATTCATCCCCTATTTGCACTTATTTAATAGAGATAGATATAGTATGAAACAACTTCAAAATTACAGGACGATATATATTGGGCTTAATTACGTTTCATTAATTGTATAGTGAATAGATATTGGGTTTACTTATATGAGAAATTATATCTGTAGTCGTGAGTGCGTAAGCGCAGTGCAGTTGTTTTGAAAAAAGTGAATAAATACGAGACCCACATAAAAATAAATTAATTTTTTAATAGTGGACCCCACTTTTTTTAAAACTACTGCATAGCGTTTGCATACTCCACAATTGTATGTAACATTACTCTACTTATATTTGCACAGTGACAACTTTGACTTTGAGCACTTCACCATATATATAATATAAAATTATATATACTACACACATATATATATATATATATATATATATATATCCATGTATGGCAGCCCAATCTAACAGAGATTATAAAAATGATTACATTGCCAATTATTATGTATGGTAGTTTCCTTCCAAATTAAAAATGAATTGATCAGTCCCTGTATGCATGCCTTGCAAATTGAATATATATACTCTGATCTACATATTATGTTTTTGTCATTCATAAACTGATCTCGATTGCTTTCTTAAGTTATTTCCATCGACCGAAGTTCCAACATATATACATTTCTATAACTCGAGATTAAACCAAGCTTCAATGGCTATCAAAGGTCTCAATATCAACCTTATGATCGGCCTCCTATTGCTCATTGCAGGTAATTGACTAATTCGTCCTTTAGCATTGATCTCTGGCAAAAACTGGTATCATATATAATTATATATATATATATATAAATATATATGTATGTATGTATGTATGTATGTGCGTGGGCGATTTGTCATTATCTCGTTACATTTTCTTAGATTAAAAAAATATATATTGTTAATCTATCTTAATTAGTTTAAATTAATTTGATTTGCATAATGCTATGTACTGTTATTATCGTTGTGATGCCAGGGATTCGTAGTTTAATGTAATCAAAATGATGATCTAGTCATATATTATGATTAATCTGACAGCCAGGTGTGTGTATATATATTACTTAGGTAGTGCACACTCGGATCTGATCTTCAACTACGAGAACCGTTGCACTTATCCGATATGGCTTGCAGCCAGCCCGTCAATTGGTGATGCTGATCCCGAGCGTGGTCCGGGAACTTTAGAGATATTCTTTATGCCCGATCAATGGACTGGTAGCATTTGGGCTAGGACCAAGTGCACCACCAACGACTTATATTATTTTTCATGCGAAACTGGAGACTGTGGATCTGGCACAATAAATTGCCAAAACCCACCACCTACTTACCCCGTCACCTTGCTCAATTTCGATATTAAACAATCAGTGGTCTCCTATGAGGTGAGCTTGAACCACGGCCACAACTTGCCCGTCCGAATCCAACCGGTTGGGGGGTCTCTAATCGATGGAGCCGGGTCGTGCCCTATTGTAGATTGTGTTGAAGATGTGAGTAATGTGTGCCCGGGTAACCTAGTGGCCACCAACAAGGATGGTTTGTATGTTGGGTGTTACAGTGCGTGTGATGAGTTAAAAGATCCAAAATATTGTTGCACAGGGAACTTTACTGGTCCACAAGCTTGCCAGCCTAACGAGTACTCGCAAAGGTTCAAGCAATTATGCAAACTAGCCCACACCTATCCCGGTGATAATCAACCTCCGATTTATAAATGCTCTTCTGCAACGGGTTACAATATTACCTTTTGTCCCTCGTAAATTTACCATGTCAGAAACACTGGAATCAATGTTGTTGTCGGAGATTTTTGACAATTTCAAAAACAAATAACAAAGTTATCGAGGGATCTTAATGAAAATGTTTCGAGTCTGTGACTCTTTAATCTTTATGTTGTTAGCTATATATCTAATTAATTTTTAACCAATGCGTGCGAGGTCTGAATGATCGGCTCTCCCTTTTGTATCCGCTTACCTCTCTAGCAATCAATGTATAATTCCTAATATTTTATCTCTCTTTCAACTTGCTAGAAATCTATTAATGCTACTTAAAGATTTCTTTAGTACTATAGTGATGGATGAGATCCCATGCAATTTCTTTAAATAACAAGGCATTGACTTCTGGTAGTGTGAACTTTGTTCTCGGGCAAAACCATCAACCATGAACTATGAACAAATGTAAATATGCCAAAAGCCTGGAAAAGCTCGCATTGAGACGTTCTTCAATCTTTAATTTGTATGGTGAATCAGAAAATTCGAGACAAGATATTCTTGGAGATGGATCAACATAATTCCAATCTTTGAAATGCTCTCTCCCTTGTTCTGTTCATAATTATAGGATAATATTGACAAGTTTTACACGATAGCAACATAATAATATACTTATAATTTTTTTTTTTTAAAAACTAGTGAGACATTTCGCTATAAATAATTTTAATTTTACATAACTATATTTCATTTAAAACTGAATTATAATATAGTTATAAAAGAATTATAAATTTATTATATTCTCCACAATCCAATCATGGGCAATTTTATTTATTTATTTATTTATATATATCGGGGGTTATGCGATGCAGGGCTGGATACAACTCTGTTTTGAGTTTTTCTTCTTGTTTGAATTTGAAAGTTAGGTGGGTACGGATAGGTAACATATGATTGGTTTTTTCTGCTTATTTTTCATAATTTGGACGTTACCCATAATTTTCTTTGTTCTTGGCCATTGGCCATGCAGAACATTGCATTCAAACTTCAATGATCATATCAATGTGGTGAATCCAAATCAAAACTTGCCAAAATCAAAGCGACAGGAAGTGAGATGGGTCGAATCTCACTTTAACATTTGTAACTCGGCCTGTTTGTCTTCTAGTTTTATCATCAAAACATGATTTCTTTTCTGTAGAAAATATAAATCATCAATTATTATTATTTAGCCTCTGTTTGAATTGAAAATTCATCTTAATTTATTTTTTCTTATCATTCTAATTTTTTTAAATTTATATATAAAATATAATAAATAATTTAATTTTTTTAAATAAAAAATAATAATAATATTAAAAATTAATATTCTAATAATATTTTATTTAATTCATTCCAATTCATATTTTAATTTAAATTAGGTCAACATTATTTGTTTTCACAAATAATATTAAATGAGTTGAGATTAAAGTTAAAATTTGAATAAAATAATATTAGAATATATTTTTTTAATATTATTTTTATTTTAAAATTTTAAAATATTTATTTTATTTTATATAAAAATTAAAAAAATTATAATAATTAAATAAGATAAAATATATGGAAAAAAAGTAGGTAATGTCCGTGGCCTCAATACATTTGTAATATTATTTTGTTTCGCAATAAAAAAAAGTGCTTCTTCTGCAGAAATAAAAATAAAAACGATTTATTAGATGTTTACAGCTTTAGTTCGTTAACAAGTACCCGTATGAAGTTTCGTTCGGGGGGCCCTCATCACCGCCGCGCTGTCTCTGCCCTCTCGGACAAACAAATCTGTCGCCTCGCGGTCTCTTCTTCTTCTTCTTCTTCTTCTTGAACTGGTTGTTGCTCCAATTCAGTCATTCATCTTTCTTCTCTTTCCTTCGCCACTTGCGTTGAATTTTCTCCATGGCGTCGTCCAGCGCCGGAAGCTCAATCCCTGCACCAGGTACGTCCCTTATGCACGCGCTTTTCTTCTTATTCTTCTTCCCCGGTGTCTGATCTCACATTCTGTTGGTTTTTCTTGGGTCTCTCAGAGGCCGTTCAGGTTCTCGTATCGTTGCTAGGAGACGAGTCCCCCATGGTCAGAGAGTCATCGTCCGCTTCTCTCAAGGACATCGCGGCACTGTACCCCTCTCTCTCCCTCTCTCTCTCTCTCTATATATATATCTATATGAATACATATTCGGTAGAGTTATCTTGTTAATTGGACCTAAACTGCGTTTGCAATTGTAGGAACCCGCTTCTAGTCCTTGACTGTTGCTGGGCTGTATCGCGAGGAGGACGCCGGGTACTGAATTCTATTGCTTTGGATCCCACCGTAGAAATTAGGGCTTGCTTCACTCTTTTTTCCTTTCTCTGCGTTAAATTTGCGGGGCGGTATGATTAGAGGTTTTATCAATGTTCACAGCGTTTCGGAAACATGGCCGGGGTTTTTCAAGTGATGTCATTCGGAGTGCGCGCCTTGGATAAGAAAGACGTGGATCCTCTTTTCATGGCGAAGCTGGCGAAGATTGCCACGGCCGAGATGATCTCGTCCAAGGTATTTTATTGTGTGAAAGCCTTCATTTTCTACTTGGCTTATTTGTTGATTGTTGCATCAGTTGTCTGACCAGGCCTGGCAGCTTAAAAGCCATAACTTCGTTGGAATAATTGATAAGAGCATGCTTGGGTAATGAGATGTGATTAGAATTTTGTGAATAGTGGTGAAATGATATGAGTTAATACGTTTTATTGGGTTTTGAGAAAGGAGAGTGAAAAAATTGAATATAATTTTTGAATATAATTTTGTTTAAAATTTGAAAAATTTGTATTGTTTTTTGTGTTTTGTTTGGAAGTTTGGAAAAATTATAGTGATTAGATAACAATTAAATGAAAAAGTTGAAAATTTAAAATTGAAAAATATTTTGTGTTGGAGTGATGTTTGTGAAGGAAATTATAAAATATTTTGAGATGAGATCTTTTTTATTTTTTATTTTCTTTTGATAAGTATTTTGAGATGAGATCTCATCTCATCTAAGTGTCCAAACATGGCTGTCCATCTGCCCATGCCAACTTCAATACAAAGGTTTGGTTCCAAACTTGGGTTAAGTCGTTAAACCCTAAGGAGTATGTCAATTATAATTACCATGCCTTGAAATCTGTTTTGTTGATGCTATGTAACGTATTGCCTCTGGTATTTCTTCCATGATCCATGGAAAGCGTTAATCATATCCATGTGAAACCCCAAAAGGTCTAGTCAAAGTGATAATTGGAACTCTTTAGAATCATTAATAAAGTCCAATTTTACCTTATAAGGATATCATGCTAGGCTTGCACCTGTGCAACACATTCTCGGTTCAGCCACTCAATGTGGGACTTGCCTGATATTGGAAAAGAGAGTAGATGTTTCGGGTTGAATATTACTTATCAGTGGAGACAATTTAACATTTCTCCAGACATAAGAATTGTTTGTATTTAACATGCTGATGGGAAATCTAGTCATGTTAGAAAAGAGTCAGTCAAAGGGTCATTATTAAATGAGTCTTCTAAGACCTCTAAGTTGTCTTTCCCGCTTTTGGTTTCAAGAGATTCTTAGGCTCTATAAATATGTGCCATTGTATGGATATCTTGTGACGTGTGAAATAATTGGGCCTTGATCACCATCATCCTTTGAAATTCATAATTTTAACTTGCAAAGCTCCTGCCTTGGAGATCCTGTTGCTTGCTGCTCGCATTTACAAGTGGCCTTTTTTGTATTGGATGGGACTAGTTTTAATGACTTATGCAGTTTTTTCCAGCTCTTAGCTTCTGATTAGGTGTCTTTCTTTTGTATTCTCCCTGTGTACTTGGGCTATGCCTAATTAATTATGAGGATTAATAAATGTTCTTATAAAAAAAATTACAAGTGGCCTTTTCACACTCAATTGACTTTTCCTTGGTACAACTTTTATGTTTCTCTTTGATGTAGGAGCTAAATGCTGATTGGCAAAGAGCTGCAGCAAGCCTACTTGTTTCAATAGGCTCACATTTGCCTGACTTAGTGAGTTTCTTTCTTTGTTGCTTATTCTGAACAGTTTTGACAGTATATAGGCAATGTGAAGTGTGCTCTTTTTTAATATATATCTCAAAACTAATATTAACTTTTCCCATATATATTATAGATATAAACTCTCTTGAATTGAAAATTCTGCATACAAGATCATATGGACTATTATTCCTGTTGTATATTACCAAAAGGAAAGCTTGCTAAATTGGAAATTTCTTGTACAAGATGAAAGTGTTATGAAATTTTTATTATTAGAAAAGGAAGCTGATTAGACATTAAGAAAGGGGACCAATTGGCTGGTAATGTCAGGAGTATTACTCTTCAATTTGTTTAATACTATATTTGAGTGTGTCAGTTTTGGTGACATGTGTTCTGTGAAGCATTGCAATAGATCCCAAAAGGTTATAAGATTCATCCAAAATGCTGAAGTGGTTGGTTGTTTCAGCGGTGTATCTTGACTATAATGGCAGTTTGCAACAGTGAATATATCCTACCAGTATTTATTGTCTGCATTGTAACTGCAAACAAATCCTCCATTTCTTTCTTTCAAGATCAGCATTTGTACATTCTGGAATGAAGACTTTCTTTTAGCATATTGAAGAGCTAGCAACTTGGAATATTGTGAAGGATCTTTTCTTGAATTTCTTTAGTTAATCAAATCATGCAATAAGAATTTTCAGGAACATTTTTAAATAGAAACAGCATCAAAGTGTAGGCTTCTGCCAATCAGCAGTCTATCAATTCTGGTAGTGTGACTGGTAGAATGGTTTGGATCTGCACATTTCTAGCACCCACAGATAGACGATATGGTGCTAAGTTGTTTACTTGATCAATTTACTCCCCATCTTATCAGATCACTCTGGAATACCATATACGATTAATTGTTTCTTTTTTTTTCTTTTTTTTTTTTTTGGGGGAGGGACCCACTTTTGAAGTGATATTGATTGTTATAACTTTTTCACTTTGTGAATATTATCTCCAACCTTGCTGTGACTTTGGCTTTTCTCAACACTCTTATCAGATATTCCTGATATAACATCAAATGGGTCCTCATTTAGCCCTCTTGTCTCTTCCCCCAGGCTTTCCACAATATTCTTGATCAATTATGTGACTACTGATTTTCATGGTTTGGCAGATGATGGAGGAGATATTTCTTCATTTGTCGGGGCCAAATCCAGCTCTACCAGCTATGGTTCAAACACTCGCAGACTTTGCTTCTGCTGATGGTTATTTATCAAACTTCTCCATTCTTTGTGCTTTAGACCAACTATGGATGTTTCTTGTTTATTGCACTTTTTTGCTTAAACTAAACTGTTATCATACTCTTTAATTCTATTGAAGCATTGCAGTTCACTCCACGATTGAAAGGTGTGCTTTCACGAGTTTTGCCAATTCTTGGAAATGTTCGAGACCCCCACCGGCCAATTTTTGCAAATGGTGTGGTGAATTTCTCTGACTCATGGAAACAATGCGCATGACTTCTTGTCTTTAATCTCTTGATTTTAGAATGTATTTAGGTGTTCTTTTGTATACTTCTTGTGTACACGGGCTATGCCTATTTCATTCGTTTCAGTAAATTTACTCTTATAAAAAAAAAAAAAATTTCTCTGACTCATCATTGGGACATTTGATATCTGATGCAAAGTCTAGAAAATGCGATATTTGTTGATATGCGTTGTTGTGAGTTGTTTCTGAATCCCCGGATCTGTGTTTTTTGGCTTTCTTTAGTCAGGGCTGGAGTGAATGGTTTGTGAGGCATATACTGGGCAGACTGCATGATTGATAGATGTTTTGGAAATGGCCAAATTAGCATATCACGTACAGGCTTGGTTTTTTGCATTATAGAAAAGGGTTATTCAATTTTGTAGGAATACAAAAAGAAAAGCAATGGAATTATAGCTTTCATTGTTGTTAGTGAACAAGATAAAAGTTTAATCATAATGATACTTTTATAAGGACCTCTTCTTATGGCTTTGATTCCAATTGTCTGTCAATTTTGAAGAAGATTTATGCTGCTTAAGGAAAAAATAATATGATCATTGGCTTAGGTTTGTAGATATGGTTCCAATTGAGGTCTACGTATTAAATATATCTGAGGTCGGATCATAACGTGTGTTCAGTACTCCCCAACTTGAATTTAAACACCATCATTTCCAAGGCTGTTAGTCAACAGTAAAAGTAGAAAAACTTCCTAGTAATCTCATAGCTAACTTGACTGGTTCACCATGGATAATGTGATATCTGCTCTTTCTGCAAATATGGTTCTAGGTTGAGTTTTTGAGCTTAAGTAATTCTATGCAATCAACTTTTTCTCACCCTTACAAAAGCAAGTCTGCTCATATGGAAATTACATGTATGAACATATTGGATGAGTGGCCATCATTTTTTCACTCACTACAAGGATGCTCTCTGTTTCTGACTTTATGAGTTCCTTGGAAGTTTGTTTGCAAAGAATTTTATTCGAATACACACACGAGCGCACACACACATCTCGGTTGTTTTACAAACTTGTGAGTAAAATATTACGCACCTTTTTTTGGGAGCTGATTTTGCTTGAGACATTTGCTATTTTTTCCCTACACCATTAGCCTGCAAAGACGTAATATATGTTCTTCTGTTCCAGCATTCAAGTGTTGGTGTCAGGCTGTATGGCAATATAGTGTGGACTTTCCTTTGCATTCACTTCTTGATGGTGATGTCATGTGAGATCAATTTCTATTTTTACTAGTTCGTTTCCCTATTTCCTTGGTATATTTTCAGCATGCTTTGTCTGAACTGTCTTTTAGTGCAGGTCCTTTCTGCATTCTGCTTTTGAGCTTTTATTGAGAGTCTGGGCAGCTTCAAGGGATCTAAAGGTTTGTAATATTTTTATAGATGGATATTGTTCTTTTTTGCCTGCAAGCTCTTTACTTTGAACCTTGATTTTGTAGATACAACTCTATCTTGGCATCAGTTATTTTTCCATTTATATTCAGTTACCTTACCATTTTGCAGTGAGATGTTGAAAGAATATTTTAATGAAAAATTTAGTTTTCACTAGAAAAAAACATGTTTTTCAAGGTGAAATTTTATATGTTGGTGAACAACTATATCTCTATTATACTACTATTTGTAAAATATTTGACTTTTCTGTCTGGTTGGTTGGTTATACACATGTCTTGCATTTGTTTGTTTATATTTGTGGTAATTTATTGACGTGGTTTGATTATGCTGTTCGATTTAATTTTTGTTTGGAGTAGGTTCGCCTATCTTCTGTGGAAGCATTAGGTCAGATGGTTGGCCTTATCACCCGGGCACAATTAAAGGCAGCTTTACCAAGACTTGTCCCTACAATTTTGGAACTGTAAGAATGGTGCTGTACACTAGATTATCAGGAACATGGACTTACATACATCATCATCTATCTCATTCATATACATGAGAGTCAACTGCAATTGCATCATTGCACTGCAATTTTCTGTTTCTCAGATATAAAAAGGATCAAGATGTTGCCTTTCTAGCTACTTGTAGTCTCCACAATCTCTTATATGCCTCTTTGCTGTCAGAAAGTGGTCCTCCCTTGCTTGATTTTGAGGTAATGTGCTCTTCCTTCTTTGTATTTCCTGGTTATATATATGACAGATGTTGGTCTTATCCATTGAAACTTTGTCAACTTGACCAATGTGGGAAGAGCAAAACCTTTGATTGCAGAAGGATATATAGGAGGTTTCATAGGACTGGGAGGATGTAAAATTTACTGTCGTGGATTTGTGAGAATTAAGAAGATGCTGTATTTACATATACTTGGTTTATTTTTTTGTGTGTCTTCATAAGCTTTTATTATAAGCTGTTACAATTTCTTTTATAGTACAGAAATTGTTGATATCCTATATTTGAAACTCTTGGACAAATATAATTCATTTGGTGCTGGTTTACTTTTGTGATGGCATGTAGGAGCTCACAGTAATTCTATCAACACTTCTCCCTGTGGTTTGCATGAATAGTGAAAGCAAAGAGCATTCAGATTTCTCAGTTGCACTTAAGGTGTAATTTCCAACTCAGTTTTGTGCAACTTCTTTGGATATGATAACTACTCTTTCCATCCATTAGGGTGCAGCCTAGTGGTCAACTTATTGATAAAAAAAAAATTATGAGTTCTATTCCTTAAATTGCTTGTAGCCTGTAATTTGGCTTTGCTTCTTCTCAGTAGGATTGGGAGCAAGTTATTATTTGGCTCATGTTTACTTATATAAAAAAAATTATTTGGCTCATGTTCATTAGCTGAAAATCTTGTTTCCGACATTCCGTGTTTCCTAGGAATGTTTACTTGTCTTGTCTTAAGATGTTTTTAAGTTGTGTTTACCATGCTGTCTGCCATGTCTCGTGTTTGATGACGATAACTTTTCTAATCCCACACTGGACATCTAGTTTTCTATATCTAAGAAAACTTTTGCTTTATGACAGACGTATAACGAGGTTCAGCGCTGCTTTCTGACAGTTGGCTTAGTATACCCCGAGGATTTGTTTATGTTCCTTCTGAATGTGAGTCCCTTCCAGTTCAGATTGTTTTATGCCTTAACGAAAGTACTTTAATTTAGTATTCCCTGAGGATCTGTTCTTAAGATTATATACGAATTTGTGACTTGTTGTTTACTCTTTCGTTTTAAATTAAGAACAGTCATAAAACATTGTAAATAGTTTCTTCATTCGTAGGGGTTCAAGACTTATTTAGAGCTTTAATTTAGTGCACTTATTTTTATTTCCGGATATATCTGCTTCCAGAAATGCAGGTTGAAGGAAGAACCATTGACTTTTGGCGTGCTTAGCGTTTTAAAGCATCTATTGCCCAGGTTTCTTCTGTTTCTATATTTGTGGTTACTGATTCTCTTGCAGCAGCTGTCTTTCTTATAACTTCTATTTGCAGGTTGTCTGAAGCATGGCACAGTAAAAGGCCTTTACTGGTTGATGTGGTTAAGTTCTTACTAGATGAGAAAAATTTAGGCGTACGAAAGGCACTCTCAGAGGTAGGTTGTTATGAGCTGATAGACCTAGAGTTTCTTCTTTTCTTAAACTTCTTCTAAAAATCCCTGTTTCTGATTAAATTATGTTTTCTGGGTTTTAGTTGATTGTGGTTATGGCTTTGCACTGTTATTTGGTTGGTCCATCTGGGGAGGAGTTCATTGAATATCTTGTACGGCATTGTGCTCTACCAGATCAAGATAGAAACCAGCTTGAGAGCTCGAAGGTAAGTGTTTGGGCCTAGTGGCACATATGTTCCTTTCCAGTACAAGAGAGTGGAGGTTTACATCTGACTTCTATAGATAAGAAAACTTCAATTTTAATTTGTGGAGTGGCATGATTATTAGAAGAGAAGTTCATATTTACAATTTCGGATGGCCCAAATGATGGTGTCATATGCTTAAAAGAAAAGGGATGAAATTTTGATGATATTGGTAAATCCAACACTAGTGAATGCGCATTGTTTCCAGGTTTTTTTGTTTATGGCTCTCTAAATTCTTCTCAGGTGAAAATTGGGGCAGTTTTTCCGACAGAATTGAGAGCAATCTGTGAAAAAGGACTTCTTTTGTTGACTATTACCATTCCTGAGATGGAGGTATGTCATTATTGCTAACTCTACATATGCGGATATTTTAGTTGAGTTCACCTTTGGTGGGGGTTTTTGGTTCTTTCATGACTGGTATTGCTAAACCGAGTATGACATCTTTCTTTTTATAATATATGAATGTACAGCATATTCTTTGGCCGTTTCTGTTGAAGATGATTATTCCACGAGATTATACTGGTGCAGCTGCCACTGTAAGATTTTCTCAATAATTCAGTGCATATTCCTTCCATGCAGGGAAATTAATTTATGTTCTCAGGGTTGCCCATTTCTTTTTTGTATGCCTTGGTGTTTGTATTTTTTTTCCTTTAGTGTGATGCTGCCTTTTCTTGTTGGGAGTATAAACTTTGGATTCCAAATTGATGATGCAATTAGTATGAGAGGTGGCTCAAAGTTTTATATTGACATTTTTTTCTTTTTATGAATTCTTACACACAGCTGATTTTACAGGTTTGCAGATGTATTTCAGAATTGTGCAGGCATAAGCCCTCTTACAGCGATACTATTCTCAGTGAATGTAAATCTCGTTCAGACATACCAAGTCCCGAGGTAAAATCTTTGTTGGTGTCACTAAATTATTTAATTCTACTTCTCTTCTCCACAATACGACATAGTGCCAACAATATGAGTGGTGCATGTGTTTAGGAGCTTTTTGCTCGCTTGGTGGTGCTATTGCATGATCCTTTAGCGAGGGAGCAACTGGCAACTCAGATTTTGACGGTAGGCTTCTCTTAGTGCAGATTATGTAGACACTTTCTATGTATCAACAAGAAATTTGCAATGCAGTGTTCTCTGGTAGTACTTATATACCATTACAATTGATAGGAATTATCTCTTTTGAAAAACTTGAAAGGATGGGTGATATAGTAAGTGGAGGTTTTTGTATCCAATGTAAAGGAGAATATTTGGCTCTGTTTTATTTTGTTAAAGTGTGCCTGTGTTTGTGGATTATGTAACCATGTTGTGTGTAGGTTTTCTACCAGAACTTTCTGCTCTCATGATGCTACTAGACAGCCTTTGTGTAGTTTTAGCCAAACCCACACACGTTTTCACCCAGTAGTAAACATGGTACACAGCTCAATATAGTTGTATGAGAGAAGCACCTTCCAACCTTTGCATTCAGACTGTTTGGTACAAGGGGAGACAAAGGCCCTTTATCCAAATTCTCACTTGGACTCTTAGTCCAATGTCTACAACTGAGGCTACAAGGACTAAACCACCCTGGACTTTGGTGCCCCAGTAGCACAGGGCTTACAATCAATGCATCAGCATGGCCCTGCGGAGCCTTTTTGTGCCCACTGCCACTTGGGCTTCTGGTTGTCACACCTGCAGAGGCTATCATTCCTTCCGCTTGCTGCCTGTCCCCGCACTATACTTACTTTTCACCAATATTTTCTCAGTCATGCTCCTGTAAAATGACTTTTTTTTTTTTTTTTGTTTTGGAGAAACATTATTGATCTGTGAAATATCTGTTTGCGTGTTTTTTTTTTATTTTTATAAGTAAATATTTGTTTGAGTGTTTTCATTGGCTTGCAGGTACTTTGCTATCTAGCACCTCTCTTCCGAAGAATATCATCTTGTTTTGGCAAGATGAGGTATATCGCTATCTGCACAACACTGATTTATATGTGGATGTTTGTTTTCCATTAAGTTTTAAGCCTTGCACAACACTAATTAACACTTGGAATTTTTTTTCAACCGAAGTTTCAAGCCTTTTATTTATTTTTTTGGGAAATAATTTATAATCTCCTCAAACTAACACCTAATCTGCAATCACCCTTTAAACTATCAATTATCACCCCCCCCCAAATGTACCAAATAATTGCGACGTACCCCATTTTCCTCTGAAAATTCAAAATTACCCCTAACAATTTTTTTTGATCAGTAATCAAAGTATTTTATTCATAAAAGTAGGCAAATACAGGGAGTATACATGAGAAATACCTAACTAGAGTTTACAAACGATAGTAAAAAGTCTTGGACACTTAGTCCGTTACAAACAATGGCTCCCACCCGTGAAAACAATGTTTTAAAGAAAAAGACTTTCAGCTCCTCCATTGTCTTCTCGCAGTTTTCGAACCTTCTATCTTTTCGTTCCCGCCATATACACCAACACATGCAAATAGAGACCATTTTCTAGATTGCTGCGACTTGTGAATTCCCTTGGAGACCTCTCCAACTAGCTAGAAAATCCACCAATCTAAAAGGCATGACCCACGATATGCCAAGTCCTGTAAGAAAATAGTCCCACAAGGTCTTTGCCACCTCGCAATGTTTCTGCTGATTCACCCTCTTTCTTACACGTGTAACCCCTAACAATTAAAAAAAAGACGACCCAATTGAATTCAAAAAATTAAAAACAAAAAGTGCTGGCAGCTTCTTTTATTTATTTATTTATTATTATTATTATTATTATTTTTTTAATTTTTAAAAATTTTCAGGAATGGTATCTGTCACCTATTTTAGGGGGGAACATTGCAATTTTTTGGTAGTTTGGGGGTGATTGCTGAAATTGATAGTTTGTGGGGTAATTGCAAATCAGGTGGGGTGATTGCACAATGGGTGATTGTTTGATGGGGTTATGAGAATTTCCCCCATGTTTTTTTTTTTTTTAATCAGTAATGCAATTTTATTAAAAAACACAGAGGAACTCGACCCGAGTAGACGGAAGTATACAAAAGGATACACCCAATTAGCAGGAAGATCTTTGTCACTGTGACAATAATTTAATAGATTTAGATGGTATATGAATTGTTCTGACTTCAAATTGGCAATCCTTTGTGGTTAGGCTTCTTAATGTATATCTTGTCGTGATCTGTCATATCAGATAAAATGATTTTGCATTAGAATCTAATTAATTTTGTCTTTACTAAGCTCTAGATTCCAAAAATGAAGGCATATGTCAGTGACACGGAAGACCTAAAGCAGGATGATTCGTATCAAGAGACTTGGGATGACATGATAATAAATGTACGTCTTTGACTTTATTGTTCAGATGATATCTGTATCTCCTATCGTCATTATAGCTTGCTTAGCATCTTATAAGCCCACTGTAGTTTGTATGGGGATGTTGGAAGTAACATTTATATCATATTCTTCAATTTGATTTTCATGGCATTTGAACTTGAAACCAATTCTTCCAAACAAGTGACAGATGTTCCAGCAAAACTGTCTGAATTATTTCTGAAAGTTGTATAATATGTATACTTTTAAGAGGTGCACGAAGAAACAATATAACTCTAATGTTGCTAGAGACTGACTGTACACATTTCTGAGTGCCATAATGGAAGAAGATATTTGCTTGGAATCTAAGGCACCTTATTGTAACATCTATCTTTAATGTGTCTTTTTCTTTGGGTGATAGTTTCTTGCAGAGTCCTTAGATGTGACTCAAGATACCGATTGGGTGATATCTCTTGGTAATGCTTTCAGCAAACAATATGAGCTCTATACTTCCGAGGATGAACATTCTGCGCTTCTTCACCGGTATAGATGCCTTAATCCTATATTAGTCTATTGGTTCAAGGAGACACCATTGAATTTGATAGTTCATTCACTGATAAAAAAAAAATGATATTGCATTCTTTTTTTTTGGTAAGTAAGGAAGATATTTTATTAATCCTCGTAAATAGACGAGGCCCAGGTACACTAGAAGTATACAAGAAAAGCCTTGTTACAAGCTAAGCGCTACGAAAAGCAGCATAAAAGTCATTAAAATTTGTTCCAAGCAATACAATAGATGATGCCCAAAGTAGCAATGTATGAAAGAAAAAGTCCCTAAACCCATTCGGTGAGCGCTCTCTACCCTCAAAACAGCAACCATTCCTCTCATTCCATGTGTACCACATTAAGCATAGAGACATGATCTTCCAAATAACCGCGATCTGCCTGTTGCCCCGAATGCCTCTCCAACATGACAATAAATCTATCACCCTCCTTGCAAGTCGGTTTGTCATGGGCTATGCCTCTTAGATTGGTGGACTTCCTTGCAAGTTGGCGAGGCATTTAGGGTAACTCACAGGTGGCGGCCATTTGGCATATGGTTCTTATTTGTATGTGTTGCTATATTTGGAGGGAAAGAAATGTAAGAAGCTTTGAAGACTGTGAGAGAACAACGGAGGAACTAAACTTTTATTCTTTAAGACATTGCTTTTATGGGCGGGAACCATTGCTTGTAACGGTCTAAATGTATATGAATTTCTTCTTTCGATTGTAAACCCTAGCTAGGTGTTTCTCATGTATACTTCCTGTGTACCAAGGTTTTGCCTTCCTCTATTAATAAAACTTCTATGATTACCTATAAAAAAAATCTATCACTCTCCTAGGCATTACCCATGCAATGCCAAGTCTTGTGAATATTTCATCCCATACAACCTTGACTACTTCACAATAAAGAAGGAGGTGATCCATTGATTCACTATCATGTTTGCACATGAAGCGCCAATCTATTATGTAGAGGTCACACTTTCTCAGCTTGTCGATAGTCAATATTTTCCCATGAGATACCAGCCAGCAACAGAAAGCAGCCTTTAGGGGAGCATTACTCCTCCAAATGCACTTCCAAGGAAAGGCATTCGGGGAATGGATCAACAATACCTTGTAGTAGGATCTGACTGAGAAGTTCTTGTTCCCCGTAGGTGTCCAAAGCAATCTATCCTCCTCATCTGCTGGTAAATTCAGCGCATATAACACGCTGTAAAAGTCAGCACTGTCTCTCATCTCCCAATCTTGTGCAGCTCTAATAAATCTCATTGACCAAAGAGTGGAATCATAAGAGGTGTCCATGTTATCATCCACTGAGGCCTCTTTATCTAACGCAATCCTATAAGGATAGGGGAAATTGTTCTTCAAAGCAGCAGTGCCACACCGAATGTCGTGAGTGCCCTTGCCCACCTCGAGTCTGTAATTAAAAAGTAAGTCATCCCAACCATTACGAATAAATTTCCAAACACCCACACCATAAGCCCCTCTTACTTCATTAGAGCACCAACCTCCCCATTGCTCCCATACTTAATGTCGATAATGTTCCTCCAAAGAGCATCTCCTTCCTGATGATACCGCCATAACCATTTTTCTAAAACGACCTTATTGAAAGTTCTCAATTTTCTAATCCCCAAACCATCGTAGGACAAAGGTGTGCAGACTTTATCTCACTTAATCAAATGAAATTTTTTCACGTCCTCTAAACCGCCCCGCAAGAAATAACGAAAAATCTTCTCCAATCTGTTCGCCACTCCTGCAGGCAAAGGAAATAAAGATAGAAAGTATGTTGGGAGATTGGATAATGTGATCTTAATTAATGTGATTCTGCCACCTTTTGATCTTCTCAACAATCCCATCCTACATAGCCTTGGATTTATGAGGGGCCCCCAAAGGAAGTCCAAGGTACTTCATGGGCAAGGTTGACACCTTGCCAAGTCACTTAAATTATTAACCGAACCAACTGGAACTATTTCAGGTTTTGATAGATTCACCTTAAGATCGGAGATAGCTTCGAAACAAAGCAGGAGTGCTCTCATGGAACAAATCTGATTGGGGTCTGGCTCACAGAAAATCAGCGTGTCATCGGCCAAAAGTAGGTGAGAGATTGATAGACTACCCTGTGAGGAACCACCCACTGAGAAACCCGAGATGAAGCCCGTATCCGCCATCCCTTTCAACATTCTACTCAGAATGTCCATTACTAAAATGAAAAGAAGAGGGGATAAAGGGTCCATTTGTCTCAAGCCCCGAGAGCTATTAATGAAGCCTTCGGAAGTGCCGTTAACCAAAATAGAGAATCTGACTGTTGTGATACAATGTTTGATCCACTGATACCATCTTTCCCTAAATCCGTACCTTCCAAGTATATGCACCAAGAAATCCCAATTTATATGGTCAAAGGCTTTTTCCATGTCCAATTACATAAGATACCTGGGAATTCGGCTTTGATTCTACTCTCCAAGCATTCATTAGTGATGAGGACCAAGTTTAGTATTTGCCTTCTTTTTACAAAGGCGTGTTGGGACTTTAAGATGATCTTCCCCATGACTTCGCTTAACCGTTGGGCTAGAACTTTAGAGATGATCTTGTAAACCCCACTCACTAAACTTATAGGACGGAAATCTTGCACCTCTACTGACCTTGCCCTTTTAGGAATAAGGGCGATAAATGTGGCATTAAGGTTTTTCTCAAATCTTATAAAATAGTGAAATTCGAGAAAGACCTTCATGATGTCCTCCTTGACAATGTCCCAACTAGCCTAGAAGAAAGCCATTGTGAAACCATCTTGGCCAGAGGCTTTGTCTTTGTCCATCCCTTTTAGCACACTAAGCACCTCCTCCTCTTCGAACGGTCTCTCCAACCAAGCCGCACTCGATTGATCGATAGAATAAAAAACCAGCCCATCTACCTTGGGTCTCCAATGATGTTGCTTCTTTAGAAGCTTATCATAATAGTGGACAATGTGATCCTTGATGGTGACTCTATCCGAAAGAACCATCCCTTCTAAATGGAGGACCTCGATGGTGTTGTTTTTTCGATGTGAGTTAGCTACTCTGTGGAAAAACTTAGTGCTCTTGTCCCCTTTCTTCAACCAAAGGGCTTGAGATTTTTGCCTCAAGGAAATCTCCTCCATAAGTGTGATTTTTTCCAGCTCAGCTACTACAACCATTTTCCTTGCTTTGTCATCATCCGAGAGGACCCCATCCACCTCTTTTTCATCAAGACGCTGCAACTCATGAAAAAGTTATTCCATTGGTCATTAATGTTCCCGAATACTTCCATGTTCCATTTTCTCAGATCATTTTTCAAAACTTTAATTTACCTTGCTAAAACAAAATTGGGAGTGCTCGAGAATTGATATAAGGACCACCATGTTTTAATATTGTCCGTAAACCCATCTACCTTTAGCCAGATGTTCTCGAATTTAAAATATCTCCGTCTCACGTGGAGACCCCCATAATCCAATAAGAGAGGAAAATGTTCAGAACAAAGCCTAGGGAGTCGTTTTTGGCATAGGTTGGGGAAGTGGGCCTCCCAAGACGCAGAGACAATGAATCTATCCAGCCTAGACCAAGCCTCCCGTTAGACCAGGTATAATCTCCCCCAGCTAAAGGTAGATCAACCAAATCCAGCTCGAAAAATAAAGCTGAGAAGTTAGCCATGGCTGAACCCGAGCTAGAGTCCCTTGACCTTTCACTCGAAAATCGAGTGATGTTGAAATCACCTCCGATACACCACGGGCCATCCCACAAACTGCACAAACCAGCAATCTCATACCAAAGAAACTTTCTATGGATTTCATTATTGGGCCTGTATACTCCTACGAACCCCCACCCGAAACCATCTTCCACATTCATGAAAGTGCAAGCTACCAAAAATTCTCCGATATTCTCCTCCACCAACTTTACTACTCTCTTGTCCCACATCACAATGATGCCCCCTGAAACGCCTTTAGAAGCGAGGCTGGTCCAACCCACATAAGAGCAATGCCACAAGTTACTTATTATGCTTCTATCAATAAACTTCAGCCTAGTCTCTTATAAACAAATAACGTCAGCCTTCCATTCCCTTATTAAGTTCTTCACTCTAAGGCTTTTGCTTGGGTCATTCAGTCTCAGGACATTCCATGAAAGGATAGGTAGTTATTTCTATGAGGGGCTGTCCTGCTTCGATGGCTGTAAGGAGTGCTTTAAACTGATCCTCAAAACCTTCGCAAGAGATCCTATGCAATGGCAAATTTCATCTACTTCTTCAGGACCCAATCTGACTGTGAGCTAATCCATACTAGCGTTGGAGGCAGAGAACAAATAGGACTGGGTTCATCCCTCGAATCCCCCAGATTGTTAAAGGTAGAGATGTCTCCAGACTCCTTGCAAACTAGTTGTAAAACAGACCCAATTGATGACCTGTCATCCGAGAGTGCCTCATCTTCGGGAGCAGTCTCATCCTCTTCTTCCAACGTGCACAAAGCCCTGGAGGGGGACTCAACAACAACCACCATAACTGACCCCTTGGCAGAGTCTTCTTGGGTCATTTGGAGAGTGCACTGAGCCTTGGAAAGAGCCTCTAGAGGTTGTGGAGGATATGGACTATCAGAACCTTTGAATCTTGCGGCCACCACCTCATCGCGGTTGTTGATCCCCTCCAAGGCCGAGAGTTGTTCCAAGTTGTGTACTGTAGGGACGACAGTGGTCAGCGGTTCTATCTGTGTCGACGACAAGCTCCCGGTGGCCTGAGAACAAGCGGCAGCTTCATTCTGAACTAAACTAACAATCGTCGTCGCCTCTATGATTCTATTCTTCCCTATCGTGGCCTTATTTTGGACCTTACTTGGGCCTGTAGGGTCGCCGGCGGTTCTTTCTATGTCATCAGTGTGGTGGCCGGCACAACTGCCAGAGGATTTGGGATTCTCAGGTCTGATATGGAAACTCAGGCCCTAGATGCTTCCTTAGCCAGCCACTCAGAGACGGGCCTGATTGGCATCTTTCCAACTTTCAAGGGCCCCCTTCTGCTTGAGCTCAGTCCAGCCTTATCAGAACACGTTTTTTTTTTTAATAAGTAATAATTTTATTCAAAGAAATAGGCATAAGCCCAAGTACATAGGACATATACAAAGGGAACACCTACTACTTCCAAAAACAAAAGACACCAGAAAAACTAAAACAGAAGCCGGAAATTATCCACCATTACAAAAGCTTTAGCCCAAGAACTCAATGTACTCAAGAAAAAATCCCTAAGAACTCCCGAAGAGCGTTCTTTATCTTCGAAGCATCTCCCATTTCTCTCAAGCCAAATGCACCACATAAGACAAGGAGGAATCATCTTCCAAACCCTTGCCGCCTTCTTGCAGCCCTTCAAATCCTTCCACCCTACCAATAAATCCACCACTTCTCTAGGCATTACCCAATTTAATCCTGTCCAACTCAAAACCTCATTCCACAAGAATCTTGTCACTTCACAGTGAAGAAAAAGGTGATTTACAGATTCTCCATCCCTTTTACACATGACACTCCAATCAGCAATAAACATACCTCTCCTTCTAGGATTATCAGTAGTCAAAACTTTGCCCAAAGAAGCCACCCAACAGAAAAAAGCAACCTTAGAGGGAACTTTCACTTTCCATATACTTTTCCAAGGAAAAACACAACTACTTTGTCTTGAAGAACACATCGTAGGCTCTCTATACTTCATGAGCCTACTACCCTGACCCATAACCAAACTTGAGCCCAAGTCTACTTTCCTCTTTAACATGTTTATTTCCTCTAATTTCCTTGACAGTTGTGCTCTGACCACCCACAGGATCCTTCTACTTCCCCCATCTTTCTACTATCGACAGAGGACCCCTCACCTCCCATGTCAGTTTGTGGAAAGAGACGGGTAGCCGCAGGTGGGATAGGCCTGCAGCCGTGATCGTGATCTCCTACACTGCCAATCCCTTTACCCTTCGACCAACTCCTGTCAGCCACCATAGCAGAGCTGCTATTTGTCTGAGTACTCTCTGGTAACCTTAGGACTAAAGCGTTGGTGGCGCCATTTGAGGAGAGAAACCTCCTTGCCTCCATCTCACTACCAGTCTCCCCTCCCCTTCGAAAGTCACCATCTGTTCGCAACCTAATTGTGTTGCTTATCACCTTCTCAAGGTGGTAGGCAAAATCTTCCTAGCCACTGCCCTTCGAACCCTCAGGGACAATCACAGAGCCCTTCTTCTTGTCATTCTCGAGCTCTACCAATTGCAAGAAGCATCCCCTAGAATTAACGTGACGTTGAATGGTGAGAACTCCATCACCCACCGTCATTTTTCGGAAAAAACCTTCATGCCGTCGTGAGTCTAGACCTTCCTCTACCATCTGTACCACCCATGAAGCCAACGTCCTGCTTATGACAATAAACGTAACCATTCTACTGCTTCTCTTGGTGATACGAATGCTATTGCCACCCACTTCCGAAAGCACGAAGGTTTTTGCTTCCACCGTAAATTGCCTATTCCCGCCATCTTATTAACACTAAAAGAAAGACTAGTAACCAAAGGTCAAAAAAGAAAAGTTCCTGACGAGAAACGGTGAGAGGCCCCGGAGGTGAGGTTACTGACGAGCATGGGAAGGGATAAGTTGTATGGACTAAACTATATTTTTAGTCCCTGTAAACCTATATTACACAAGCAAACAATTGCATTCTTTTGCACTGGCACTGGCACTGACATGGTTTTTTCTCTTTTTCTTTTTTTAAACGTTGAAGTAATGAATTTTTGTTGATTGCATGATGTGTAAGGTGTTTCAGTGAGCATAAATCTTTGGTTCTAGATTTGCCGGCACTTCCATGAAACCCCTTATGACCATCGCCCACCCCAGTGAGGGTACAAAAGCTTAAACTTTCGGAGGTGCATAAAATATTTTTGTTTTTCGTTTTGCTTTTCAGTTGCTTGGGCGTGCTTCTCCAAAAGGTCAATGACAGGACTTATGTTCATCATCAGATAGATTGGATGTATAAACATGCTAACATTGCAATTCCAACAAACAGGCTTGGTTTGGCAAAAGCCATTGGACTGGTATCTTAGAGTTCAGTGTATGTTGTCTACTATTTCCATTTTGCAATGTATTAATGTCTTATTGCTTTTGACCACAGGTTGCGGCATCCCACTTGGATACTGTATTGGACAAACTGAAATACATTCTGGATAATGTTGGGCAAAGTATCTTTCAAAGGTTTATTCCTATTCCTGGAATTTGGGTTGTCCCTCTGTGCATTGAATAAGGTTGCTCTACTTATACAAAAAAGGTTTATTCATATTTTAATATTATTTTTTAATAAGTAAGAAGAAATTTTATTAGAAACGAATGTATAAGCGAAGCCGATGTGCACATGAAGTACACAAAATAAAACACCTAAATACATTCTAGGAATTTTTATAAGATGGAAAGTATTCTCCCATTCTTTTTTGGGTTTTTATACTTACACGTGCATATTATACACACAAACAAATAGTCCAGCTCCGATGGAATGTTCTTTTTCTTCTGTATAGGGTTTCTCATGTACACTTAATGTATACTAGGGTTGCGTCCCCCTGCATTTTTTAATGAGTTTCTTTTATTAGGTATAATAAGATTTTAATACTTGTAAAATATTATCAACCTAGGACGTCTAACATCTTAATGACAGTGAGAGAACATCATTTACCAGAGTATCACGCAGAAAGGTTTACAAAGGAATTGATAAGCATCTAACGATCAAGACTTAATTTTTTATTTCATTTTTCAAGGTTACATTTTTTTGTCTTCTGTAGTTCTTGTTTGCTCTGAGAGGAACCTAATCTTCTTTGCTCTACCAAGCTCTCCCCTGTCACGGCCATTATTAGTTCCAAGGAGCGGAGATAATCTTTCTTTCATTGAAATTTTTTTCCTTTGTTTTTGCTTTCTCGATAGCTTGAAATGCAGTATACATTTTAGCTTTTCCCTTATTTTGCTAAGATTGAACAAAAAAACTTAATACCACTGGGCAAATTCATTAATACAAAAATTTGCAGAAAAGGCATTTAGGCACCTTGGAATTGTGTTTTAGTGTCATGTTCGGTAGATTCCAACAGTTAAAAGCAATATTTTTTTCATAATCGAGATCTGGGGTATGGAAATTGCATTATGCATAATTGTCCATACCTTTTTAATGCAGGGTGAGAGCTTCAATTGTGCCTTAATTGATTCTTTAAAAGCATCTAGACAAAAAAAAAAAGGAAAAGATGTCACATCTTTTCCGATTGTTACTTGAGCTGTAATTATTTTTGGTGATACGATACCTTCTAGGTCAGATTATCATTATTTTTTCTTTTTATAAGTAATTTGGTCATTGTATTTTTTCCTTTTTTTTAATAAGTCAGTACTTCATCTATTGCAGATTCCTATCTTTTTTCTCCGAAAGTCTCAGAACAGAAGAGTCTGATGATATTCATGCTGCTTTGGCATTAATGTATGGATATGCCGCAAAATATGCTCCATCTACAGTTATCGAAGCCAGAATAGATGCACTTGTTGTATGGTTTTTTGCTATTTTCTCTTATTGCTTTTCCATGGAGATCTGAGTACACACATCAATTAATGCAATTGACACCTGTTATTTCTGACTAGTTTATTCTCCTTGCAGGGGACTAATATGCTTTCACGGCTTCTTCATGTGCGCCACCCTACAGCAAAGCAGGCTGTTATAACTGCCATTGATTTACTAGGTCTGTTTTAAGTTAAATTTGGTGTATTAATATCCTCTGCGGGACCCTGAAATTACCTTTATCTTTCTCATCTTTCCAAACATGTATGGCATCAATAATCTTGGGTGATCATAGATATAGGTTTTTTCTACTTATTTTCTTTGGATATTTGATCAGAGAACATTTATGAATGCTTTTCAGCTGTCTTTGGAGATTTCTGTGACTATAATTTTTTTCCACATGGAGTTTTGATTTGTTTGTGTTCTTGGCTTGTGGTGATGGACTTGTTCCAAATAACCTTTGGAGGTTGCATGAGAGGTAGGGGTGCTACCCGCACCCTATGGGGTGGGGTTGCCCCTTCCCGCACTCCGCCCCCGCATGGGTGGAGGATGGGGTTTCCACATGGGGGTGCTACCCCATCCTCTGCGGACGACGTTGTTTTGGTAACGAATATTAAAAAAATAAAAACACATACGCGGAAACGGCGCTGTTTTTTTTTTGGGGGGGTAATTCAACCCTCTTCTCTGTGCGGGCGGGGTTGAGTAGGGTCAGGGCGGTGGACACGGGGTGGTGGATGAGAGGGTGGGAAACTTATTGTAAAAGCATGCTGTTGCTCAAGGTGCTCTCAGTGAGCTGTTCACTCGATGTTTAGCCCCACGCCATTATAGGGTTGTTCAATTAGGATATTGTTTAAAAAGTTTTGCTATTGTCTATTTAAAACTTGACAAATGGAATAAATTGATTTGTTTTAAGAGTAGTGCTATATGTACTTACAATTTTACTTATAAAAAACTTACAAAGACTCATTTTGTTAGTTTCCTTTTGAAATTCAAATTTTATAATTTTTAATATATCAATAGCTGACATGTGAAGAAGTAATTTTTTTTTTTTTTTGCAAGTTTTTCTCAAGTACAGTTATCATTTTTCTTGTTTTAAAGCTATATATTAGCTGTCGGAAATCATAAAATAATATTACTATTTAAAGAAAAAATTGGAAATACTAATGTCCCTAAGAAAAAAAGGTTGAAATAGAATATAATGTCGAAAAGTTGTCCAATTTATTATCAGCAATCAAGTTCCATAATAATCATGTGGAAGATATATGCCAATATATTGCTATGCATGGTTGTTTATCTGTGGTGTGCGTATTTATCAGAGCATGTACATGCACCCACATGTAGTGGGGAGGGAGAGCAAGATGTATGTCATGTTTGGTCATACCGGTTTTAGACATAAAATCATGATGAAAACTGCAATAAAGCAGAGAGGGGTTAATCCTTGGGGAGACACTGGAAAATAATTTCATTGAAGAGGCTTGGCTGCTTTTGTGTTAAGATAATTATCTCATGCTTAAATTTTCTGATTAATATTTAGTAGCACTCAACAATGGAGATAATGCGCATCATGGGTATCGAGGACTACATGCTGTCATTTTGACCTTCATAAGGTGTCCATATGACCATAGACATTTGAAAGAATTCAAGCATGGGATTCAGAGCTGATTCAAGCCTCTCTAAAAGTGAAGAAGGCCTAGAATTCTCAAGAACAAAAAAAAAAAAAAAAAAAAAAAATCAAAAGATTGCCTTTGGGTGCTTTTCAATCAATACTACATTGTCTTTTAAAAAAATGTCCTTTTATATGAGCTGCTACTCAAAATGCTCATCGCTTGGCATTTATAGTATATCATATTCACATTTTTGTAGGAAGCAGTTTAAACCATTGAAAAGATGATCATATTCTTTTTGCTGATTATCAATCTTGTGAAGATGATAGCATTACTGTAATGTTGATAATGCAGGTCGTGCTGTCATTAATGCTGCAGAGAATGGTGCATCATTTCCATTAAAACGAAGGGACCAAATGCTTGACTATATATTGACCTTAATGGGCCGAGAGGCCCGAGATGACAATGAAGGATTTTTTGATTCCAGTCTTGAACTTCTTCGCACTCAGGTATATTAGTGGATCAACTTATAACATTGTGGTCTAAAGGTATTGCTTGTGCGCATTTTGTTGGAAGCTCTTTGACTTTTTCTCTTTATGGGTGATTCTGCAGGCCCTTGCTTTAAGTGCCTGCACTACCTTGGTTTCTGTGGAGCCAAAACTAACGGTTGAAACACGAAACCATGTGATGAAGGTGAGGAAAACATCCGAATGAGTATAATCCATTATCAGTGATAATTCTTTCCTTGGAAATTTCTTATCAGTCATGAATCTTTGATGAGTTCTACAGGCCACCCTAGGGTTCTTTGCTCTACCAAATGATCCGGTAGATGTTGTCAATCCCCTTATTGACAACCTCATCACTCTCTTGTGTGCAATTCTTCTCACAAGGTAGTCTATATTTGACAGGTCGATGCTTTTCCTGAATTGCTTATTCTTCTGGAACAGTAGAGTTAATTGTCTTTAGAAGTTCAGGTCGAACTCTTTACATTTAGTGTTGATTTTTTATTTTCTGCCATTACTTTTGTCTAATATCTACCCACCCGTGGGTAGCCCAAGTGGTAAGAGTGAACTTGTGTGCATGAGCCCCACGTCACAGGTTCGATTCCCCTGGGATCAAACTGCGATTTAAGTGGGAGGCCATGGCGTTGGGTTGCTGTGCTACTCTTCCCGGGGGTTTAGCTTCCATTGGTGAGTCCTAAGGGCTTTGCTATGGGGTGGTTCCCCTGTCATAAAAAAATACTTTTGTCTAATATCTGAACGGAGATGATATTTTGCTTCCATTGTCCCAATTTTATATTCGTTACTAGATTGAAAAATAATTGGAAATATATACAATCGTTGAAGATTGTATTTCTTGAACATGGAGTGTTAATTCTGTGGATTTACTCTAAGGGCTTGTTTGGACACTTAGAAGATCTGTGAATGGTTGTGAATAGTAGTAAAATGGTTTGAGTTAAGATGTTTTATTAGGTTTTGGGAAAGGAGAGAAAAATTTGAATAAAAATATTATAACATTAAAACATAGTCTGAATATAATTTTTTAATATAATTTTTGTTTTGAAAATTGAAAAAAGTTGTATTGTTTTTTGTGTTTTGTTTGGGAGTTTGGGAAAGTTGTAATGATTAGGTAATGATTAGATGAAAAAGTTGAAGATTTGAGATTGAAAAGTGTTGTGTTTGAGTGATGTTTGGGAAGGTAATATGTGAGAATAGCTGAGAACACTTGTGTTCCCAAACTAGCCCTAAATGGCTGTAGTATACTATGCCGCCTGTGTGGTGTGAGACCTCTTGTATAATAATGTTGAGTTTGAGGACAATGGCTGTTTTTTTTATGTTAAGAAGTCTCTCTCTCTCCCTCTCTCCCCACCCCCTGCTTTTTGTGCACAATTTCCCACACTTAGTAGCTTTTTTGATGGTCCAAGTTTTACTGAAAGAGTGAATGAAATTAGGTCTTATTATTTGATCCATTTGCTTAGATCTGCATATATAGCTCTGACTGAATGCCTATGCTACTAGATTTTCCTTTGAGACTTTATATATACCTCTTCTAATCATCACAATCATGACACTTAGTGGAGAGGATGGGAGAAGTCGGGCAGAGCAGCTACTGCATATGTTGAGACAAATTGATCAATATGTTGCCTCACCTGTTGAGTATCAAAGAAGAAGAGGTTGCCGTGCAGTGTTTGAGATGCTTCTCAAGTTTAGGATGGTTT
Source organism: Juglans regia (assembly GCF_001411555.2). NCBI lineage: Eukaryota > Viridiplantae > Streptophyta > Magnoliopsida > Fagales > Juglandaceae > Juglans > Juglans regia. The sequence goes on from NC_049903.1 coordinate 343,875, forward strand.
GCATAGGTGGATATTGTACTCTGGGTTGCCATGGAAGTTGCACACATAGCAAGCAAGTTGACCGTGCTGTACATGGGAATATTTCCAACTTACCATGTAAAATGTTTCCCGACAGACTCCTCAATTATTTCTTTCTTTCACTATCTTATACTATTGTTTGGTTCACCCCTCAATTACTTGTTTCTTTCACTATCTTATACTATTGTTTGGTTCACCTTCCAGCGGCATTTGTCTTACCAAGTCGTGAAGCATTGTGCTTGGGAGATAGGGTTGTCATGTATCTTCCACGTTGTGCAGACACTAATTCTGAAGTTAGAAAAGTTTCTGCAGAGGTAAGTGATTGGCTGGAAGCTTTAATGGTGTCAAAAAAGTTTATTCTCTGTACTGCATTACTAGCTGTCATTGAGAGTTCAAAGAGTATAGGACATGCAATATCCTTTCCGATTTTCTCTTCAAGTTGGTGAAAGATCTCAGTTCTTGTTTGGTTAGATCCTTGATCAGCTCTTCAGCATCTCTCTTTCGCTTCCGAGGCCTGCAGCTTCTAATTTTGGTGCGGATATAGAAGTATCCTATGGTGCTTTGTCCTCCCTTGAGGATGTTATCGCCATCCTGAGGAGTGTAAGTTTATCGCCAATTCTTTGCATTCTCTTTCTTTATTTATCCATTTCCTTTCTGAAACTAAAACGTTATGCTTGTTTATATATGTAATCAGGATGCATCTATTGATCCATCAGAAGTTTTCAACAGAATTGTTTCTTCCGTGTGTATTTTGTTGACAAAGGATGAGGTAAGTGTTTGTTTGTTTTTTTTTTAATTCAATTAAAAATTCAGAATAAAGATTGCAACAGCTTCTTCTTACTATCGAGGCTTCTTGCAGCTTGTTGCTACTCTGCATGGTTGTGCAGTAGCTATATGTGATAAGATCAAGCAGTCAGCTGAAGGGGTTATACAAGCTGTCATTGAATTTGTCATAAAGAGGAGGAATGAGCTGAATGAAAGTGATGTTTCAAGGTTCTACTGATAAACTGCTATAAAAGTGAAAAATTTAAGACTAACGAAATTGTGTGTATATCTTCTTATAAAGATGGATTGCTGTACTTTTGGTGTTACTGATAATTTTCTATGTCGACAGGACCACCCAATCTTTGCTCTCTGCTACAGTTCATGTAACTGACAAGCATTTACGACTGGAAACACTTGGTGCTGTATCCTTTTTTCATTTAAATATATTAACGTTTGATGTTAAAGTTGGCGGCTCTTTTTTGCTTACTAGTTTTTTCAACTGTCTGGCTTGTCTGTATCAACAATTCAGTTGCATTTTCTTTTTTGTGGTTCCTGTCTCTCCTTAAAATCCTTCACTTCCAAAAGATTTCTTCTCTAGCTGAGAACACTAGTTCAAAAGTGGTTTTCAATGAAGTATTGGCTACCGCTGGGAGGGATATAGTCACAAAGGATATATCTAGAATTCGTGGTGGCTGGTCAATGCAGGATGCATTTTATGTGAGTGCTATTTTATTTACAGTGAGAATATTGTTATTGTAAGTGATTGTTTATCTTAAATAGTTTTTTACCATGTTTTATGTGATATCAGTGTATCACCACAAAAAAATGTGACATCTTATCTTAAAGCGGAAGTACCTCTTTGGTCTTATTTGTGCTTTTAGAAAACAATAAATTTTGATCTTCCTGAAAAAGAGGAGTTTGGTCTTGAACCAGTGAATGGAACTCCTTAAATAAGTTTCTCCTTTAATCACTCTTGGTCCAGGTGGTTTTTATCTTCAGAAAGAGGTATCCTGTGTGTCATATCTAGTATCAATTTTCCTATCTTTTCATATGAGACATTGGATTTTGTTGTAACTTGTGTTTTGAAGGATCAGATCAGACCATACTTAAGGTTATTGAGTTTTTTTTTGGATTTTTTTATTATTACAGTATTGAGGCTGTTCAATGATAATGGCAGACATTAAGAAGAAAATATATATCAGGCTAATGAGATCTGGGAGATTAAAAAATTTGAAGGAGGAATGAATAAAAGCTGTTCCCCCAGCTAACTTCTGATCTTAAATCTTATGCTGGCCTTTTCTTGGCAAAATAATTTGGTAAGAGGGAATTCACCATGCCTTCGAAATATGACCCCTGGGGTCAGAAGAATTATACTGTTTTTTTTATGTGGATGAATTTCTATTTTATTGTGTTGCAACCTGTACTGAAAAAGTGTTTCCCATGTTTCATGAATGCTCTCTTGTACATGTGATCGTGTCATCCATGTACATTTCGTGGTTGTATATGTCCTGTTTGGTTTTCTTTATTATCATCTCTTTTCTTCCCAATTAGATGACCCATTTCAATAATTTATACTCTATCAACGGTTAGATTATTTATACATATATTTTAAAATTTTTTATAGGCATTCTCCCAACATACAGTGCTTTCATCTTTGTTCCTGGAGCATGTGATATTTTCCCTTAGCCAAACTCCAATTCTTAGAGGCGATTCAAGGAAAGGAGAGAACTCTAGCCATCTTGTCGATGGTCAGATAGAGGAAGACATTCTGCAAGCTGCTATTTTTGCTCTTACGGCTTTTTTCAGGTCTATTAGCTGCTCCATTTTTCAGTTTCTGCACTATTATACAGTTTGAAAATTTTGCAATGTTTGATGTTGTGGCAGAGGTGGTGGTAAAGTCGGAAAGAAAGCTGTTGAACAAAAGTATGCTTCTGTTCTTGTAGAACTGATTCTCCAGTTGGGCAGCTGTCATGGTCTAGTTCAGACTGGTCAGCATGGACCACTACGGTAAGGAACTCGCATATACTGATCCTTGTTCCTGGTAAACCCATCTTTATGCACTCCTTTTATTGTTTAAGTTTGGCACTCTTTTTAATGCCTCCTTTTTCTACTTTTGCAGGGCTCTTCTACCTGCATTCCAGGCATTCTGTGAATGTGTGGGAGACCTTGAAATGGGAAAGGTAAACCACCATATGTGCATAATAATTTAATTCAATTAATGGAGACTTCAAGTACTGGGGTTTGTATTATTAAGGGAAGGAAAGGTGATCAATTCTTTTTCCATCATAGATTTTGGCCAGAGATGGAGAGCAAAATGAAAATGAGAGGTGGATCAATCTTATTGGAGACATAGCCAGCTGCATTTCTATTAAGAGACCGAAAGAGGTAAAAGAATTCACTTTGGATGCTCTTTTCAAGGATACTTCATGATATTTTGTGTACAATTTTATTTTAGTAGGACATTAGGAAAATTATACAGAACTAAATTAAGCATGGGAACATGGTCACTGGATATAGGCAAAGAAGCAATTCACACTTATGGTTTAAGTTCATGTGAAATCTTGGCAGCCAAAAAGTAGTTGATCAATCACATCACTAGCAGCTTTATAAGAAAATACAAAATAATAGGATATATGACTTTATGCGTTCTGTTTCCTTTACATTTTATGGAGTTTCTTTTTTTAATTTTCTTTGGGGCCATGGAGAGAGTCGGAACTAAAATATGAAATGAAGGGTTTGCGAGAGAAAGATGCTATAGATTAAGGGGATGTTTGGAAATAATTCTCATCCCATCCCATCTCATCCCATCTCATTTCCTTCTCAAACATAAACACTTTCAAACTAATCATTACAACTTTCCCAAACTTTCAAAGAAAAAACAAAAAGCAATTCAACTTTTTCAAATCCTAAAACAAAAATAATATTAAAAAAATAATATTCTAACAATATTTTAACTTTATAATATTTTTTATTCAACTTTTTCTCTCTCCTTTCCCAAAACTCAAAAATTACTTAACTCAAACTATCTCACTACTATTCACAAACCATCTTACTACTATTCACAAAATTCTCATCTCATTTAATTCCCCAAGCATCCCAACTTCTTCACATTTCTAAGAATATACGATTTATGATTTTTGTGCTTGAATTTACCTTCCTAATGAAAGTTATTGCAGTTCTAGTATTGAAGTCACCATAGTTTTTTTTTTATATGTAAGAATAAAATTTTATCGAATTAAGTAAATTGGCGTACCCCATGTATACATGAAGTATAAAAAATGTTTTTGATAAGTCATCAAAGTTTGTTATTAAACCCCTCATAGTCCTTTACTGACTTTCATATACTTGGGCTATGCCTATTTCTATCAATAAGCTTGCTTACTGATGGAAAAAAAAATAATATTCCTTTACTGAGTTTCATATATCTTTATGAGAGGTATTCCTCTTTTGAAGTCAATGGAGTAGAACCCAAAGCCAATGGGTACAGTATACCAATTTAAAATGATCGGGTTCCTATGGTGTAGCTCATAGACCTTTTTACATTTGAAAACCCAACCAAACTATATTCTAATAAGGTCAACCTAAATTCAGCTGTAGTTCATACCAATTACGTTTTACTAAGTTTGCAGTTATCAAAATTGTTACTGATGTTTGATATTTTGTGGTTAATTTCTCAGGTTGAAAGTATTTGTATAATTTTGAGTAAATCCCTGAGTCGACGGCAAAGATACCAAAGGGAAGCTGCAGCTGCCGCATTGTCAGAATTTGTTCGTTATAGGTATGTATTGAATGGTCTACATACACACTTGTGCTGCCCTTTTATCAGTGGGTGGATTTTGTTGTGAACTACTTAATATTTTACAGAATTTTGTCACTGCTATTATTTTAATTGTTTCCATGTGTTGCGATTGTTTCTATAGGTATGCATTGAATGTTTACATACAAATTAGTGCTTTCCCTATTGCAATGGGTGTATTTTGCTGTGAGTTATTTAATATTATACAGTATGTAGTCATTGCTATTGTGGTTGATGCTATCCATTTTGCAATTGCTGCTGCATTTCTTCTTCTTATTGAGGTGAATAGAATAGTAGAATCACGCCTCATGTAATTTTTGAACAAGTGCATATGGCTGTGGGTGGGCGATTCTTGTTGTGATGGGATTTCTCTTGCAGCATTTTTGCCAATTTTGCTTGTTTATCTGGACTGCCTTTTCTATGTTCTTTTTGGATTCTTTTCATATTAGGTGGGGGTCATGCTAATGGTTTAAGCCTGCTCAGCATTTGTTAAGTCGTCTAGTTTAATTGGCTGTGATTTTTGGTGATCCATATTACCTCTTCTGTTCAATTGTATCCATCACTTGCATGTCTTAGTTCATTACCTCTTTACCTTTCTTTTTGGTATGGTGGCTAATGATCCTGGCCTATATATGATTTCAAGTTTTCAGATTTAATATTCTGAATAATGCAGCGGTGGGTTTGGTTCCCTATTGGAGGAGATGGTGGAGGTGTTGTGTCGACATGTATCAGATGAGTCTCCAAACGTTAGACGTCTGTGTTTGAGAGGACTAGTACAGGTTTTATATTTTGTGCCAACTTTAAAATTGTACTGAAACCTTAATTTCTGTTATAGGTGATAGTTTTGATCTATTTGTATACTTCATTTTCCTTATGTTATATTTTTAATTATTTTAATTATTGAAAATTCAAAACTTAGCTACATCATCAACTTCTATTCTGATTTTATTAATCATCGAAAGTAAATTATTATTTTTCACCAAATACTGGAGCTGTATGTATTTATGGTGCTCACATCCAACTTGCAGTTGCATAGAAATGAGGGCATCCATGTACATTTATACGCCTTTTAAAGCTCTGTTTTAGCCAAATTACTGTTTTAGACAAAAAATGGATCTATGTGGATAACCTTTTTTTGATAAGTAAGAAGAATTTATTAATCCACATAATTAGGCATGGCCTAGGTACACATGAAGTATACAAGAGATGAACCTAATTACAAGCTAAGCGCTGTGAAAAGCAGCATAAAAGTCATTAAAACTAATCCCATTCAATACAATAGCTGAAGCCCAAAGTAACAATGTATGAAAGAAAAGATCCTTGAACCCTCCCATCGACCGTTCCCTATGTGGATGACTTATATTGATGTAAACTCCTTTATGTCAAGAGGAATGGGGGCTTCCGCCCGTGTTAGCTTTAGCTCTTCTTCTTCTGCTAAGGGTCATCCGTAGCTTCTTTGCTTTGAGCGAATCCCTTGTAACAGAAGCCCGAGAAAATTTTGTGTTTGATCTGGTTTTGCAAGTTCTAAAGAAAACTTTCATCTTTGATCTGGTATTGAGATATATTCTGTATTTAATACTTGATACATTCCATAAAACTGAACGTGCATTGATGTTTGTGTTTATGATTCGCTTTCTTCCTGACAGTGACATGTGCAAATTCTGGATTGCAGATTCCATCTATTCATATTCTGCAGTATACAACACAGGTGTTGGGTGTGATATTAGCTTTACTGGACGATTTAGATGAATCTGTGCAATTAACTGCAGTGTCATGCTTACTAACGGTGAGCTCCATTGTTTGGGCCTGTTTGTGCGTTCGTACTCACGTGTGTTGTGGAACAATATATGTAATGCACTATTTTATTGTCCACTGCAATACTAATTCATTTGTGTTGCACCTGTTTTGACTTTTCGTAGATACTTGAGTCATTCCCAAATGATGCAGCAGTGGAACCAAATTTGCTTAACCTCTCTCTACGGCTCCGCAATCTTCAAGTGCGTTCCTATACTCAGAATATATCCTGTAAAACATTATTGCACACGTGTTTGCTTTCACTGGTATTATCTGCTGGTTAATCAATGAGATACAAATGTGCCATATTTATTCCATTAGTTTAAACTAGTTGCACGCCCACATTATGTGCAGGAAAGAAGTCCTTGTATTTACAGGAAAAGAAAAAGAAAAAAGTCCTTATTCCTATGTAGTAACTATGATTGAAGTGAAACCTAAAGGGCCTTTCGGGAAGTGGAAATTGAAAGGTCTTTCGGGAACTGAAAATCGAAAGGGATTTTATGCAATAAATGTCGTTTAAATAGTAGAGGGAGTGTAAGAGATAGGTAAGTGAATGATCACAATGGGTGGAGTGGAAAGGTTGATGTTTAGGCAACTAGATCCTTTATATTACAAGTGGAGCTAATGCCATAGTCGGGAAGAATGTTGATGGCATATGCATTGGGTTCAACCCTTTGCGATACTTTGAATGGCCCAATGCCACGAGCTTGCAATTTTCAATGGATCCATGTGGGCATCTCTCAGGTCTAATTACAACATAGTCATAATCTCCTATGTTAAGTGCATTGTGATGCAATCTGAAGTTTGTATTGGGTATTACTTGTATGAATTTGTTTTTTAATCTCACCATCCAACTCACGAACTCATCGTTCAAATGCTTCAGTTGACTTAGAAACCTTAGCATGTGGAGACATGGGGAGGTCGTCTAAAGGCTTCCCAGGTTATAACCACGGAAGACCTTACAAGGACTCATACATATAAGCAAATTGGGCTGAAGAAAGCATCAATCTCAATTCCCTTTCAGTTTTCAGTGGAAGCAAGTGGGCCCATAACCCACGTCCCAGGATCAAAACCTGCTTCTGGTACCAAAACTGATGCAGATAACCCAATATTTGAAGAGATTTTAAAGAGAGAAAAGAAGCATAGAAGGAGTAGCATGAAGAAGAGGCAAGAACATAGCTATGGGAAGGAGAGGAGAAACCAGATAAAACTTGCCAATACCCGTGGAATATTCAGACTTTCTTTTTTATGAGTCTGCCCTTTACATGAACATTTTTGAGTAGACGAGATTAAATGCTTACTCTAATTGTATTTGTTCTAGTGGCCTACTAAAAATAACATAAATCCCAAAATAAACAGTACAATCACTCTGAAAAATAAACAATAAAACAGATCAAAGATGCAAACTAATAAATTGTACAACAGGAGCTACTGCAGTCGGTCTTTTATTTGTACAACATTGGGCATGTAAATCGAGTTTACCATTGGTTTCAGTGGTTTGTAGCCTTGGCATGTTAATAATTTTCACTCTGTCCATTGGAACTCTTTTGCTATCCCAGTCCAGTCATAAATCTCCTTTAGGAAAGTGGAAATTTCTCCAAGCTTTTTAAAAATCTGCTGGGAAATACAGCTTAAAGGCTTCCTCACTTATGGATTTAGGAGAAATGAATCAGTTTGTAATTGTTTTACCATCATGAAGCACAGGATATGAGGATTTCTAGCTCAGCACGTAAGAGTAAATCTAGACCAGTGATTCATTGATATAAGGTTGCTTCTTGCTTGGAACATGCTTATTGTTATATAAAGCTAAAAAATAGGCTAATCTATAAGTTATTTGGTACAGATATCCATGAACAGTAAGATGCGAGCCAATGCTTTTGCAGCATTTGGAGCTTTAAGCACCTATGGATTTGGGGCGCAGCGGGAGGCATTTCTTGAACAGGTCTCTTATTGAGTGTAGTTTTACGAGCAAAATGGAACTGATAATAATTTTGGATTTGTTGATTTACCACTGCATTTTGTCTGTTTAGCATGGGAACTGTCAATATTATTATTTTTGTTGTTGTTGTTGTATCCCAGTGATGTGTTTTTTATTCATTTCCTTTTGTTGGGTAAGACGTTCATCAATTATCTTTATGTGCCGTTGTTGATAGATTTGATATTGATAGTGCTATGTGAGATGTGTCTTTGGTCTCAGCTTCTGATATAACCCTTGATCCATATTTTGCTTCATAAGTTTCTTCTGTTTTGATTCTTCGATTCATAATTTACAAGTATATATTTACACTAGGCTTTCCATTACTTTCACCTTTGCCTGTCATGCTACATGTTTTCGACATTTTGCTCTGGGATAATCTTGTGTTTGACAGAAACATGGCAAATTTTTATTTTTATTCATTTCTTATTGATCAATCATTTATGGTGCTCAATAGATATATGCTTGAGATTTGGCATATTTTTTCATTTTTACCATTCTCAGGTACATGCTGCCATCCCCCGATTGGTTCTGCATCTTCATGATGATAACATTAGTGTTCGACAGGCATGCCGGGTATTTTCTTACAATCCTTCTTGTTTTCTATGACATGAAGCCTACTGGAGATTCTTGAATATTACTGACTCTCCTCTCCCTCCCTCCCTTGCCTACAAATTAACAGAATACCCTTAAGCGAATTTGTCCATTAATGGAAATGGAAGGATTCCTTGCTGTGTTTAACACACATTGTTTCAATTCTGATCACCGGTACGCATTAACAGATTTTAATTGGCTAAGTTCTTAAACAATATAGATGAATTGTTTAATGCTTATAATGGTGGATAACATTACAATATAGTTCCTTGTCTTTTTCAGAAGTGACTACGAGAACTTCGTCAGAGATGTCACGAAGCAACTTACTCAACATCTTCCCTCCAGGGTTGATACTTACATGCCATCAACAATACAGGTTCACATTTTTCTGAAATACTTTCATATTAAATAGGAAGTAATATTGCCTTGGATCATATGGTAATTGATTGTATTCAGATGAGCTACATCTTATTTTAGTTCACGCAGTTCTTTCCTTAAATTCTAGACATGTCTTCTTTTTAGTTCCCCTAACTTGACTTTCTCATTTCCTCTTTTGTGCAATCATTGTTACCAAGGAAGAAGAGTTTATTTCTTTAATCTTCCCAAGTTCTTTGTAGGAAAACACCAACGATCTTAGCTTACTAATCGTCAATTGACGTCATATCTAGCTTCTTGTTAATGTAGATGCTTCAGATGATATCTTTTTCATCATGATTCTCGACATCGTAACACTAGCTCCCATGCTACGGCTATATTTTATATGCTTTGGTGAGGTGACCAAGAATATAGTATCTTTAGTATTTTGACTCACATGGGGCCTCATATTCCCAATGGCTGGACCGGTCGGTGTCAGTTGCTGGAAACCACCCTCCGAACAGACCGATCATGGGATATCTGTTGAAGCGTACTGACACCAAGTGTTGGTTGGGGGTTGGCCAGTTGTCTTTGTACCAAACAGAGCACAAAATTTCATTAACTCGAAGGCACCAAAGCTCTAGGATCTGAAATCAAAAGAAAGGAAAAACAGCATTTTAAAGATTAGTGGCATGAATGAAATCAGCCCAGGGAGGTCAGATTATCAACCAGAAATTTTAAGATCTCCTTATACCTTATTCTTTTTTTTTTGATAAGTAAACGGTAGTATTAATAAGGATAGGCATAGCCCAAGTACACAAGAAGTTATATAAGAGATAAGACCTATCTAGGTTGTTATAGAAAGAAAATCATGTACATTTAGACCAATAAAATCTACAGCTATGGCCCAAAGAAATAAGGTGCGAAAGAATAAAGCACAAAGCTCCTCTAGTGTCCTCACCTTGTATTCGAATGTCCGCTCGTAACGCTCTTGCCATATGCACCACATAATGCAGGTAGGGACCATCTTCCACACATATTTGATTTGCGAAGCACCACCCGGCATCACCCAGTTTAACCCTATTCGACTGAACACTTAGCTCCACACGACACTTGCTGTCTCACAATGTAGCAAGAGATGATCCACTTTTTCACCAGTTTTCTTGCACATACAACATCAATCTAAGATAATTACCCGGCACTTTCGTAGATTATCGGTAGTCAGAATCTTATCCAGGGTCGTTGTCCAAGAGAAGAAGAGTGCTTTGGGAGGCGCTTTATTCCTCCACTATCTTCTCCATGGGAAACTAGAAGTGCAAGGGACTTGTAGAAGTATTGAACCGAGAAAGTACCCTTACCTGCAGGTGTCCACCATAGTTTATCATCCCGCAATCCATTCAGCTTCATAGAATACACTAGGCTGAAAAAAGCCTCAAAATTGTCTATTTCCCAATCTTGGGCTGCTCTACTAAAGGTGACATTTCATTGGACTTGGTCCCTTGAACGAACCATGAGGTCCGCCACTGAAGCTTCTTGATCACATGCCACTCAGAAAATGGAAGGGAAAGAGTCCTTTAGAGCCTCCTCTCCACACCAAATGTCCCTCCAAAATTTTATACAAGTACCCTCCCCTACCATAAATTTAGTATGGCGAGTAAACACCCCCCACCCTTGTCTTATTTGATTCCAAGCCCCCATGCCATAGGACCCATTCCCCTCTCTAGTACACCAACCCCCCCCATAAACGGCCATGTTTGCTATCTACCACTAATTTCCAGAGGGCTTCCGGTTCCATATTGTATCTCCAAAGCCATTTCCCAAGAAGTGCCCGATTAAACGTTCTCAAGTTCTTTATCCCCAACCCACCTGACGGAATTGGTTTGCACACCTTATCCCAGCTGACTAGGTGAAACTTGAAATCATCCCCCATCCCACTCCATAAGAAATCGCGATAGAGTTTTTTTATTCGTGCCGCCACACTAGTTGGAATTGGAAATACAGACAGAAAGTAAGTTGGTAAGTTAGAGAGTGTAGTTTTGATAAGAGTCACCTGACCTCCTTTCGACAAATACAATATCTTCCACCCTGCCAATTTTCGTTCTATTTTCTCAATAATTGTATTCCAAATAGATAAGGCCCGTGATGCAGCCCCCAATGGTAATCCCAAATATGTCATAGGAAGAGAAGCGAGCTTACATCCGAGTGTGCTAGCCAATTGCCGAGCAGTACTGATGTTCCCAACTGACACTAATTTTGATTTATCAAAATTCACTCTCAAATTTGACGCTGCTTTGAAGCATAGGAGAAGCACCTTTAGTGCCCTAAGTTATTCTTGATCTGCCTCGCAGAAAATAAGTGTCATATGCAAATAGTAAGTGAGAAACAAATATAAGGCCCCTATCAGATCACCCACTGAAAATCCAGCCATAAAACTGTTGCTAACCACAGCCGATAACATCCTACTCAATGCCTCCATGATGACAACAAAAAGAAGAGAGGACAGGGGATCTCCCTGTCTTAGGCCTCAAGAGCTGTTAAAGAAACCCTCTGGGCTGCCATTGATCAGAATTGAGAATCTTGCTGTTAAAATGCACCATCTGATCCACATACACCATTTCTCCCCAAAGCCACATCTCTTTAATAAATAAAGAAGTCCCAGTTTACATGATCATACACCTTTTCCATATCTAGCTTACAGATAATCCTTGCAATACTAGACTTTAATCTACTAACCAGACATTCATTGGCTATTAGGACTAAATCCAGGATTTGGCGACCCCTTACAAAAGCATTCTTTGGCTTTGAGATTATCTTACCTATGACAACCCCTAGCCTGTTTGCAAGCACTTTGGATATGATTTTGTATACCCCATTTATGAGGCTAATGGGCCTAAAGTCCTTATACCTTATTCTAGCCCAAGGTAAAAAGTGAGACTTGCACACAAACATAGATCTAAGAACCAAAACAAAAGCGTGCCTTTATAAGTCGATGAATCTCTTCTGAAAATTCAAGAACACTTTTTCTCCATACACTTTCTTACTAATGATGAGTCTCGATGTGTAATAACGTGATTATCATGGTTTTTTACAAGACAAATTCTTATAGAATCTAAGGTATTTGAATTGTCGGAGGAAGGTAGTCGATGGATTTGCTAAACAGAGTGAAGTTGGAAGGTTACAAAATTATTGATTGGAGAGGTCTACGTTGAACTGGTTCATTGGAGCCCCTAAGGAATGCTTGACTAGAGACAAGGAGTTTTATGCAACCTCACGGGATGGTAACAAAAGCTACATCGCACAGAGATGCTCCAATGCTCAAGGTCGCTATACGGCATTGGTGGAATATGGCGGTGGTGGCAAAAGAAACTTTGTTTTCATACCTGAAGAAATGGAGGGAAAGGGTGGAGAAAAGTGTTGATTGCTCTGAGGGAAGCTTACGACAGTTTGGAAAATGGGAGCAAGGTTGGTTTGCTAAAGTCCAAAAATCTAACCCAGAAAGTGCCGATGAATTTTCTTCCCAAGTCCTATGTAGGGGCGGTCCGGTCATTGTGGCTTGCTGCCAACAACAATGGTAAGGAGGTATATGCTCAGGGAAATGCAACAGCTTTGTCACCAAGGGTGGGGCAATTTTGGGTTTTCGAATAAAAAGGAGATAGACGTTGTGGAGGAAGGACTGAGATGTGTGCCGTATGCTCGAGCCTGCAGAACTAACATCAAAATGGGAAGAAACTCCCTGATCGAGAGAGGACCCTTGGAGAGGTCTGTTGAGCTTTCTTCTTTTAAGCAAGAACTAGTACAATTGAGAAATTCGGTCAATCTTATGATTCAGAGGGTGTATAAAACTATGGGCTTGGGCCTGGGCTAGAACATAAATGGGTCGTGCCAGATGAGCTATACGTGGGCCGAGAAAGGTAAAGCCCAAGCACAACCTAAGCACGACGGGCTAAACAACCCATGATTCATGTAAGGGATCCCATTGGCATAGATGTGTCGTCATCTTCCAACCACTGGCCGGCGACCACACAGAACCCCTCGTTGGGGCCAAGGGACCTCGTGGGTGGAGCCCAGGGTGCCGGGCTAACGGTATTGAGGCTGCCGATGGTGTCAGAAATCGAGAATGGTTCTCAAGCAGTGGAGGAGGGGCAAAAGGAACTGATGTTCACACAGACTCTACTGTTGGGAACAGGCGACCTATTGGGTGCGCTTTTGGTCGACGGCTTGCCGGGGTGGATGCCGCCGATGGAGGAAGGAGTCGAGAATGAAGGTTGGACAAGCCAGAAGGAGCCGACGAACACACATAACTGATTGTTGAGAGCAGACGACCTAGTGGGTGGTCCTATGGTCGCCGATTTGTCGGAGACGCTGTCGCCGACGGAGGGAAGCTGAGGATGCTCATTGTGGCTATGAGAGGGGGTCTTGGGCTGAGGAAGAAGGCCAGAATGAACTGGCGACATTGTTTGACATAGAGGGAAGTCCTATTGTTAATATATCTACATGAGAACCTCAAATGGAACCCCAAACTGAGGTTGACACCTTGGCATTATTCACACCCAGTTGGTGTAGCCCCTCAGTTGGTATTCCTACCCAGGATGGATCCAACGAAGGGCCTGCGAGAATATCCTGGAGACTACCCGAGGAAGGTGCTTCTACCCCTTTTGAGAATATCTTGGAAGTTGCAAATGAGGGGCTTGTGCAGGAGTACGAAATGCAGTTGGTTTGTAAGGAGCTAGAGGAAGGTGTTGCCTACTCAGAGGAAGGGACAGGGGATGAGCCAAGCCCCTTATGTTCTGTGCTGCCAAGTTCACATTGGGCCAATCCTCAGTCAGATTGGGTCCTCCAAAAAGTGGATGAAATGCGGGAATGCATAAAGATTTCGTGTGAGGGATTTGAAGATCAATTCAAAGCCCTCCTCATTGCTATTGAATCGGGCCAGCCTCACTTGGCTAGATCCTATGCCAAAAAAAAAAGGGGAATTAAAGAGACTAGCTTGCTCATTTAATTATCAGGAAGGTAGTGCAAGTAGAGGAAGGAGCAAGGGTAGGGTGAACATCTGTGATTTATAAAACCTAAATTTTTATCTTGGAATGTAAGGGGGCTGAATAATCTGGGTAAGCGCCTCCGTGTCAAAAACTTACTAAGAAACTGGAAGACTGATATCATGTCTCCAAGAGACCAAGCTGAAGTTCATAGATAGAAGTATAGTTAGAAGTTTGTGGGGATGCCTTCACATGGGCTGGGTTTATCTTGCTTCTAAAGGGGCATCGGGAGGTATTCTTCTGCTGTGGGATACGAGAATCGTTAATCTAGTTGAGGAGTATATCGGGGAACATTTGGTGGCCTGCTCTTTTAAAAATGTGGATAATGATCACAAGTGGTCCGTTGCTGGTGTATATGGTCCTAATCTGGACAACAATAGAAGGTTCCTTTGGGAGAAGATTGCTGGGTTATGTAGCTGGTGGGATGGGCCATGGTGTATTGGGGGAGATTTTAATGTCACCCGTTTTCCGAGTGAGAGGTCGGGGGATTCCTATATCAGTCAGGCAATGGCAGAATTTTCTGATCTTATTTTCGAACTTGACTTCGTTGATTTACCTCTGGCGGGGGGGAATTTACATGGTCCAATGGGAGGGTCTGGTCAAGACTGGACAGATTCATCGTATCCTCGTCTTGGGAGGCCCATTTTCCAGATTTATGCCAAAAGAGACTCCAAGACTTTGTTCAGACCACTTCCCTATTTTGCTTGATTGCGGGGGCCTTCATGAGGGACGTAGATATTTTAAATTCGAAAACATGTGGTTGAAAGCTGACGGTTTTGTGGAGAAGGTGAGAGTGTGGTGGTCCTCTTATGATTTTTCTAGTACACACAGCTTTGTGTTGTGGCTGGAAAAATTAAAGCCTTGAAGACAAACCTAAAAACGTGGAATGATGAAGAATTCAGGAATATCAACGATCAAAGGAATATTCTTTTTGAGGAACTTGCATGTTTCGATGAAAAGGAGAGTGTCGGGGTTCTCATGGATGAGGAGAAGGCAAGGAAGATTGTTGGAGCGAAACACGGGGAAACCGTCAAGTAGCGGATGCTTGGAAGATGGTGCCCTTATGTCTTATGTGGTGTATATGGAATGAGAGGAATGGAAGATGTTCTGAAAATAGTGAACATTCATTGGAGGGGATTAGAGACTCATTTTTCCAAACTGTGTTACTTTGGGCTAAGACTATTGTATTAGATGGGGGTAATTTGTATGCGTCTTTTTTCATTCGAAGGCTGTAATTAGGCATTTCTCACTTGTATACCACCTGTGTACTTGGGCTATGCCTAGTTTTGAAGATCAATAAACTTTATTAATTATAAAAAAAAAAAAAAAATTTCAATGAATGCCCAGAGTGATGCTTCTGTAGCTGGTGGACTGTAGTGGAGATGGGGGCAGAAAGGGAGGGGTTTCAATCAGCAGTGATGGCAGCTGGTGGCAAAGAGGAGAAAGGCAGAGTTGCAGAGAGAGGGAGGAAAAGGTGTTCTGGTCTGTTAGGTTTCATGACCACCTACTGGACCAACCAATATTGGAAACTGAAATATAGCTTGCCTTGTAGCCATCCTATAATGTTCCCTTTGGTTATGAAAGTTGTTTTTATCATTAGCAGCAACAAAACCAATCAAATCCATTGCATTTTTAAAGTTGTTATAATGCTGCTGCTGCTGCTGCTGCTGCTCTCTCTCTCTCTGTTTGTGATTTTTTTCTTGTGCCATCTCAATCAATAAGAGTATCTTTTGTATTGGTTCTTAAATATGCATTCAACTTCGAGATATAAGTTCATGGTTCTGGAACCAAGGAAAATAAAATTCTCAGGTGTATCATAGGATTATATTACTTTTTTGTTTTAAAGTAACAGTTTCTGAGTTGTCTACATCTGTGCTGAGGCAGGCTTTTGATGCACCGTGGCCAGTAATTCAGGCAAATGCTATTTACTTCTCCAGTAGCATGCTCTCTCTATCAGATGATCAGCACATTTTAGCTCGTTACTATACACAGGTATGCTCGGATGTAGGTACTAGTTGTATGTTTTTATAATTGAACATATTTACAAAAACCTATGCCTTCTTTCAGGTGTTTGGGATGTTGATAGGGAAATTGAGTCGCTCAGCAGATGCAATTGTTAGAGCCACATGCTCTTCGGCCCTGGGTTTGTTACTTAAATCTTCCAATTTACTTTCATGGAGAGTGGAACGGCTTGATCGTGTGGACTCAAGTCGAAGGGGCCCAGACTCGGAGTCTCCTAAGAAGTAGCAATTTACAAAGGTTGATGAAAATGATTGTTGACTTGGGAGCTTTGAGACCTGCCCCCATTCTTGTTACAAAAGTGATTGACTAGACTGGGTTCTGGTTGGCTACAATTAAAGGAAAAGTGAGTGCAACTGAATCACATTGACAACGCATGGAGCTCTGTATCAATGTTCATAAACGATTGTGTGGACTGTATCTATAGCGCACTTGAGTAATATATTGAGAGCTTGCAGCTCCAGTTTTGTAAGATGAGAAAGGTTCGTTGTGTTTAGCTGAGAAAGCTGCGTGGATTGTATCTTGTTCATCTTTAGGTTTGTTGTGTAGATGTAACTCTGGCGCTGTATATTAGAGTTGCATGCGGGATGAGAACAACGTGGGTCCTTTTTTTTTTTTTTTTTTTTGTGTAATCTTTCCCATCCCCCAGTCGATACCTTCTGCGGATCAAATCTGTTGGTGTTCTGCTGGAGTTGCATATGTTGTAAATTGTTCCCAGAACTAAACAAATCGTAAAATGTAAGGTTCATTTACTTGAATAAAATCTGTTGTTTTTCTTTGGAAAGCATCATTTTTGCTGGTCAAGGATGAAGACGAGGTTCATTCAAAAGTGAGAGCGGACCCGTTTAAGACGAGAGACAGGTGTGCGAGCTGCTAGCTTATACAAGAGAAAAGGCAGACCCGTTTATTGCAACCGAGTGTTGAATGGTTTTCCATGGGAGCAGCTGAGCTTTATAGCAGACAGGATCGTGATTAATACTGAATCAAATTGTGTCAGAATATATTAGAAGGTTCACTGTCTTCCTGCCCTTCCCTTGTTCTGTGCTGGAAAGGGTGTGCTGGTGTGTAGATGAAGATGTGCCTGCTGTTAGCTACTAGGAATTGACGATGATGCGCGATATTACTAGACACAGAGATTCAATTTTTTATTTTATATTTTTAAAAAATTGAGAAGCAAGTAAAATCTGTATCCACAGAATTCTAGTTCTATCAGCTAGCGAACCTCATCATCTTCAGATAATCCAAAATGACGTTACCAGGCAAGACACCCCACCCCCGTTTTTCTGAATTAACAAAATGAAGCTCACCAAAGGCACACCCTATAAAGCCAAACTGCCATGCTATCCCTAATCTTTGTTTTCTTTAATGGCTTCCCACACGATTTTAAGCAAAAGTTACATGGGTTTGGCTTTTTTGTTATCTTCTGTTAACGGTGAAACATTGAAGGTTTAACTAATACCGATGTCAAATTTTGCGGTTTCACCCAAATGTTTCCTTGTTACATACATGTCACGATTTTTTAAGCTTTCTCATCTAATCAGCAATGTGCATAATATCATTTTAATCACATTTCCAAAATTATAATTTTTTTACCAATGTGAAAACAGAATTATATTGATGTTGTGAGGATCCGCTACTTAAAATTCATTCATTGCAGATTTGCAATCAATCATCCCCTACTGTGGTCCTTTTTTTTTTAATATTCTAAATTCTACTGACATTACCGTCTGTAATTAATATTGAAGAGACGGACTACTTTGGCATTAAAGCGATAGGCCAAATAGTTAAAATTACTTGAGACTGGGAAACAGATCAACCCAGAATAATTCTAAACCATATATATGCTTATGTAAGCTCTTGCATCACCAGCAAAGCGGCGCTGGAGAGAAAGTTGTCTAGTATAAAATATCACTCCATCTCTTTTGTCCACCCTGACCCCCCCATATATGCCATGGCTTCTCCAGCCCACAAGCTTCACTTTGTCTTGTTTCCTTTAATGGCCCAAGGCCACATGATTCCTATGATAGACATTGCCAAACTGCTCGCACAGCGAGGCGTGATTGTCACCATTGTCACCACAACCCATAACGCAGCCCGTTTCCATACAAGCATTGCTCGCTCAGTTGAATCCGGGCTCCGAATCCGAGTTATCCAACTTCAGTTTCCCTATGAAGAAGCAGGAATACCCAAAGGCTGTGATAATCTCGACAAGCTTCCTTCACTAGGACTCGCCATCAACTTTTTCACTTCAACTAGCATGCTACGACACCCTGTGGAGAAGTTGTTTGAGGAGCTAACACCTCCACCAAACTGCATAATCTCTGATATGTGCCTGCCTTGGACACTAGATATTGCTCGCAAGTTTCATATTCCAAGATTTTCTTTTCTTGGAGTTAGTTGCTTCTGTCTCTTGATCTTTCAGGTTTTACGCGTTCACAACATTCACGCGAAAATATCCAGCCAGTCAGAGTACTTTGTTTTGCCCGGTTTGCCTGATCATATTGAATTCACTAAATCCCAACTGCCTTTGCCCGAAGACCCCAAAATGAAGGAATTTAGTGGGCAAATGGCAGCAGCTGACTTAGCCTCACACGGGGTCATCGTGAATACTTTCCAAGAGTTGGAACCAGGATATGCCAAAGAATATAGGAAGGCAAGAGGAGATAAAGTCTGGTGTATTGGCCCTGTTTCGCTTTGCAACAAGGACTACCTAGACAGGGCCGAGAGAGGTAACAAGAATTCCATTGAAGAGTATCAATGCTTGAAGTGGCTCGATGCCCAGGAACCCTGCTCTGTTGTCTATGCCTGCCTTGGGAGCCTATGCAATCTAATACCTTCACAGTTGATAGAGCTCGGGTTGGCTTTAGAAGAGTCTAACAAACCATTTATTTGGGTCCTAAGGGGAGCGGAAACCTCAGAAGAATTGGAGAAATGGATTTTGGAAGACAGATACGAAGAAAGGATCGAAGGGAGAGGTCTTTTGATTCGGGGTTGGGCTCCGCAATTATTGATCTTATCCCATCCTTCAGTGGGAGGGTTTTTAACGCACTGCGGTTGGAATTCATGCATAGAAGGAATAAGTGCTGGGGTGCCAATGCTTACATGGCCGCTATTTGGGGACCAGTTTATGAATGAGAAACTAGTAGTGCAGGTACTAAAAATTGGTGTGAGGGTCGGTGTGGAGGATCCTGTAAACTGGGGTGAGGAAGAGAAGACGGGGGTGTTGGTGAAAAAGGAAGATGTTAAGGGGGCTATAGAGAGGCTAATGAATGAAGGAGAGGAAAGACAAGAGAGGAGGACAAAAGCTAGAGAGCTGGGAGAGATGGCAAAGAGAGCTGTCGAAGATGGAGGATCTTCTCAGGTGGAGATGACACTGCTAATTCGAGATATCATGCTACAAACAGGTTGCAGAGACTGAACCTAACAGATCAGGTACTCGAGAGACAGTAATTTCCCTTCATCTTAAGTTATCATGCTTATTGGTGATAATTGGCATAGTTTGTTTTGGCTAATTTGAACATGATTATAATTGCCAGTTGAGTTCAAGCTAGCACATGATGTATTACTGTTGTTGAGTGTTACATAATAGTGGGCGTACTTATCCTATTCCTGCTGCCTGCATGATATGAAAGAAGATTCATTAAGCAATCCCTAACACATGCATTTACAGAACAGCCTTCCACTAGTTCGCATTTTATCATCAACAGCTTGGCTTGGTGCCCTTTTTTGATATCATGACATACAAACTTTATTCGAGTTTTTATGGAGAGGGCCGGCAGTATTTGCAAACTGATAAGTGACACGTACGGTTTGTGAAAGAGAAATAAAACGGTCTCCCTGCTAAGACAGCATCTTCTGATCAAGACTGCAAATTGCAGGTAACAGCTCCTAGTGCAACCAAAACACGAAGTCCCACAAAAATAAGAGAGACAAACAAAGTCACATGGCCTGCATCAAACCTAGCTAAATTTAATAACATATATACACTGATGCATAGATGTTGGAAATATTTTCAAAATAATATATATATATATAATATTTATTATTAATAATATTTTTGGGTTGATTTTGGAAGTTGTAAGTTACTTTGGAAAGAGAGAAGATGTGGAATGTTTATGAGAATTATAAACCTTTGCATCTCTACGAGCAACACAAGCCACCCGTTGGTTGAGTGGTAATTATGGATCTGGTTTAACCAAAGGACTGGAGTTCGAATCATCCCCATGGCAAGAATCATTTTTAAATGATTTATGAAGATGGCTCTCCACGCGGCTAGAGCTCAAGGGCGCGACGCACTGCATGCGGGCATGCGCGAGGCGTAGCAAAGCATTAAGGAGGGGCTCCTTGCGCAAGGCGCTGCGATGCTTAGAAAGAACAAATTTAATTTCCCAAGCGCGCACGCGGTGATTCGAACTGGTGCCAACCAGTTGAAACGGTAGCCAGGCGACCATTGGACTAAGTCCAACTGTTGTGTCGAATGGCAACATGCATAATATATGTACTTGTTCTGAACAGTTTTCAGAAATACAAAGAGTTATAACTTTTCTTTCACAACCTTTGGTTATCTATAAATAGACCCATTGACCTGCCATTTGAACAGGACATAATATAATTTCGAATTCTCTCTCTCTCTCAAGTTCTTCACTTCTTCATATTATTAGAACTTGTTAGAATCTGTTTGTTCTCGAGAGAACAGATTTCTAATTTCTTGATTGAATAGCAAAATCTGAGGGTATTCGGGGTCTAATTTCGTGTGTGCATAACGCAGTTAGACAAACAGACTTGTTCTGAGCTTCATTGTATCTTGGAAGCAAATTCGCTTGTAACCCGTGTGCATACCGTTATTGGTGGGGGCGAATATTGTCTTAAAGAAAGCGACATTGTAACGCGCCTTGAAGCAAACTTTCTCTGACTATTGTGTTTTTTGCAGCCCTTTTAATCCAACAATTCCTTCTAGATAGAGATATGCTAGCTCTCACGTCAGTCTCCCTACATGAAGCACACACATATATTAACAAGTGATCTATAATTAGCCATTAATCCAACGTCCCCAGGAACAGGAAGAGCCATGATCTGATCATCAGGAAATTAATTGTCTTCATGATCTGGTTCGTTTTCTAATATTCCTCCGATTATGCGAGGGCTCCACAGTCCGACCACCAGCTTCACTTTGTGATCAATGATACCGCGCATTGATGTGCCAGTGCATGCCCGCCATGCTTGACATGGCCAGCCTATTGGCACAACAACAACGTACATGCATATATCATGCATCGATCGTGCTTTCATTACTATATATATATATATATATAATTAAGATAGCGGTGTATAAGATCTAATGCTTTTTATTTTTCTAGGAGTAAGTTCTATAATTCGGTTTATAATATATCATTCCTAGTGACCCAATTCTAACTTAAAATTTTGGAATATATATAAGCAGCCATTTGAAAAATCTCAGATTTGGTTGTTTAATTTGTTGAAGGATCCTTTGAATCAAGAAATTAAAGCTTTTGATGCCAACGACATTAGAACTAGATCATGTTGGAAATATTTTGAGAATCAAGTACGTACCTGCTAAGGAAGGGTTTATTGCTGGCAATATATATATATATATATATATATATATATATGATGGTGCTAGCGGGCCGCCCAACGTTCACCGCTGGGCATACCGCTAGTTATAAATTTGTTGTTCATTTTCTTTTTATTTTCTTTCAAATATTTTTTTAACATTCTTAATCATTACAAAAAATAAAAAATATATAATTTCACTAATAATCACTTCCTCAACCACTAAATAAAAAATAAAAAAAAATTAAAATGTATGAGCAGTAAGATTGAGCGGTAAGTTTGAGGGGCTCCACAAGCATCTTCCATATATATACATATATATATATATATATATATCGATCTTATCGCTTGGATTCCGTGAAGGGAACAATATATGATAATTCTATAAGCATGGATTGTTACAAAATACATTATCCAATCTCGGTCGCCCATACAATTGAGATATCCTATTGACGGAGCGGCGGTCGATGTCGGCATGAATGTAGGTTTATACACGATCCAATCTCGATCGCCCATCGATATAATATAATACAACACACACATATCTATCAGTACTTTGCCTCCCAACCTATCTCAAACTGGCATGGATCTTAATCAATATTCTTGAAGATCGAAGACATTAATTCATTATTTCCAATTATTTGCCGCCATATTCATGGATAACATCGATTTGGTTTTTAAGAAACCAGGTAATCCACAACTTTCATTGTCCATCACGAAATTGGTTTGTATCCAAAGTTTCCAAAACCCTCAGGAAACATAACAATGCATGGACCACATGATAAACACACCAGCAAGAGGCCAGATGGCTACTTTCCCTCAAAGGTTTTTCTTCACTTTCAATATTATATGTGGCAATCAGAAGTAATATTGGAAGCACAATATAGTATCGATTTGCATATCTGACATTGGCACGCCTCTCTTTATCCACACAAGATTCATAAACGATATCAATCCAAACTTTGGACAAGCCATAGCATTGTTAATGGCAATTTAGGAGGCAGTAAATAGAGATCATTGAAGACAATCCTCATTGAAGGAGACTCAAATCTGGTGGTACAGGCAATTGCACATGAACAGATTGGACAATGCAGTCTATCATAAGAGACATGGAATATCTGTTACTTTCTTTTGATGAATGGAAAGTGCAAAAAGTTCATTAATCTAATAATTGATATGCGTATAATCTTGCGTAATGGACAGCTTCCAACCTAATATATGGAAGCATTCCCCTTATCTATATTCTTCAATGTCTATTAGATTTTTATAGTGGGAAAAATCCACTCATATATATTGTATAATTAACTTTCTTCTATAATCTGTAATATGACAATGAAGCTTGTTTGGAATATATATATATATATATATATATATATGCAATCGTCTATATAATTAAATAATTAAGTGCATATGACAAGAATGAAAATTTTCTAAATACTCTAAAAATACTATGTGTAATACTCCCCTTATTATAGAATATCACGTCATTAAGATTTTTACGTTTACACTAAATATTTTTAAAGGAGAAATGATTTGTACAAGCTCCAAATAGACAAGTCTCATACAAGCATTTGTAAAAAAGTAGACCCCACCTTAAAAAAAAGTATAAAAAAAACTATTCTTTATTAGTGGGACCTATTGTTTTACAAAAGGCTTGTATGAAATTTATCTATTTGGGGCTTGACTAAATACTACACCCACATCTTGCTTCTATCATATTATAATAATGTGATATTATTTATTAATTCTTGAATTTTTTATTTTACAAAATAAGAACGAATTTAAGAATTATAGAAATAGGATAAAAGTGTAAGAAGTTTAGCATGCAACGTAACTCTCATAAATATAGAAAGCCATCCTATTTTTCCAGATATTTTCTCTCTCCTCCCAAAACTTCTCCACCTAACTCTTTATCTTTGTCTTGGGGGAGTGAGACACAAAATTAACGTGATTCGACAACATGCCTACCACAAAGCTGCAGAGGATTTTATTATACTGAGGAATCACAAAATATACTTTGAGGCGAAATCTCACTGTTCATAACATTCAGAACCTACTAAATTGTTCGCAAGTACATATTTGTAGTGTCACACAGTGAAAACTCCAATTTTCACTTTTCTGCAGTATTCACTAGAGTGAAGTATCGAGTACGCCTCGAGCGAATTCTCTGTCCGATGTTCGCTCGAGCGACTTGTCGAGCGAGACTTGAACGAACTCTCTGCTTAAGCTTCGCTTGAGCTACTTGTCGCGTGAACTTCGAGCGAACTTTCTGTCTATTGCTTTAGCTTTAGCTTGGGCTTCACAAAAAATCATAACGCATCATTGTTGGGTCGGGTCATCAAAACAGGCAGATACACCAACAAAATTAGCCTCCACAAACCCAACATGAGCTTTGACTCATCCCTCCTTTATCCTTTCCAGAACTGTCTAGTAACTTTTCTTAATTATGTTTCTTGTTTTCCGAAGCACGGAGATGGGCTAATCTACTACTTTTTAGTGGCGTACGACCGTCACACACTACACCACAAGACTCCCTAGTCGCCGATCCTTCTGTCGGTAGAAGAAAATCGTAAAAAAGCAGCATGTGTGGCTCACATGAGGTCAAAATCGAGCATGAGATCCATGCCTCGCGATGCCATGGTGAGCTTTCTATCACCTCGCGCAACACTAGTGGAATCAAAGGCCTTGGATCTTTCATATTTGACCAACCTCCTCTCTCCAATAGTGGCGTGTGTACCACTAACAGTTGTTTTTAGGGATTTAAACTATTTATCGCTTTCCATTTTCCTATGTTCATGCTTTTCCCAATCAAAGATCATAGGAAAAAGCAAATGAAAGTCCCTTTCAGTCAATCTAGACCATCAAAATATGGCACAAAACAATCACTGTGACTTTTTAGTTGTAGTATCACAGTCTGAGTTTTGGACTATATCAAAACCGTTTTGGGTGGCTCCCCTTGTGGGAAATGATGGGGGCCATGTCATTGGCTTGCAATCCTTCCTCCTTTTTTTTTTTTTTTTTTTTGTGTGTGTGTGTGTTGTATTAGCTAGTTTGGAACGAATGTTGGAGTCCACCACCTTTTTTATTCTAAGGCCTCGTTTGGTTACACAAATAAGATGATATGAAAGTTGAAAGTTGAATAAAATATTGTTAAAATATAATTTTTTAATACTCACTTCTTGTACTATGCATCACCTACCTCTATGTTCAATCCTTTTTTGTACTTGATAAATCCTTTTGTAATCGTAACTAAATAAAGAACTCGATGGCTCATTGACTTCAAATACAACATTCAATTTGATGTCTCTCTAAACAAAAAGAATCTGAAAGGGAACAAGATTCCAGTTCAGATGGAGTAAATTAGGCCCTATTTGGATAGTAAAAATATTTTATCTTATCTCATTTCATTGTTACAATTTGAAAAATGATAAGATTACTACTCTTCTGCTACCTATTTACTACTTTTTTTATTTTATTTAATGGAGGGTATTATTACCCTTACAACTTTCTCAAATTCTCATACAAATATAATAAATAATTCAACTTTTTGAATTTTTAAAATAATAATAATATTAAAAAATAATATTTTAACAGTATTTTATTTAACTTTTAACTTTTAATTTTTATCTCAACTCATTATCGAAACGACAATAATATTGATTGTAAATTGTATAACTCACCATACACAGAGTAAGCCTATGTATGCTCTTACGTCACTGTCAGTACCATATATAAGAATCAACCCAAACAAGGAACAGATCAGGTACCCAAAGCTGATCAACGTCAATCAATCTCTACAGAATTGTAAGAATGGATTAAACATTGTCTTATCCCCAGCTTCATTTTGATTGATACCCTTGATGTCCCAAGGCCATCTCATTCCTATGATAGACATAGCCAAGATATTGGCATAGCGCATAGTAGTATAGTCACTATAGTCACCACACCACTCAATGTTATTAGATTCAGTACTACCATTGACCGTGTCCTTAAATCTGGACTATCCATCCGAATCCTGCAGCTTGATTTTCCATATGCCGAGGCCGACTTGCCAAAAGGATGCGAGAATACAAATTCTCTTCCTTCGCCAAACCTGGTGAAGAATTTTGTTACAGCGGTGAGCATGTTGCAGCAATAGCAGTGGAAATTTTAAATGACATATGAACTTGGGAATAGGGAAGGGGCTTTTTGGTAAATTAGGAGGGCGATTTTATTTCCCTCTACTAGGGTTTGAAGTTTTCGCATTTCTGTGCTCTGCTTCTAGGGCAGCGGCTCATGACCGTTCTGGGTGACACTTCAGTGTCCTTTGTGGCCGGCGGTAATTAGAAGGAGTTGCCTAGTGGTTGGTTGGAAGGGTTTGAACTTGAGAAGGGTGATCTGCCGACTGGGGTGGGAGGAGAGAAACCGTCGTTTGCGCAAGCTCTGCAGAGGACGTTGTCGCAACCTAAATTTCGGATTCCTCTGAGGAAGCCGGAATAGATTAATGGTGAGTTAGGGTTCGTTTCCTTTGAGGTGGAAATTGACAGAGTAGCAGAGGACCTCAAGTTTGCACTGGTGCTGAAATTTCTGGCGGTGAGACCGTCGATCGATGTCTTGCGACTGAAGATTATCAAGACTTGGGATTTCTCTGAGGTTCCGATGGTCATTTTTATGGATGATTTTCATGTCTTTTTACATTTGGCAAATGAGAGAGACTACCTTCATGCTTGGGCGAGAGAGGGGAGGATGGTGGCTGGATGTCAGTTTAGACTATTCAATTGGACCGTGGACTTCGATGTGAAGAAATAGCCTTCAATTGCGCCTCAATGGATCTTCGTACTAGGTTTGCTCCTTCATCTGTATCGGATTGATTGTCTACAAATTCTAGCTTCTAGATTTGGTAGATTTCTGGGTACAGATAATGCAACACTGTATAGAATAAGGGCTACAGGGGCAAGAATATGTGTGGAGGTTGATCTTCAAGAAGAACCGATTGGTGGCTTCCCGTTAGTGGTTGGGCAAAAACCACCTTTATGGCAGGATGTGGTTTATAAAAAGGGGGATTTTATTGCAATAAAAACCAAAAAGATAAACAAGAGAACAACACTATCATATAACCTGCACTAACTTGTAAACATAAAAAATCCTCTCTAATGTAAGGTAACCCCATTTTATCCAATCTATACAAACCCCTCAGTTCCCGAGGAAACTAGTTCACCTCAATGAACAACCTATTTTCCCCCAAAGCTCCACTCTCGCCAAAAAGTCAGCCACTCTATTGCCTTCTTTGAATAAATGCTTAATGGAGAAATCACAAGTTTCCAATAACCTCCACAACTGATCCCAAAAATTCCAAAGATACCACATTGTAAACTTTGCAGCCAAAATCCAAGAGAACCAAGGAATCACACTCTATATCTATATGAACAAACCCCAAACTTATGCACAACTTCAAACCCTCCAACGCTGCCCTTAGCTCCGCTTCAATACTAGAACACTGCCCAAAATAAGTTAAGAAAGCAGCCACCAAACTACCCCCATGGTCACGCAGGACACCGCCCCCTCCACTCAAACCTAGGTTCCCAAGGCTACTCCCATCCAAGTTGATCTTAAACCTTCCCGTTCCAGGCCTTAACCAACGAACCACTTTCATTTTTGAACAACTCTTCTCAACTAGTGGCATATCCATTCCCCTTAACACCCGTAAGTCATTCTCGGACAGCTTCCTAACTTTTCGTACCTGCCCCACCAACATCCTCACTCAATATTGTATCGATCCCCACACCTCAATCAAGCTTTCACCTCTTCCTTCCCACCTTGCTACACACCGTCTCCTCCATAATCCCAAGCTGAGAATGCCTAGAAGCTCTATTGAACCATACATGTACCCTCTCATGCCAGGACTGCTGAGGCATAAATGGAACGCCCACCTCACCCGAGATCTTTTTCCACACTTCTATTGCAAACTCACATTTACATAATACATGTTTCAAATCCTCTACTTGCCCCTCCAAGCAGCAGTTGCAACAAGAAACCATAAGAATCCTCAACTTCCTAACCTGCTCATCCACACTCAAACAATTAAAGAAAGCTTTCCGCATGCACAAAGAAATTTTTTTTGAAAGCATGCTGTTCCAGACCCACTTCGCCCAAGTAAAATTTGGCATCTTCACTCTAATTAATTTCCATGCCGACTTAGTTGAGAAAATACTGTTTTTATCCGGTAACCATATTAAGACATCCTTCACTTCTTGTAACACTCCCACTGTTGATACCACTTCACTAGTCAAGTGTTCCCCTAACAACGCCTGAAGTCTCTCAACATCCCACTGATCATTAATAACAAACTCCTGAAATTCAAGCAAATGACTAGAATTTAAAAACTTATCAAACCACAACGAAACTTTTCCTTCCCTCACTTTCCATTTTGAATTTTGTAACAGGTCTGACAACCCTTCAACAATACCACTCCAAAACTTCAACCCCGGTTTACCTTCCAAACTCAATACAATGTGCCCATTCTTAACATATTTTGCCCTAAAAAACCTTGCCCATAATGACCTTTGAGTCAAGATTTTCCAACCAAACTTCATAAAAAATGATCTCTGCACCTCCCCTAACTTCCTCACTCCCATGCCTCCCTCCTCTACTGGCTCTCATAATTTCTTCCAAGCTCTCCACATCCACTTCTTTTTTCCTCCCTGTTTTCCCCAGAAAAATGAAGCAAATTGGCTATTTAACTTCCTCAAAATCGCTTTTGGCAGATGTAGAACTGAAAGAAGATGTATAGGCATGCTTGAAAGCACATGCCTTAGCAAGATAAGTCTTCCCCTTTGCGATAATAACCTATTCTTCCAACCAGCCAATTTCTTTTCTCCCCTCTCAATTAAAGGATCTAAATGCCTAATTTTTAATCTGTCATCCACTATAGGCACCCCCAAGTTGGTAAACGGAAACTGTCCCTCCAAAAAACCCATCTTCTATAGAACCTCTTTCTTGCGCCGGATAGGAAGTCTCTTAGAGAAAAAAATTGTAGACTCCTCATAGTTCACCAACTGTCCTGTTCATTCCTCATAATTCTTCAATATCTCCACCAAACACCGAATAGAGCTTTTACTAGCATTAGCGAAGACCACCACATCATCCGCATACAAAAGATGCGAAACACGGTGCATTAACCGGATGAGTGAACAACTTCATTCTCTTCTCAGCCACATTCTCCTTAATCAACTGAGTTAACACCTCTTCCATAATAATAAATAAATATGGAGATAGCAGGTCTCCCTGACGAAGGCCCCTATATGACTTAAAAAAGCATTTGTATGTTCCATTCATCATGATGGAAAACCAAGGCGAAGCTACGCAACCAAGCACCAGCCTACGAAAAGCCATTGGAAAGCCAAAACTTCCCAAGACATGATCGAAGAATCTCCAATCCACCCTATCATATGCTTTACTCATGTTTATTTTCAGCATAATGTTTCTACCCCTCGCTTTCCTGTGTAGCAACTTAATTATCTCCTGAGTTAAGGAAATGTTTTCAAAAATATTCCTCCCTTTCACAAAGGCGCCTTGCTTATTCGAGATAATTTTTCCAATAAACATTGAAAGTCTATTCACTAATAGTTTAACAAAAACCTTATAAATCACGTTGCAAAGACTTACTTGACAGAATTTATCAAAACTTTGAGGATGCTTCACCTTTGGTATAAGAATAATGCATGTAGAAGTGTAGAATCTTGGAGTTCCATACCTTTGAAAAAATCGTTTGCGGCCTCCATCACATCTTCCTTAACCACGTGCCAAGATGACAAATAAAACGCTGACCCAAACCCATCCGGCCCCGGACTACTCTCCGCTGCTATGGAAGCCAAAACCCTATTCACTTCCTTCTCCAAAGGTACCTCCATTAAATTGTTTTGTTCACTCTCCAGTATTATAGGTTGTAAAAGGTGGCTCAGTTCAGTTAACTCTCTCCCCTGATTAGGTTGTAGAGCCAAAAAATCCTCAAAATATTTCACTGCCTCCCCATGAACTAGCTCCTGTGATTCCTCCTCCGTACCGTCTTCTAGTCTCATATTTTGAACGGGAGAATTCCTTCGTCTTTGGGCAATAACAACATGAAAAAATCTTTAATTTTGATCCCCATCACTTAACCATTTTTTCTTAGCTTGTTGCTAATCTTCTGTCTTCTCTTTTAACCCAGCTCTCCAGTTTCTTTTGATGGTTTTCTTCCGCCTTAAGTGAGGATCACACTTATATATATATATATATATAATATTATGGAGGCTCCGTCCTCCTTTTTGAAAAAAAAAATGTTGCAGCAACAGCTGGAGCAGATCATGTTTGAAGAGCTAAAGCCCCTTCCAAGTTGGATCATATCTGATAGAAATCTCGCATGGACAGCTGATACCACCCTCAAGTATGGCATTTCAAGAATCCTGTTCGAAGGTACAAATTGCTTCAATCTTGTGTGTTCTCACAATTACACAAGTCCAAGGTATTGACAGTACTTTCCAATTCATAGCTTTTTACCCGGATTGCCAGATCAAATTGGATTCACGAGAGCTCGGCTACCTCCTCGATCCTTCAATCGTGGCTCGAACCAGCAAGATCATATGAGTGGTGTTCAAGAAAAGATTAGGGAAGTTGAAGGAGGAGCATATGGAGTATTGGTTAACAGTTGCCAGGAATTGGAACCGGCATATGCCCAAGAATATCGAAAGACAATAGGAGAAAAAATATGGTGTATTGGCCATGTTTTGCTATGCAACAACCTTGGATATGTCTGAGAGAGGCAAGAAAGGCTCTATTGATGAATCCCAATGCTTGACGTGGCTTGATTCATGGCCACCTAGAACAGTAATTTATGCATGTTTTGGAAGCCTTAATCGTCTTACACCTCCGCAATTGGTAGAGCTAGGTTTGGGTTTTGGAAGTATCGAACAAGCCATTTATTTGGGTTATACGAGGTGAGTACAGAAGGGCAGAGATGGAAAAATGGTTATTAAAGAAGGGTTTTGAGGAAAGGGTAAAAGGAAGAGGCTTGTTGATCCTGGGTTGGGCACCATAGGTGCTAATTCCCATCTGGCAATTGGTGGGTTCATAAATCATAACACATTGTGG
The DNA here is from genome assembly GCF_001411555.2 of Juglans regia. Lineage (NCBI taxonomy): Eukaryota > Viridiplantae > Streptophyta > Magnoliopsida > Fagales > Juglandaceae > Juglans > Juglans regia. Next base: position 374,902 of record NC_049903.1, read on the forward strand.
TTGGAATTCCACGCTGGAAGGGATTTGCGGTGGCATCCCAATGATAACATGGCCTTTGTTTGAAGAGCAGTTCTTTAATGAGAAGTTTATTGTGCAAGTTTTAGAGATTGGTGTGAGGGTGGGAGCCAACGTGCTGATTGAATGGGGAGAAGAAGAGAAGTTTGGGGTGTTGGTGAAGAGGGAGAATGTCAAGGAGGCCCCATGGACAAGCTGGTGATGGGTGACGGGAAAGAAAGAGGAGAGAAGGGAAAGAGTAAGAAAGCTTGCAGAGATTGGTAAGAGGGCGATTGAAGAGGGAGGATCTTCTTACCTCAACATGGCACTACTTGTCGAAGATATCATGCAGCTGACAAAGAAGCAAACCAAGTTCAACATATAAAAAGAAACTTTGTCTGTGCACTAGCTGTATGATCTCCTAAAGGTCAGTGCAAGCCATGTATCATGCATGTGTTATCAAGAGAGTGCCTGTATTTCGATGATGTTGTTTGGGCTGTATAAATAAATTAAAGCGTCAGGATTGCTTGCTGATGCAGCCATGAAATGCCACTTTTTTTAAGTACACTACTAACGAGGGAGCGTTACATGCTCATGGATCTACAACTGTTCCGAGGAACAATTACGTATGTAGTAGAGTATTATTTATTTCAAAAATGCTAAATGCAACTGCAACTTATCCCCGTTGTGGCCTCGGTGCCTACGTGACATTAATACTAAACGACGTTGTATAGTGTTTTGGTTCGATTCTCTTATTCCCCCCTAATCCCTTCCCCTGCACACGCAGGAACCCTAACCCTTTCCCCCGCATCTCTTTGCACAAAGACTAACCCCAACCCTAATCTACCGCACCCTTCTCCCGCATCCCATCCCTCATCTTCTTCCCCCACGCACGAACCCTAACCCCTTCTCCCGCCTCCTTCTGTTTATTTATTTTTCAACTCTGCAAGAGACGCTGAAGATGACATTATAATTACAAATTGATTCTTTTACTCTTGGAGAATAGAAAAGGGCACCGCACTACTACAAGTCTCTAACTCTATTCGTGGGTTAATTTATAGTGGAACAAAATAATTTCAGGAAGAAAAAAAACATAACATAAAAAAAAGGCAACGGATAAATTTAAAAAGTCTTCTTTTTTCTTCTTCTTCTTTTAAAAAAAGGATGAGAGCAAGGTGCCCGGGTCTTTTGTTGGTCCGTGTTCTGAGACAACAATAAATACGTTTATAAAAGGTCACAAAGTCAAATGCCCGAAGGGTTGAACTTCCTATTTTGTGTTAGGTACGTAGGTTCTTACATAACTCTAAGCAAGTTGCAGTTAAACCGATAACGTAAGACCCCGGCCCACCCTTGTTTTTTTTTTAATAATAATAACGTAAGACCTTGTTAATATTAGTACTGTTTTACTTACTCCAGTACTATTAGTACTACTTATAATATTATTCCTTCTAGTAGTTTGTTTGATTATTATTATACGTAGATGCCTCAAAAGAATAAGGAGCTCTATATATATATATGCCTACTTTTCTTCTCCAGCTCCTTGGCTCAAGGCTGTATAGTGTATATGCATATTTAAACTTCAAATCTCCACAGCTTTGTTTTGCTCCATCAATGGTACTGGGATTTTGTTTGAGTTTATCGCATTACCAATCTGATCATCCTCTTTATCAGTTTGGGAAAAAGAAATATTTATGAAAACATATATATATATATATATATATAGCACCTAGCTAATATTAACTCGTAAACTTCCGATTGGGGGTTTTGAGCTTTGGTTCATTCAGAAGATAATGATGATATATACATTGGCTCGAATTATTTAATTATAATAAAAGGACAAATTAAGCTGATCAGATCAAAACATGATTTGAATCATGCACGTATGGAACAAAGATCGATCATCATCTAGATCATCAATATCTAGCTTCACATGATCAACAAAACACTGCTAGTTTTCTAAATTAATATGAATACATTTACTTTTATATATATATATAAGTAATTAATATGAATACATATATAAGTATCACACTATCATAAATACAAGTGGAACAAATATTAAAGCTGGGTGGGTATTTTTAAATTGAATTTGTTTTTAAATAATAAGAATTTAATGGAAAGCTGACATGCATTGTGCGGTGTGAACTGCAAAGCCAATATCCTTACCCGACATGCACACTCAGTACTCTTTAACACTTTCCAATGGGAGTAACGAAGCGTGCGAGTGCCCATCCCTTGGATCAAATAATTAAACGCACTCCCAGGCCAGCACTGGACCTGATAATTAAATGCAGATCAACCCAATTAACACATGAATAATTGAACCTTTTAAGAGAATTATCATTAATTCATGTCTCTATATAATATATATTAATGTAATGTACGTGTTTACCCAGTAAAACTTATGTAAGCTGTTGCGTCATCACCACAAAAACTAAAAGTGGCACTAAGCAAAACATTATTACTGCGTTTAAATATATTCTTATATAACAAACACTACTCAAGTAATTATTAGAGAAGCTCACCATCATCATCATCATCTGGCATAATTTGTTCCATCCCAGAATCCATGGCTTCTCAACCCCACCGACTTCACTTTGTCTTGTTTCCTTTAATAGCCCGAGGCCACATGATTCCGATGATAGACTTGGCCAGAATGCTGGCACAGCGTGGTGTTATTGTCACCATGGTCGTCGCTACACTTAAAGCGGCTCGTTTGGAAACGAGCATTTCTCGCGCCATTGAATCTGGGCTTCAAATCCATGTTATCCAACTTCAGTTTCCATGCCAAGAAGCAGGAATACCAGAAGGGTGTGACACCGTCGACAAGCTTCTTTCTCTAGGACTATCCACCAAGTTCTTGACTTCAACTAGCATGCTACAACGGCCGGTGGAGAAGTTGCTTGAGAAGCTGGCACCTCAGCCTAGCTGCATAATCTCCGACATGAGCTTCCCTTGGACAGCTGATGTTGCTCGCAAGTTTCATATCCCAAGACTTCCATTCTCTACAGTAAACTGCCTCACTCTCTTGTGCCTCCATAACTCGCACCTTCACAGTATGGTTCTCGACAGCATATCCTCCGAGTCCGAGTACTTTGTCTTGCCCGGATTGCCCGATCATTTTGAATTCACTAAATCTCAACTATCTGTGCCCATGGATCCAGAGATGATCAAATTTAACGAGCAAATGATAGCAGCCGACCTAGCCTCATACGGGGTTATTGTCAATACTTTCCGAGAGATGGAGCCTGCGTATGTCGAAGGAATTAGGATGGCAAGATCAGAAGCAAAAGTCTGGTGTATTGGCCCTGTTTCGCTTTGCAACGAAGACAACATGGATAAGGCAGAGAGAGGTCACAACTCTGCCATTGAAGAACACCAATGCTTGACGTGGCTTGATGCCCAGGAACCCTGCTCTGTTGTCTATGCCTGCCTTGGAAGCGTCTGTAATCTTATAACTTCGCAGTTGATAGAGCTCGGGCTGGGCTTAGAAGAGTCAAACAAGCCATTCATTTGGGTCATAAGGGAAACAAAAAACTCGGAAGAATTGGAGAAATGGGTTTTAGAAGACGGATTTGAAGAAAGGATCAAAGGGCGAGGCCTTTTGATTCGAGGCTGGGCTCCGCAATTATTAATCTTATCACATCCTTCGGTTGGAGGGTTTTTAACGCACTGCGGTTGGAATTCAAGCCTAGAAGGAATATGCGCCGGGATGCCAATGGCTACATGGCCGCAATTTGGGGACCAGTTTATGAATGAGAAACTACTTGTGCAGATACTAAAAATTGGCGTGAAGGTTGGGGTGGAGGAACCATTGAAGTTGGGTGAGGAGGAGAAGATGGGGGTGTTGGTGAAGAAGGAAGACGTTAAGGGGGCCATTGACAGGCTAATGGATGAAGGAGAGAGAAGAGAAGAGATAAGGAAAAGAGGCAGAGAGCTTGGAGAGATGGCAAAAAGGGCTGTTGAAGATGGGGGTTCTTCCCACATGGATATGACACAGCTAATTCAAGATATCATGTAAGTTCAACAAACAAGACGCATAGAATCAACCTAGCTAGCAGACGTATTCCGATGTCTCATTTTACTTGGGTTGATCAGTTCGACAAGCAGGACGCATATTATTGTCTGTCGTTGAAACTTGAGTCATTTAATGTGTTATTTAAGAATAATAATGAGTTAAGTAAGTAAAATGAATTATATCGAGTCTATTTAAATTAAATTTAGATGTGTTTGTATGTTAAGATAAGTTTAGTATTATTTATAAAAAATTGAAAAAAGGTTGTGAGTGATGTGTTGAGTTGAAAAAAGTTGTGAGTCTCATGTGTAAGAAAATTTTAAATTGAAATGAGACGTTTAGTAATTTGAGAGTTAAGTATTTGAATGTTAGACACAACTTAAAATTAGATTAAACTAAGCTGATCTCTGCTAAATCTTACAACCAAACGGGCCTTAAAGAAAATATCTAAGTTTACTTTTTAAAAAGGAGTAGTGATACATATACTTATAATTTTTACTTATACTTTTACTTATAAGATTCATTTTGTCAGTTTTGTTTTGAATTTTATAATTTTTAGCATATCAATAATTAATATATGTAGAAGTAAATTTTTTGTAAATTTTATTTTAAATACAAATAATATTTTTCTTTAAAATATATATATATATATATATATATAATTAATATATAGTCAACGACTAGTTAATGCACTCACCTATATATAATATCGTAATATAAAATTTCGCTATCATTTCCTCTTCTCCCTCCAACAACACAAGACTCGAGAACCTTCACCTTCATCTTCATTTCATTATTATATTTTTAATATAATATATAAAAAATATTTTTTTTATTATTATATTTGTATTATTAATACCAAATGTAAGTAATAGATGCTAATTGCAAAATATATAAAAAAATGATTTTATAAAAAAAATAAATAATATTTTATTATTATTTGGTTCAAAGATGCTCAATCCAATATGAAAATTTTTCTTGATATACAAAATCAATCTTAAAAAAATATGATTTTTTATATACATATAGAAAAATTAATACTAATGCTCTAACAGAGGTCCTTTACTGGAATGACCTGCAACTAGACCTTACACCTGAAGTAGCATCCTGCACTTCTAATTACACACTGGTTTTTAGACTCATCTCCTCTCGCCCGCTACGTCCCATTCCACCATCATGGAAAGGACTACCCTTATCTTCTTAAAAGGGTCTGTAATAACACTTTTAAGATCATTTTCATCCGGATCCTCGTAATATTTTCTAAATTTGGCTAGAAATCATACTTGTTATAATTTTCTTCTAAATTTTACTCATTTTTTAAAAATCTCATACATTTCGTTTTCTATCATTTTTCTATTCTATTAAAATAATCTTTTTCTATTTTTTCTTTATTATTTTTTTCTATCACTTTCATTTATATTCTTTCTTTATATTCTATTCAAATATAAGTTTGGAATAAAAAAATAAAATCAAAAAATGATTTAGGATGTGTACAGTTACTCCCCAAATTTGTTCACATTCCAAAATCAAAACTTAATTTAGGAAATCGGATGTAAATGAGTTTCCATTTACAGTCGATAAAGTGTGTAGTAAGACACATATAATTTAAGTTTTGAATCGATGTTCATGTGTCAATGGTTAAACTAGCCCGCCCAACTGTCTTAAATATTTTCCTTGACTTCTTTTTCTCTATTTTAAATAGTTTAATACAGTCTCTCGCTGCAGTAGTTTGAGATGGCACTTGGAACCTTGGTTCAAGTGATTTACATACTTTTCTAAATCTCTGGGTTTCTACTATCCTAAATGGAAGCTTATTACAAATTACATTTCAGCAATTGTCATTCGTACATTTTCTGAATCAAACTTATGTGCATTTGCCGAGTTATTGACATCACTATCTCCAATTCCCTCAAGAGCCCCCTCACAACTCATAGTTTGTTGATCCGTAAGTCTGATTCTATGAGGATGTTGTTTAAAAGTACCAAGATGTTGTAGCATACTTGATGTATCATGTCTTTTGGGATGACAAGAGCAAATCTTGTGACAATAATTACACTTCACTTTTAAGTCATTTAAAGGGCATCCATCTATTTTAGTGAAATGGTCTCACACTATTGAGGGGTCCTTATTTGCCCTCCTTTTATGAGGAGGGACTAGGAGACTTGTGTTACTAGACAAGTAAATATTTGAAGTCATTTGTGATCAGTTTTTCAAATGAATAGCAGTCTCATTATCTCTTAAATTTGTATGAGTGTCACTTTAGAAATAATCCATATATGAGTTGACATATAAAAATTAAGATATTAAGATATGAACTGAAAATTACTCTATTTTTATAATTTAAAGAAACTCGAAAAAAATAGAAACCACTTATCAAATAAGCGTACCTAAGTACTTGTGAAGCCCAATGGCTAATTATTGACTAACAAGATGTGATAATAAAGTTAATTTTTTAAGATCATTTTCAGGCAAAGTACAAATACTTTTACTCAAAAAGAAGTAAGGAAATATCAAAATATTCAACTCAACCAAATGAAAACAGAGCAGTAATGCCTAATATCACTGCTCTGTTTGTGTCTGATCAGGTGAATATGTCTGTGGATTGGCTAGGTGAGGCACAGATGGGAGACCCACAATTGCATGGTGTTCGTTTGTCGAGTTTCCTTCATTTTATGTACTTATGCATGCAGAACAGAATGAGCAAAATATGATCATGATCCTAAGTGGGATCGTTGCTTCAACCTGTGGGAATGAGATTGTATACATGTATTGATTTTGGATCTTATCTTTATAAAAGGAAATGGGTGCTTAATTAGGAAATATGTGTATCTGTGATGATTCAAATCTAGTGCAGATGAGACATGCGTTTTTCCTGTCCTTGGCAGAGCCATAATCATGTGACATTTAGACTTAGTTGATATGAAATGTTGTGGCGTTTTGTTCAGAGATCTCTTTACTATAAACTTATAAATAAGTTTTAAGACACATAAATAATCTCTTTACTATCTTTCTTCACGGAGTATGCCAGCCAAGAAAATAGGAAAATGTCCATGCAAACATTTAATTGCAGAAAATGTTTCCATGCATAAGTGCTCATGAACTTGGCAGAGTTTTGTTTTCTAAGAACGATGTCCTGAGGCAACAAGTTAACAAAAGGGCCCATTAGTTAATGATATTTGTTTTGTCATCACAGCCATACAGTTTTCTACTGAATTGAATGGTCTAGTTTGAAGAGAGATATACAATATCAAATGCCCACCTAAGGTTATTTATCTTGTTTTTCACATGTTGATACTAAAGATTCCTCAAAAATGGAAAGAAACAACAGAGTAAACCACCACCACCCAAACAAAACAAAAAATACTAAAAGTTTAGATAAGAAAATCAGACCCAGAAAATTAACAATGATTGCAAAAAAACCCAAAACATTTGCAAAAAAAAGTTCAGATACTAAAAGTTCTCTTTTATTACTATTTACAAATTTGATGGGTGAATCACATGTACGTAGTGTCTACGTACACATCGTCACCTGTCCACGATATTCATGTGTGCAGCCAAAAATGAAGCAATCCTAAACATCCAACTGGTATTCAACACCAAACAAAGGCGATGCTATAAAGGCAAAATAAACGGACTAGAGATTAAAAAATAAAAAAATAAAAAGGGTCCAAAACCACTGTATTGTCTAAACTCCTCCAGTGAGTTCTCTCTATCTCCTCTGAGAAATACCTAAGCCATCCACCTTTCAGTCAACCGACGTCCCCAACAACTCTCCATACCCAATCAGACCAACCAACCTTATCCTATGATCCCCTGACTGAACAAATTTGTCTCCCAGCATTAATGGTATTGGTATCTATATCTGCAAATGTAAATACATATTTACATAATATGACTTTTAATTTGACTGTATTAAATTATATATTTTTATAATTTTACATAACTATAGACAGCATTTCAACATTTTAGAGATATACTATTTACTTTTCAAATGTTATTTTATTAATTTTTCTCTTTCCTTTCACTCTCTCTCTCTCACTACCATTTCCCCTTCTCCCTCCAACAACACAAGACTCAAGAGAACCTTCACCTTCATTTCATTATTATATTTTTAATATAATATATAAAAAAATATATATTTTTATTATTATATTTGTATTATTAATGCCAAATGTAAGAAATTAAATTATTTATTATATTTTATATAAAAATTTAATAAAATTTTAATAATAAGAAAAAATGAATTGTAATGAATTGATATGAGTTTCGAATTCAAACGAGGCCAAAGATACCTCTATATTAATACTATTTGCCAATGGAAAAAAAACGACAGGAGATCAGCACCGTTAAAGTTTAATTCGAGATGATAAGCCGCTTACGTAACGTCAGTATGTGGCTTGCAAACAATTCAGGACTCATTCTATACTTTGTTTAAAAGAAGAATTATATGCCTCACCTACTCTACTATTCAATTTTTACACTATAATTAATATATAGTTTTTTCACTTATAATTTTTTGTTTAAATAGCGAGAAGAATTTTTCTAAAAAGCAGCTCAACTCATTCTTTCTCTACTCCTCAATATTCTTTCAGCCATGGGCTCCCAACTTCCCCAGCTTCACTTCCTCCTTCTTCCGCTAATGTCCCAAAGCCATCTCATTCCCTTCGCAGATATGGCCAAACTACTTGCACACCGTGGCATAAAAGTTACCCTTGTCCTAACACCCCAGAATGCAGCCCGGTTCAACAAAATCCTTGATCACGCACATGCCTCGAACCTCAACCTCGAGTTTGTTTCACTACGCTTTCCTTGCCAAGAAGCTGGGTTGCCGGAAAGGATGCGAAAACATGGACATCCTCCCTTCTCCGGACTTAATACCACAGTTTTTTGAAGCAAGCAACATGCTGCAAAAACCACTAGAAAAGTGGCTGGGGGAGTTGGCATCCCGTCCCAGCTGCATTATTTCTGACATTTGTCTTCCTTGGACGTCAGATGTCGCTCTCAAGTTTAAGATTCCAAGGCTTGTCTTCCATGGAATATCTTGCTTCGCACGCTTATGCAGTCATAACGTATCTCGCTCCAAGGTGCTCGAGAGAGTCACATCTGACTCGGAGTCATTTCTGGTGCCCGACATGCCAGATAGAATTGAATTCACTAAAGCCCAGCTGCCTGAACCAATGAAACAAAGTTCGGATGAATGGAGACACCTCATCGACCAGTTCATAGAGGCAGAGCTTTCGGCACAAGGGATAGCGGTGAACACTTTTGAAGAGTTAGAGCCAAGGTACGTGAAAGAATATCAGAAAGTGGTTAGGATGATTTGGTGCATCGGACCCCTATCTTTATGTAACAACGCGGTATCAGATAATTTTGACAGGGGAAACAAGTCCTGTATTGGTGAGCCCCAGTGCTTGAGGTGGCTCGACTCGATGGAGCCCGCCTCTGTCATTTACGTTTGTTTTGGTAGTCTATGTAACTTAACAGATTCACAGCTAGTGGAGCTTGCTTTGGGCTTAGAAGCATCCAACCGTCCATTCATTTGGGTTATTAGAGAAGGAGATTACTCTACAGAGTTAGAGAAATGGCTGGTAGAAGAAAAGATTGAAGAGAGGATTGAAGGGAGGGGTCTTATAATAAGAGGATGGGCGCCGCAAGTGCTAATACTGTGCCATCCAGGCATTGGAGCATTCATGACGCATTGTGGTTGGAACTCCACGCTAGAAGGCGTAAGTGCCGGGGTGCCCATGATAACATGGCCGATGTTTGCGGAGCAGTTCTACAATGAGAAGTTAATCGTCCAAGTATTGGGGATTGGTGTGAGAGTGGGAGTCGAGGCGTGTGTGCACTGGGGGGAAGAAGAAGAAAAGGGCAGGGTGTTGGTGAAGAGAGAGGATGTAAAGAAGGCTATAGAGAATTTGATGGATGAAGGAGAGGAAGGAAGAGAGAGAAGAAAGAGAGCAAGAGCGCTTGAAGGAATGGCTAAGAGGGCTGTCAAAAAAGGTGGATCTTCCTACTTGAATGTGACGTCGTTGATCCAACATATCGGTGAACAAGTCGGGATGATGAGTACTTGGTAGTTTCTTTATTTCCTTTTGCACTCGAAACCGATGAGCTTAATTTTCATTACTTGAAAAACTATTTGATCTTGATTATGTAAGATATATTTATACGAGTATTGCTACAGTTATGCACACATTGCACACACTACATGGCTTGTGCAAAACGCACTAGAAGGTTCTGGCTTCTACCCCTCTCTGTCTTCCTCACTCATCATCTCTGTCTCCAATATCTCTCTCATCAGCTCTCTCTCTCTCTCTCTCTCTCTCTCTCTCATCCCTCGTCGTCTCTCTCCTCTTGATCTCTCTCGGACTCTCTCTCATCTCGATCTCTCTCTCTCATCTCCGATCTCTCTCTCATCAGCTCTCTCTTAGTCCAATTTCAAATTTGAGAGATGTGTGGTTTGGATGATATCACGTAGGATTTGCAAAAGTGTTGCTTCCAATATTTTTCCTATTTATATATGTTCAGAAAATAAATTATGTTCTTGATTCTAAATTGTAGAACTTAATGGAGTAAATAATTACTAATTGATTTTGCATCCATTTTTTTTTCAAAAGAGGGTTGATTTTAAATCCGACGTTGGTAATTTAATTAATTACGAGTCTTTAATTTTGGCGCCATTATAAGTAAATATATGTTTCGATGCTTTTTTTTTTCAACTTTTTACGTTTTTCTTCAATTTTAAAGCTGGCTACATAATAGTTTTATGGAGCAAAATCTTAAATATTGTTTCGTACTTGTCGGTACAGTCAAAATTTACCGTGTCAAACAGTACCTAAGTGTAACCCAATACAATGGGGTGTGTGTTTCGTATCGGGTCAAAACCGATTATTTCTATTAATACTGATCAATACCAACCGATTTTTGGTATTTTACCCGGTATACAAAATCCATCTTAAATGAAATTAAAAGTGAATGACGATTTTGTAATTAAGAGTGAACTTAAAGAATTTTTTCATAAATAATCTTTTCTGAAACTCAAAGCCCAAAGAAGGGTCCACCTTGCCCCCAGGAGGTCGGGGTGGGGCCTCCAGCCCCAGTGCCGGGTGGTGGGATCGAAACTGCCCCTCCCCCCCCCCTGGCACGGCCGGTCCAAGCCACACGACCCATTGGGTCTAAAAACTATTATTTGGTCTAAAAAAAAATTTTGAACCCAAATTATAATATAATTTAAATTTATAAATACAAAAAGAATTTAAACTCATTAGAGTTGTATTTTGTATTGTTTTGATCTCCTAGACCAACATTTATATAGAAAGTAAGTCTCACATTGTTTAAATATAACTATTGTATTATATTGGCCTCTGATATAAAGATTAGTTTAGGAGGTCAAGGTAATCCAATAACTTGAATACAACTTCAAGTTTTCAACAAATTGTATATATCTATATACAATATATTTATTTAATAAATATTTCTATAAATACTTAAAATTTATTTTTTTTAATATATAGGGGATGCGGAGCAGGGCGAGGCCCCATTGGGGTCACTTATCTCCTCACTTCACAGGCATGGGTAGTGCAGGGGTGGGGCCCCGGCCCCTCCTTCTAGCCCAAGTGCTAAAACGGCTAGAGGGGTGGGCCCCCGCTGCCCACCCCTAGCCCAAACGGCTTTTCGGTTTTTAATTGGTTCTTAAACCCTCTACGATGTCAACTCTCTCTCTCTCTCTCTCTCTCTATAGACGACTTTGATGTTTCGCCATTTGATTCTGTAGAAGCTCAAGTTCTAGCCGTCGATGATAGCCACGTCAACCGGAAGGTCATCGAGCAATTGCTCAAGATTTCTTCTTTCAAAGGTTGGCCCGTTGATCCAAAATTCCAAATTTTTTTTTAATGTTCATTTCTTCATTAAATTATGAATAGGAAAACAGTCAAATTTTGCAGTGACGGTTGTGGATAGTGGAAGGAGAGCCCTGCAATTCTTGGGTCTGGACGAGCATAAGAGTTCATCAATTGGTTTTGATGTAAGTTTGAACAGAATTGCATATAAATTAGATCGTTATAGATTCATTTCCGGTATGAGATTTAGTTGTTGTGCATTTGAAGTTCTGAATTTAAGTTGTTTGTCACTTTTAGCTAAAGGTGTTAAAAGACGAATGGAGGGAGACGAGTTCAACCATTTTGGCACGTCTTCAAAGCGAAAATCTTCATCATCTGTGTCTTCAAGATCATTGTTGGGTATCTCGCCTTCGTGGGTCTCTTATCTCTCGTCTTCGTGGTCTTCGGAAATCTCAAATTTCAGTTTTGCACTAGACCCTCTAGCATAAGTGAGAAAAAATTGATAGAGAGAGAATGAACGAAATGAAAAGGTGGGAGGGAGAAAGAAGTGAAATGGAGGGGGAGAGAGAGAGAGAGAGAGAAAGAAAGAAATGAAAAAATTTTATTAAGTGGGGCATCGGTTGCACCAGGCGATTGCAATAAGTATTTTTGTTTTCAAATATTCTTTTTCTCCCAATCCTCTATTGTATATAAGAAGTATTATTGAGTTTTTCATTTATATACGTTTTTAAGATTTATATATTATATTATATATATAATTTATTTATTCATAAATAGACTATTCTGAAACAGTATCGGTATCGAAATATTTCATTCTATTGTCTCGACCGAAACGGTATTTAAAACTTTGTCGTGGAGTAATTAGTTTCATTCATTTCAATCGACAAAGTTTTTAAATGTTCCTAGTCATAGTATTATTAAGAGATTCAATTACAGTTACAAAGAAGATTACAAAGAATGAGATGGATTCTTCAGAATATTATTAAGAAATTCAGCTACACTTACAAAGAAGATCTCTAGGAAGCACTCGTAATATTATAAAGAGATTCAAGTACAGTTACAAAGAAGATAAGGTACTATAACTAGGGTAGTAATAGATTTTTCCGGAAATAACGTGATATATTAAAGGTTTCTAGAAGCAGGGATGTAGCAACGTATGTCTTGGGCAAATTAGATGGAGTTAACCATCTTAGTCCACAAGCAACCAGTAGAAAGGGACGACCGGAAGAGAAAGACATGATACGATCAATTTTGTCTGGAATTGAAATTTTTTAAAAAAAAATATCTCAATTGTATTGTCTGTCTGTCTGTCAATAAAAATAACGTTTTCTTCCATTTTCAACACAACATTTTTCAAAAAGACAAAATTAGAAATACATGATCATGCCAATTGATCACACCATTGGCATGACTTGCTCTCAAAATTTCTTAGATGCAATCATGCTTTTCGTGAGAATGCATGCATACATGCATCTCTACTTGTTCTTTCATAAAATTATAAAAAAGAATCTATGGATGCAATTATTTTCAAAAAGTTGAATGGAAATTTTGTTCACATCATGTCGACATCAATTATTGCAACAATTCAAGTGGGACGATACGTTGGATACAAAATTGACGTCTCATTTTGTATTAAACGTAAGGATCAGCAATGTTGATGTTGATTTTGAGTGTCGATCGGGAAGATCTGAAAAGACTCAACTATATATATCCTCCCAAATTACACGTCTTGATTATCTATAAGGTGGAATATGATAAAATTACTACTAAATAACATTTTGTATACAATTATGTAATAAAATATTATTACTTTAAATTAAATGTTAACTTTTATTTTTTAATTTAATATGTTTAAATATAATAAAATATATTGTTATATTTAAATTAATTATCAATAAATTATGAATAAATTGTGAGGCTATCACTTAAGCCAATTCAAGTTGTTAGGCTATCTCATCTTAAATATATTTATATATATATCTTATATATAATAAGTGCCAATAAGCAGCTGTCGTCCACTATTTTTTCCGATTTTAACCTCCACCATCTTTGTATTTTACCTTCCTGCTCTGTCTCTCGTCAGTTTTAATTTGGATTTTGCCGAATTATTTTCATTGTTATTCTGTTTTGAATGTCAACATTTCTTTCCCATTTTGTCCTCTACTCTCGTATGTTCTGGATTTCACCTTTCTGTTATCAGATTGTATTTTTAATTTTTTCCCACTGCTTGCGGTTTACTATAAAAGCAATTGTCACTGTCTCATTTTTTACTGTTGTCGTTGTCTAAATTTTCCAAATCTATTTCCTTGCTTCTGCGTTTAAAATTTGCTGCCAGATTTTGCTGCTTGGCTTTCAAATTTCAGATTAAATTTGATATGCTTTCCATTTGGTTTTATGCTCTATTAATTATGAAATTTCCTTTGCTTTCATAAAATAGTTAAATACTTATAGATGTGAAATTTTTTTTATGTTTTTTATGATTACAGAAATCATTAATTACAGCTTAGCAAAATTATATTGTAGACTCATAACATCAGGATAGAATTACTTTTACATTCATAACATGCATATACATAACATAAAAGACATAAATAACATGTCAAGAATTTCTTGGTTGAATATCCTAGACCTCTTTTTTTTTAAAGTATTTCCAGACTTAGTCCTTAAAATTCCTAAAATTTAAGCCAAAACTCATAACATGTAATAGATATGTTATATATATATATATATGTGTGTGTGTGTGTGTGTGTCAAACATATAAATTTTGAAATATGAAAAAGGTTGGTATACGTACAGGAAAAAAAAACCCCAACAGAAACGAACACATGCATTCATTTATCTATAGATTCACAATAGAAGAAAAAATAAATAAATGTAAAAAACAGGAACATCGAAGATATGAAAATTTGTTGAGATTTAAAATAACAGAACAATAGAGTGAAAGTAAAATAACAGAAACGATATTAAATTTTCACGTCTAACAAAGAAATGATACAGCCATTTTAGCGATCAAACATCTGAGATTTCAGGCTTAAATAATAACAAAAGTAACAAATAAAGAAGAGATGCAGGAATTTACAAAACAAAACAAAAAAATAAAGAAACTTACGAAAGCACATCTGGACACGATTGCTTCAACAAAAAATCTTCACATCTTCCTAACACTACACACTCTATATTTTTTTTTATCAAATATTTATTATATAAATAATGAATAAAAAATTTGAAATAATTTAAAAAGAATAAACTCAAAAAAAAAATTAAAAAATTTTAAAAATTTTAAAAATTAAAAAAAAATGTGAAGTGTGGTGGTGTAGCAAAAGTACTCTTTTTTATATGGGTTTATTCCTGGAGACATTAAACCCACATAAAAAAAAATACGCCAACTTAGATCTGTAGAAAATAAACATCACATCTTCATTTACTTAATAGAAGAAAAAATTAACAAACATAATGAGAAAACAGAAGACGAAGGCGTAAAAAATCGCAGACGAATGAAAAAGTAAAAAAAATAAAAATAAAGTTTAGATCTGAACATGATAGCTTTAAATATATGAAGATTTGTTCCGATCTATAGAGAGAGAAAAAAAAAACAAATATAGAGCCCTAAAAAAATATACATGGAATCGGATCTGTAGGAAAGTAATTTAATACAAAAAAATATATATGAAAAAGCTATAAACATTGACTACGATCTGAAGATTTCTAGATCTGTAGAAAACCATCGTTTAGATCTCAACAAAATATATTCAAATATACAAGAATCTGTTTAGATCTTTAGACAAAAAACTCCAGATGTAAGCCAACTAGAAGAAATTTCTATCCATTCCGATTTGCATGTTGGAAGCACAGACAAAACGAAAAATAAAAAATAAAAATAAAACCATTTACAAAAAAACACCTACAGACTAACGAAAATGTAAAGAAAAAAAAACAGAGGGGAAGATAGAAATGGAGAAATAAAACCACTTAAGAAAAAAAAAGAAACTACGAATGAAAGAAACAAATAGAGGAGGAAAAAAAAAAACAGAAAATGATGAAAAGGGAGAAGAAGAAAAGGCCAGAAAATAAACATTATGCAAATCACGTGTATAATATGTATTGTAAACCAGAAAATAAATTCTAAAAACATAGACATAAATTTGTACTCTATTTGTAATTAAGATTTCTATGTTATGGTTATCAATATTTTGCACATAACAAATGTGATTTTTTTATGATCAAAAATAAAAACTTAATATAAAGATGAAACTCTATCCATTAATATTTAAAATTAAGAAATTTGATAAATCTAAATTATCGTTTTGTTGTTTATTGTGCATTGACAAGTAATCAATTTTTCATATGTTTTCATGTGTTAAATAATTATATAATTAAATTATTTAACACTTATTTAACAATTATTGTCATATGATTGAAAACTATAGAAAAACTATATATATATATATATATATATATATATATAGAAACAAAAACAAAAATTAGGATATTACGCAACTTTTATTTGCAATCTCACAAATTTTATTCTTATTATGTAGTTATTTTTGTTTCTGACAGTTAGATAACCACTTATTATAATTTAATTTAAATAAAATATATTAACAAATTATATTTTAATATGTTGGTGTAGCTTTATTTGACAAACGACAATGTATTATTAGAATAATCATATGATCTTATATAATATATTTCTTTATAACAGGCGGTTTGGTTTTGTCACTTTGTGCTTGTCTTCCTGTTCGCTGTTTGGCTCTAATTCCACCGATCTTTTATTAGCCCCTATCTCCAGGTATGTATTATTATTATTATTTATACATATAGATGTTGTTATTTATATTTTATAATATTTAATGCATTTATTTCTACAAGGCATCTTGCAAATATATGCAATTGTGATTATTAATTAGAATTGCTCAATATATGTTGTATCTGTATTAAGATTTTTAATTGTAAATAGTTCAATATCATATTGTCAATTTCTCCTATTCTCATTGTTCTTTTAGCTACCCTCTTGGAATAATTATTGAAATGAAATGACATATTATTGAAATGATTACATGATCTTGTATAATATATTTATTTACAACAGGTGTTTTGGTTTTGTCATTTGTGCTTGTCTTCTTGTTCATTGTTTAGCTCTATTTTCACTGATATTTTATTTGCATCAATCTCCAAGTATGTTTTATTATTATTTATACAAATAGATGTTGTTATTCAATTTGTTTTTAATTTATATAAATGCACCTGTAATAAAAATAAGTTACGTTTATTTTATAAGTCACGTTTAAAAATAAGTAAATCTTCATGTAAGTTTATTTTTTTATATGTGATTATTTTTATAATCAATGAGAATCTTAAAATATAGACAAAACTATTACATTTTATAATTATATATATTAACCAATCTTTTATTATTACATATTTTTAGATTTCATAAATTTTCTTTTTAAAAATATTTTTTATATTTTCACAATTAGGCACACGTGCAATGCACATGTTTGCCCTTTACTAGTATATATATATATATATATATATATATATATATATATATATATATATATATATTAGCTGATTCGACACGAGAGGTCGAGAAATATCGGCTGCAAAAATATCTGACTCACCCCAACTTTATTTCCATATTTTGTGTCCGACCAATATTATTCACATCCTCCGTCCCATCTTAAATGAATTTGGGTGCTTTATAAATAGAAAAAATATTCTAATTATATAAAAATAAATTTATAAATTAATGTGATTTAATATAGTATGTTAGATTATTAAATTATTTTTATTATAAAATAGATCTAACGAATCACATAAAACTGTATCATTTATTAATTTATTTCATATAATCTATTTATGTATGTAAAATTTCTTTTATAAATAAGCGGTGCTACTTTGTGCTCAGAGTGTATCACTCCATCTTATCGCTAGTTTAAAATTTCTTTTTTATTTTTCTTCAAATTTTTTATTATTTTAAAATATTTTTAAAAAAAATATCAATACACTAATAGTTACTTCTTTAACTATTAAATAAATAAAACAAAATATATAAGGTGTCAAAATAAGGGACAAATAAAGTGGGCAAAGTAATATTTTTCTTTATAAATATCTTCATCCCCTAGAGAATGATCGATAAATCCATATTATAATAGTAAGTGCCAATCAATAGGAATATATGCTTATAGTTCATCAAACAATAATAATAATAATAATAAAATACGTATATATATATATTTATATAAATGTGGTGCAAAACACACACACCAACGATGATAAATTAAAGTAAAAGCAAGCACGATTAAGCACACGCTATACAATATACATGGTTTGCCAAATTGTACACGTTTATAAAGTTGCAAAAATCTTATTAATTAGAGGAAATTACAATCACTCAATCTCAACTCACACTCTCTATGATTTTTTACTCTCACACAATATGCACTCACTTGACAATTGTTCTCCCTCAAAATATGATGAAAATCATACAAAATAAGTCAAATATAAAATATTTATAGTAAATGATCCTGAAAACCTTAATTTGGCAAAAAAAACGTCTGTCGCTCGAGCGGTGTGTTAAGCATACCTCGAGCGAACAATCAATAAACATTAGCTCGAGCAGTGTGTCGAGCGCAATTCGAACAAATACTAGGATTTGTGTTTTGCTCATGCCCACTATCGCGCAAGATTTAAGCGAACGCACGGGTTGAGTTTCACTTAAGCCCATTGTCGAGCACACCTTGTCCCCTTGAGAGATGAACCTCCCTAGCTAGCTTGTCCCCTTGACATGCAATTGCAGTTGTTCATTGCATGGTTGAGAGATGAGGTTCAAAAGAAAAGGCTAGGTCTTGGTCAAGGGGTTTGCGAAATAAACCTTTAATTAATTACTATATAGGAGTAAGCATGATGCGCATTTGAATATATATGGCTCGATCCCTTCAACGCCGGTCCATTCACTCCATGTATATATATATATATATATATATATATATATATTTCCAATCTATTCACTCTAGGAGTGTTCATCCGGATTTCGTCTTGAGAATTCGGGTATATCCAGACTGGAACCCAAATTTCAAATCCGGGCCAGAATCCGGATAGATCCGGTCCATTCACTCCGTGTGTATATATATATATATATATATATATATATATATATATATATTATAGTAATTCTTGAAAATCTGAAAAAATGTCTCGGAAATATACGCCATTCTCTAGCTGCAGCCAACTAATTTTGACTCTTTCTTTAAGCACTCGATCCATCCATTTTACTTAATATATATATATATATATATATATATAAATTACATGCTCAAAAATCTCTCTCCGGAATAAATCATTTTAAAAAAAAAAAGGGAGACAGATTCAAAAGTGGACCTACTCAAGTCAACTATCCTAATTTCGACATAAAATTATTCTCAATTCATAATATATAGGCTAGTACTTTTTTTCTAATCAATACATAGGCAAGTACTTGATAATGAGGAGTTGCGATCACTCGGAACCATTAATTCAGAATTAACAATGTACGTGGAGGGACCTACTAAGAAATAATTTTGCGTGTATGAAACTTGCCTCGTCATGCACGCAAATTGACGCCAACGTCTGAATAGTCCTCGTGCTGCAATAATTATGATGAATAGATTTATATATATATATATATATAGTCGCTAATTGATGCATTTTTGTCAATTTTCTGAACAGTTGTCATGTATTTTCCAAGTAAAAAATAAGAAAAATATTTGCCGTGTTTTTCCAAGTCAACGTCCTAGCTAGCTCAAGGAATCAGACCTCGCCCTTATATGGCCGACAGAATGCAACACCCATTTTACCCGACATCACAAGCAATTTGGTGACCGAAACAAAATCCATCGTTACCTGCTCTTGCAACCACTATCATCGATCATTTCTTGATCTCTGCAATGGCTTCCATGATAACTAGCCAACCTCACTTTGTTTTGATACCGCTCATGGCACAAGGCCATATGATACCCATGATAGACATGGCTAGGCTCTTTGCAGAGCATGGCGTGATTGTCAGTTTGGTCACTACCCCCTACAATGCCTCCAGATTCGAAACAACCATTCATCGAGCAACAGGATCTGGCCTCCCGATTCTGCTTGTTCAACTGGAATTTCCATGCAAACAAGTGGGACTTCCTGCTGGGTACGAGAATCTTGACATCCTCCCTTCACGAGACCTACTAACCAAGTTCTATGAAGGTTTGAGCATGCTACAACAACCTTTAGAAAAGCACCTCCAAAATCAAAGGCACCCTCCAACTTGCATCATATCTGACAAGTGCCTCTCTTGGACATCCAACACAGCTCAAAAGTTCAATATCCCAAGGCTTGTTTTCCACGGGATGGGTTGTTTCTCACTTCTAAGCTCCCATAATATCAAATTTTACAATGCTCACCGTTCTATCAGTTCCGACTCGGAACCCTTCGTGATCCCAGGATTGCCCCAAAGAATTTTGATAACAAGAGCCCAGCTTCCAGGTTCATTTGTTACACTGCCCGGCTTGGATGATGTTCGAGACAAGATGCAAGAGGCCGAGTCAACAGCTTATGGGGTTGTTGTGAATACTTTCAATGAATTGGAGCAGGGGATCGTTGAGGAGTACGGGAAGGCCATCAAGAAGAAGGTATGGTGCGTTGGACCAGTTTCTTTATATAACAAGGAGAGTTTGGACAAGTTCGAGAGAGGTGACAAAACCTTAATTGACGAGCAGCAATGCTTGGAATGGCTTAACTCGATGGAACCAAGCTCAGTTATTTACACTTGTCTGGGCAGTTTATGCCGCCTGGTTCCCTCACAAATAATCGAGCTTGGGCTTGGTCTTGAGGCGTCAAAACAACCATTTATTTGGGTGATTAAAACAGGAGAGAGATATTTAGAGTTGGAGGAATGGCTGGAGAATGAAAGATTTGAGGAAAGGAACAAAGGGAGGGGACTCCTGATCAAGGGATGGGCTCCCCAAGATTTCATTCTGTCTCATCCGGCAATCGGAGGTTTCATTACACACTGTGGTTGGAACTCAACGATAGAAAGTGTGTGCCATGGGGTGCCAATGATAACGTGGCCTCTCTTTTCGGAGCAGTTCTTCAATGAAAAGCTGGTGGTAGAAATTTTGAGGATTGGGATTCGAGTAGGGGTGGAGATTCCTGTTAGATGGGGGGAAGAAGAGAAAGTTGGGGTTTTGGTGAAGAAAGAAAAAGTGGAGAAGGCAATAGCATTGTTGATGGATGGGGGAGATGAAGGTGTAAGGAGAAGAAAGAAAGCAAGAGAGCTTGGAGAGATGGCAAGAAGGGCAATGGAAAAAGGAGGATCCTCTCAATTAAACATGTCATCCCTCATCGAAGATATAACCAAATTACAATCGATCCGTTCAAGACAAGGAGGAGTGGTAACTAGTAATTGTATATAGCATATT
Source organism: Juglans regia (assembly GCF_001411555.2). Classification (NCBI taxonomy): domain Eukaryota; kingdom Viridiplantae; phylum Streptophyta; class Magnoliopsida; order Fagales; family Juglandaceae; genus Juglans; species Juglans regia. Next base: position 396,189 of record NC_049903.1, read on the forward strand.
ATATATATGGAAAAGTCTTCTTGCGAGTGATTTCGCACACCAAATCGTGCACTGATGTTAAATGTAAGGAATCCGTTTAATAAAATAGTACGAATTGAAGACAAAAATAATTTTCGTGAGATAGATGACTTTTTTCTTCTTTCTAAGTTTTTTTTTTTTCAATAAAAAGAAAGCTATGTGAGTGTTGGTACTTGGTACGTAAACCACTTATACCTAGCAAGCCTTTATATATATAGCATGTTATGGAATAAAGTAATCACTGGGATATTTTTATTGTTTTCAATTTATGTATGTTTGAAATGAATAAGAATATTATATTTGTCTTGGGTCGATGTTAACTTTTTATAATTTGTGATCCCTTCGTATCCAAAAAGAGAGACAATATCAACAAAGAAGAAGATTTAGCTAGCAAGTCAACTTTTACAAGGGGGTTGTTTAACCTTAAATCCGTCCATGGATTGATTTCCCCACTAAGCAAGGATTAATGAAGATTAAGGCCCCATTTGGATACAATAAGTATTTTATCTCATCTCATCTCATCTCATCATTACAATTTTTTTAAATTTCGAGACAAAATATAATAAATAATTCAACTTTTTCAAATCTCAAAACAACAATAATATTAAAAAATAATATAATAACAATATTTTATTCAACTTTCATCTCAATTTACTATCCAAACGACACATAAATTAATGTGGAAGACACTCTATTGGCATCCAAAACAACATATAATGAGGATCAAGTCCTAATTCTATGGTGTATTTAACCTATGTTCCAACTGTAATCATCGTCCTTTCCCAAGTGTCTGCAAAATCATAGATCTAAGCTCTGATACCATCTTTGTAACGTCCTAAACTCAAAACCATAAATGAACAGAGTTCAACCTATATTTTTAAAACTTAATCCCTTTTTACAAATATATATCAAATACACAATTTCTAAACTATTCACAACTATAATACAATGATCATAAAAAACACATTCACAAGTTCGGCTAGAGCCATTAAGTTCTAAATAATTACAATACAGATACTCCAACAAAAGTTGTAAAATAACTTAAATATGACCATAAGGAAACTCTATGTACAACCAAAACTATCTTCATGCAACAAAACCATCAATTCCAAAAACTTTCAGCCTCAAGTGACTAAACCAAGTACGCTTTGGAATTTTTGGCTCAAAAGCTATCACTTCAAAGGAAGCAACTCTAAAAAATATGTGAAATGAAGTGGTGATCTGTCACGTGCTTAGTAAGTAACAATTTAATGGGGGTGTGGGAGTTGGCAATTTTCTTGACTATAAAAGAGTATAAATTCTCAATAAAATAGTGTGAGTAATATAATTTTATCTTAACCAACATATTCAACCAAATATCATATTTAAGGCCACGTGATAATAGGGAAATCACCAATATATCACAAAGATATTATGCCATGGTTATTGGAGAATTTTATTCAATAAATTTGTTGTGTTCTGATGACGTGGTATGTTGAGAGGTTGACATTTATAGTAAGACATTGTGGTGTTATTAGTTAATTATTTTGGAATTGTTAGTTTAAAATATTGAGATCTATGTGTAATTGAGAATTTGGAGTTTATATCTATATAGTGAGATATGATTTTATGTGACAAGAAGTAACTCTCCAATCCACTTGAGACCAGGGCTTTACAAGAATACCATCTTCTATCTCCTTTAATTTGAAGAGTAATACAGCCTCTTGGAGCGCACAAAATTACTGGATACTCTACAATTAATGGGTCAAAATTACTAGATCAAATATATATATATTTTTTTTCTTAAGAGACAAATTCTTAGGTATAATAACAAGAGTAAAGCTACCCATCTGCCTCATTCCCATATACACAACACGAACTGGTAATTTGGCTTTTATTTTTTATTTTTTATTTTTTTTTAACTAAACGTTGCGTTTAGTTTTACAACTAACTCATACCATACCCAAATCAAAGCAGAGCAGAGTGAATTTCGAATTTGGTTTTCCTCTTCCACCCCCCCCCCCCAGTTCTTCCTTTGCCAGCCTTTACAGTCACTATCTGGAATCTTCAACAAGAAAGCTCCGACCGACCGACGAAACCCAGCCACTACCGACTCACACATGTTTTCTCTTTCATTTTTATTCCTAAAAAATCTAATTTTTTTTTCTGTTTTTCTTACGCCCTGTAAGTTTCTTTCAAGCATCCATGATTGAAGAAAAATGATGGTTATAGGCCTGTAGATCAGTGCCTGTTTGTTGGATAAAGTTTGGGTATTTTTATTTTTTTTTATCAAGCACCGAAAATCACAGCTGTGAAAGTTTGAGATTTTATTTCTTTTGTATTTTTTGTCTACTTCCTATTGAACATAGCGACCTCAAAAACTGAAATTTCCAACTCATTGCAGCAAAAGAAAATTGGAATGATTTAACTTTCCATTCATCATTATAATTTTTTCCTAAGCAAAAGGTCAAAAAACTTACATGTACTAGTCTCATAAGCCCCCCTTGAAAAGTAGAGAACCCAAAAAAATCAAGGGATTTTCTAATTGGGATGAGCAGATTAGATGGTACAGGCATATTTGCAGTTATGCATTTGTAGATCAACGCATGGTGTTCTAGATCCATCTATTGAGATGGAGTATGTATGATGTGGCCTCGTCGATTGGAGATGCTTGATTTTGGTGGCAAATCCCAATAAGGAAATGCTGCCATAGGGATGGCCGCCCGAGGGTTGTAATTTCAGTTCCCAGTCCTATTGAGTGCTTGCTTTTGGCTGCGGGAAGTCTTTGCGTGATCCCATGATCATGATTAAGCTGATCGTGTTCTTCAGGGTTCAGACAAAAGGGAAGGATAGTTTGTATTCTTCAATTGATGACTGTGACTTTGATTTTATCAAAATCTAGCCGGCGATTTTCATTTTTCATTCGACTGCTTACACCCTCGAACACTTTTATTATATTAGTAACCACCAAATGATATTTCTTAAGTCTGAACTTGAAATGTGGTAGGCAGTCGTGTTGGGAAAACCTTTTTTTCCTTTACTTTCTGCTATATATATTTTATATATATATATATATATAGTCCGGCACAAAGAGAAGTTGAACCCGATTGATTGTATACTCTAATTAGTTGAAATTCTTTATCCAGGATCAAAAGGGGAAAATATATGACTAAAAAAGTGACTTCATTGAGCAAGAGCAGAAGATATTTACAAAACCAACCCAGGCGAGGGCTTTTAAAAAATAAAAAAATAAAAATAAAAAACTACATCTTCTCTGTTCTAATCAAGTGTCGATGACTCGATATTGGCGAACCATTTTCTGAAGCATGGATGTTCCTTTGAAGGTCACCATATGACAGCAGCTTCTTCGGTATTTGCTCAGCTGCAGCATGGTACACAGGATTACGATGTTATATAAAGTTGAAATGCAAGCAGGTTGAGATGCATATTATCCTACCTGCTCAGGTTTCATCCTCTCAAAACCAAATTTATCCGTCCATATGGATTCCGCTTCTTCTGCAGCTGGGAGGACAAGGCTCTTCACATTCAGGAAAGACAGCAGCTTCTCAATGCAGGAAAACAAGATTTGGAAGTAGCCCTGCAAGCCAGAGTTCCGTCACATAAAAACTAAGCTTGTGCCAGTATTGCATTAGGTGACGACTAGCTTCACTTTCAGAGTGACATTGAATGGGGAAGAGAATACTTAATAGTTGCAAATATAGTTCAACAAGCACGATTCAACAACATACAGCAAAGGTCGTCATCACGAACATAGGAATAAGGTTCAGCTCTTTGTGAATACTAGAATGGCCCTGTCTGCATCTTCTTCTTTTTTAGGATAAAATGCACTTTTCATTCTCTAACTAACAGACATTTTACATTTAGCACCTGGAAATAGTAACAATTGCAAGTTACACCCTCCAAATATTAAAAAAGTTGCAAATAGCACAAAATTGGATGAGGGTGCATATTGCAACTTTTTTATAGTTGGAAGGTGCCATGTGTCATTGTAATTTTGGGACAAAGTGTGAAATACTTATTAGTTTGAGGTGATAAGTGTATTTTCCCATTTTTAATTAGGGAAAAAAACTTGAAGCAGACAGCAACAGTGTTAGATTTTACACCGGGGATTGCTTTTAACCCGCTGAATTTTGTCATCACTGCCAATTTTCCAACTGAATTTATTAAAGATAATTTCATCGTTCGTTCCACCAATGAACTATTTCTAATACCACTGATTTCCAGAATGTGAATTACATGTTTGTAGATGCATGTAACAGTCATATTAAGATTGCAGTGCAAAATTTCCTCTTAAAAAAAAAAAAAAACCGCAGGGCAAAACTTCATCACCAAAATACAAAAACAACAGACTGGGGAGTCCATTTGTAAATCCAGGAAAAAATTTGTAAAAACATGCAGTCAATGGCGGTAATGTGTTGAACAGTAATAAAGGTAGATTATGAAACTCATATTGTTTGATTATGAGCTGTAATGTTTGACTTCACAGCACAGAGACGGGGTAAATGGTAAAGATTATTAGCCAAGCAGTGCACATTAGCTTCTCACCTTCCCATGGTTACCATTACTTGTTGCAACTAAAGGGAGTTCCGCAACATCTCGGCCAAATACTCGGAGAATTCCAGCTGATACAACAGATGAGCTGCAATGTAAGCAAAAGAGTGTAAGCAAAAGAGACTGCTATCATATCTCAAAGTAAGACAACATAAAAGGTTAGACCTTAGAGAAGACTATCTCTTACTTGACCATTAATAATGCACAGTACATTCCCCCAAATTCCTGGCCCCTTACATTCTGTCTGAAGAAGTGTTTAAGTTAATACAAAGAGTAACAGACTGGACAGAAATGGCTTAACATGGGCTTTAAAAATGCATTATCATTTGAAAAAAAATATATTTATTAAATGCTCACCCGTAAACCATGGCGGGAATAAGGTCACGTCCACTAATTGAATCAATTATAGGGGCAAAGCAATCCTGAAATGTAAAGTATCTCAAATTAAATATTGCACTTCTTGCTACTTATTCCACCTTCACAAAGAATGATTCATTTGTCTCCCCCGTATGCAAGCATTAGAAAGGTCTTTTTTTTTTTTATAAGTAAAAATATTATATATATAAAAAAGAGTAACCAAGTACACTGAATGTATACAAGAAAGCACCTTGCCCATAATAGAAAGCCGCTAGTGACCCAAAAAGCCCGTGAAAAACAACCCAAAATACACCAAGCCCGACCCCAACCCCTTGTTTCCCGTAGAACTAAAACTCTACCCGAAAATCCCACCCCAACCCCTCGTTTCCCGTCTTCACAATACCCTCCCTTTAGACTTCCCTTTAGTTGAGCTACCAATAAGCATAAAGCTTAAAAGAAATTATGAAGGCTGGAGATGCTTCAACATGGAGGATGGTCCCTTTGTGATTATTATGGTGTATATGGTTGGAAAGAAACAAGAGATGCTTCAACAACAAGGAGAGAACAACGGGGGAAATCTGGAACTTTTTTGTATTTTCTTTGATTCAATGGTTTTCTGCTATTGTATTAAAGAGAGGGAATGTTCATGAGTTTTTACTTTCTTTTCAGTTTGCTAGAGTGTAATTAGGGGTCTCTTTTGTATACTACATGTGTACATGGGTTTTGCATAGTTGCATTCGATCAATAAAAGTTTATTACTTATCCAAAAAAAAAAAATTATGAAGGCTAGAGGTACAAAAAGAACCAGTATATATCTCTAGAGTCCAACCATGAGACGAGATGAATGGTCAAACCATCCATCAAAATCAGGAACTTTATGGGTTGCTACTCTGTACTCTGGGGCAACACATACTGTTTTCTTTCGTTATGATTAAATGTACAACTTATGCATGCATGGGATTGAACATAACATCTCACTTTTAAATCCCTAACTACTGGGGAAGAGGAAATTTCAAGTTAGTTTAGAGTCAAGTGGTCACATTGCCCAGTAATTTAAAGTTATAAACCATGTGAAATAGTGCACTTGATCGGATGTCCCCAGACACTACAGGAGCAAACCAGATGTGCTTAAAGATGGCAAAGGTGTTAAGCTATTTTAGGGGCAGATAGATTTCTAATGGAAGCATAATGCTACCTACGAGATTACTCAATGGCATAACTTGTACAGTGGTTTTTAGTTGATTATTAAATAAAATAGGTATAATCTATATCATTCCTTAATATATTTTCTGAGGCAAATTTCTTAGACATTTAACTTGAATCAAATAAAACATCCACTCATAAAATGGCTATTTCAAAAGATCCAACAATTAAAGAAAAGATCAAATACTATTTGGACTGACTAATATAAATACAAAATTAAAGACTTGAGAAATTAAGTATCTATGCACAGCCTGGGCTGAACTTACATGGAAGATGGCAACCGCTTCTGAAAGATAAAATCTAGTTTCGGGAGATACAATTTTACCACTAAGAAGCCTCCATCTAACGTCGGTATCATTAATGGTGTCCAAACCTCTCTCCTCTTGCTTCCTCTTGATAACATCCAAAAGAGACTCTGGGAGCTTCTCAGGTCCTCTTACTAGCAACTTCTGCAAAGTAGAATTTATCCTGGTGCAATCCATGCTACAGAACCACTCCCCTTCTGGCAATTCCTGTCGTGAAAGTGCATCAACATTTGGATCCAAAAATAGAGTTGTATGTCCCACTTGATAGAAGAACGAATCATTCATACAAAGTAATCCAAATAAAAACAACATACAAATCTTGATATGCACACCTTCAGATATGCCATTTTGTGCTCCCTCAAACAGCCAACATGAAATTCCATCTCACACTGGCAGGTTAATAAAGCCAAAAGAGTAGGAAAAACAAAGCCTAACAGTTAGTTATTTAAGCATGAGCAACAACGAATTCACAAATAGCATGCCATGCTCTCATTACTTGAGAGTGTGACAAAAGATGACATAAAACAAGGAAATTACCTGATCACAAAGTAAAATCGTCCTGGGCCCGAACCCAGATTTGCTAAAATCATAACCTCTGCAAGTGCAAAGTTAAAAGCTATGGCTATCCCACACAGTGAAAATTAATGAAGGTAACATAAAAGTGAAAAGTGTTCAATTGTTGCTCATTACAAATGGCACAATGAAGAGAATGACAAGGCCCATTAGCTCTAATAGATTTCTGAACAAGAAAGAGAGTAATCATTTTACCTGCATAACACACATCCACTAAGGTCCGCTTCTATGTTTTTGACAAAACGGATGCATCTCTTGGTTATTTGTTCGATGGGATCCACTCCAGAAATCCTTCCAGCTGCAACAGCATTTTCGTTATGCTCCACAAATTTTTCTCTTTGGAACATATTCTGGCAATATGTACAGTACCAATCGCCACGAGGGATACTAGTTAAAGATGCACATTCTGCATAAGCAAATAAGTTTGCGCATTAAAATCTACTGATGCAAACCACTCACTCATAGAAATTCAAAAAATATAGTCATCCAAAATTATGCCAGAGATCAAGTAAAAAGCACATACATGATCTTAAACTCGAGCACTCTCAAAGAAAGAATTTTTTTTTTTTGATAAATAAGAGAAATATTATTAATATGAATGAATAGGCATAGCCCGTGTACACAGGAAGTATACAAAAGAACACCTAAATACATTCTAAGAACGATAAATTAAAGACAAGAAGTCATGAACATTGTTTCTATTTAACACACTGGCTGAAAACCAAAGCAGTAAGGTGTGAATAAAAAAATTATTCAGCTACGTCATTGTGCGCTCCTTATCTTCAAAACATCGAGTATTCCTTTCCGACCAAATACACCACATGATGCACAACGGGATCATCTTCCACACTGCTGCCACTTGAGGACGGCCTTGCATTTTCCTCCAACAACCCAACAAATCCACCACCCTCAAAGGCATGACCCAAATCAAAAAAAGAAAATTCTATACACCATACTATTATCCCACTTTCATCCCACTAAGTATGATATGACACATTTATCACCATTAAATGATCATTTATTGCAAGTTTCTTTATCATCTAATGGTGATGAATATGTCACATAGTATGATCAAAATAAGATAAGAGAGTGGTATATAGCATTACTCCTCAAAAAATATATATGGGGGTACTTAAGAAAAAGAATATCAATCACAATACATACCCATAAGCCCATACATACATAAATAGAGATAGAGGGAGATACAACCGAGGCACAAATGCGATGCAAACAGAACTGTGGATAATAGGATAAGAAATTTGAATAAACAGATTAGACATCCAATTTTGGAAGAGCCAGTTTGCTACCAACCACAGCTGTTGCTGCATTAAAGATGCTCTGTAGACAAGACGGACTAGAGAAAGTCCATATTTCTAACATTGAAAAGAATAAAACACTCTAGGTCAAGATTTTTTTTATATAAGTAACACTTTATGTTAAGATCTTATGTGTGTGATGTTGGTTCTCTCTTTTTCTTTTTGGTCAGAATTGAAGTACTGAACCCAGGGTCTCACATTTTAATGTGATGCAAAAACAGCCTTAGGCATCAGAGGTTGGGCAAACTCAGCCCATCTATTGTCTGGAGATTATTCTCAATAAGACTATAGAGAACTATGAAAAGACTTCACTGGAAGGAGGGTGTGCTGTCCAGAAGGGTTAGGTTGAGCTGGAGCTACCTCTTCCAGAGCAGTAGGCAGCAGTGGCGCGACCTCCAGAGAAAGAATTGGTGTTTGATCTTTCCCAATAATAGGAGAAAAGGATGAAAAATCATCCCTCGTGACGAAACTAATTGTTAGGAAATTCTTCGAATTGGGTATCCAGGTTTTCCCTTGTGTTAGAGCGAAGGTCTGACTCCTCCCCCCGCCCAGGAAAAAAAAAAAAAAAAAACGGTTCTAACAGAGGCCAAAGGCGTTTGCATAAATTGACAACAACTATTCACTTAATTCAATATGCTCAGCATTATTTACATTTCACCTTTGTGGAAGGCCCTTGGACATCCATCGCAAAGCAAAAGATTCCCACCATCTGCACAAATGATGCATAGGTTATCATTGTCCTTGGCAGAATACTTGCGGTCTTTTGAGAGAGAGATTGCCAGTTCATGGAGAGATACGCCATTGGAAGTGTAGACATATGCATAACTGTCAATAAACACTAAAATCTTAATAGAATGTAAAAGAATGGAGGGATTCAAGAACAAAGGAAAATATCTCATACAAAACTTACGGTTTCCTGCGAGACCCCCAGCCAGCATGAGCTTCAAACTGTGAAGGGCTGACCTGCAAATCAAATATGAACAATGTGTAAAAAAGTTCAGGAATACCACAATACTTCGAACTTCAAGAAGTAAGAAAAGTACCTCACTATTGCAGCAACGACAAAATATACCAAAGCCCTTTTTATAACCCTCAAGTATTTTCTGCCAAGGACAAGGAAATACATTACAAATCAATAAGACACAATGATACATAAGCGTATGAGGTGTTCATCTCAACAACCTGTCCACGTGCATAATATGCCACTTCAGTTCCGTCAGGCAACCCATCTTCCTCAAAAACCAGCTTATGCAACCGTTGATCTCTTGAGAAACACGCATGCAACAAATAAAAGAGATTATCTACTTGCTAAAAAGGGAAAGACACTTGCGTCATATACATGCGTAAAAAAACAAGGCATAAAAATACCAACTTTGTTGTTATTTTCCATGGACTCTTGTTTTGTGAAGGAATGGAGAAGGAAACACTTTTGGAGGATCTTGAGATCAAAACTGATTTTGATGATCTGAAAATAACACCAATAGAAGCACATATAGAGAAGGTCATATAAACTATATAACAATACCAACCACTAACTAAACATTACATCACAGAAAATTCATGTTTTTGAACAAAGAACACCAAAACAATGATTTCCTTAGCACGAAGTAAAGCAAAACCTTAGGCCACATGCGGAAGAAGATACTCACTTTTCTGTTCTTTTCCAAGGTCTTTTATTTTTTGAAGTAATACATGCGGAAGCACTTTTAGAGTACTTTGAGAAGAGAACTCGTTTTGGTGACCTGATATAATACAGTTTGGGAAGTTAAATGGAAAAAACAAAAAATTGAAACCGTGTTAGGAAATTTTTGTGTATAGAATATGTAAACCAATTAAATATGATAAGAAAAACTTGTCCTATAAAATTATATTCTTGCAGCATAAAACCTAAGAGATAATGTACACTTAATTTTTTTTTTTTTGTAGGATATAATGTGCACTTCATGAAAAAACTAATCTGAAATAAGCTACACGCAAACCAAACAAGTGATACTAAAACGGTACCAACTTTGTTTTTAACTTCCATTGACTTTTATTTTGAGGAGAAACAGAGACTGAAGCTTTCCATTGGCCCTTATTGTGCGGAGAAATAGAACCTGAAGCAGTTCTGGAGGGCTTTGAAAACACTACTGATGTTGATGCCCTGAAATAAGGCAATAAGAGCATTTGGTAAGAGATATCTAAAGACCAAGACTATACACCTGCTAAAAACCCCAAAAAAAAAAAAAAGGATATCCCACAAATTAATGACAGTAGTCAACCGGTTTACTGCAAAACAAGGAACTATGCATGTTCCTATAAGAACTGACATCTGAAATATGTTTTCTTTTTCTTTTTTTCTTTTTTTTTTTTCTTTTTTTTTTTTGGGGGGGGGGGTTGAATCCACATCTGAAAAGTGCTATTTTGAACCCAAACTAACTAATTAAGGAGAAACAAAGATGATTATGAACCCTAGAAAAAGAACACAATATCCACTTTCCACAAAGAAAGTGACATAAACTGCTAAGATGCACAAAGTAACTCGTCAAGAAACTGTACCCGGACCTTTTACCATCCTCGTGCGTAGGGGTATCATGAGATTCCAATGAGTCCACACATGAATTGCATAGAAGCCCCGTTTTTGCCACACAAGACCTAGGAAAGCACCCTGGGATGTTGAACCCAATCAACAAATAAAATAAAATAGGAAAGATTGTCACAATTGTTATAATTAAGAGTTTGATCCGAACTAGTCTGATACAAGAATAGTGACAAATCAAAATCATAGGGAAAAGCCAACCTTTGCATCTTTTACAGGTAAAATATTTTTCTTCAGGTGTGGAACCAATGATGTTCTGAATTGTTGCCTCCAAAGTATGCAGAGGAGAGGCCCTACATGCCCTCAACAGATCGAGCAGGCTCTTCCCATTTTCAAGACAAATATACTGTGCCGCCCGCTTGTATGTTTTACAAGCATGCATCTCAAATTTGGAAGGAGGAATAACCTACAATTTGGGGGTGTGGAAGGAGAAGCAAAAAAGTAAATGCCTTCGCATTCGCAAAAAGTAATTACCATGCTTTACTAAAGTGGAGTAATAATCAATACTCACTCTGCATCCATTGCAGGAAGTACACGAGCACAAAATTCCACCATCTCTAATTGTGCCGCGAAGACCAGATCCCTGAAACTGAAATGCCACGAATTTTAGCCTTAAGCAAGACATTAGGTTCATATTCTAGGCATATGCAAATATCAAGTATTATGAGAACAACCTTGTGGCAACCCATATAAACCACAGTCACCCCATCGAGCAAGCCAGTCTCAAACAGCTCCCTGACGGTCATCGGCTTCTTATTCAGAGCAATCTTCTTCGACATTTTCAATTCCAACTTATTCTTCGGTGTCAAATTTACTCCACCCGTTGCCTCCCCATCCAAATCCTCTGATGCATTTAACAAACTCTCCGTCGGCTCCGGCTTGACCTTCGGTCTTACTGCCGACGGCGTGAACGACCTAACTTCTTTTTCTGGAAAATCATTCTTTCCCTCGCAACTCTGAGTAGCAATCACCACAATATTTCCCGCGGGGCCTCCTTCCTTGGCTGGAGATCGTACCAACTCTTTATCTTTACAAATGAGGTGGTCACCATCTACAATTTGGACCTCTTTACCCTTACGGCCATCCTCAACCGAAGCGTTAACATTAATTTCGCGTTCATCCGGGCTCCTAAGTTGCTCATTATGGCCATTCTCGGAAAGTCCGTTAGACCAATTAAACCGAGACTTTCTTTCACGAGTATAAACAATTAAACCGTTCACCAAAGAACCTTTGAATCTCTTACAATTACTATTAACAGTGTCATAAACTTCAATACGAGAAGAAGTGGACTCAGTCGTATCGGTCGGAGTCCGACCACCGAGTGAATTGTCCGGCTCAGGCTGAAACTCGAACTCTCGCTTCATGTCTCTCACCAATCGGGCCTCAAATCTGCAAAACCACAGGAAAAAAGCATCAGAATGTGAGAAGGATTATGCATAATTGAAAGGGTATAGACGGGAAATTGGGGAAGGAAGAATGCACCAGATAAAATGGGAGGAGTGCCATTAAGAGATTGATTGGTTCAGAAGGGGGACTAAAAGGCAGTAAGTAGCAGAAATGTATGGAACTGGAATTAGGTTTTGGGGAGTTTAGGGTTTATTACCACTCGGGATTTGAATGGAACAAGAGTAAGGATGAGATAGGGGTGCAGAGTTTGGGAGTAATTGGGAAGGTGTGGGTAGTGACCCAAACTCGGAGAGAGAGAGAGTAAAGATGTACGGCAGTTCTCGTGTTGGTAGTGTAAAGTCATAAATATACGATTATAAGTCAATTTAAATCCGATTTATTATTTTTAAAATCTATATTTATTAATAGAGATAATATTTTAAAATAAGACTATCCACTGATAAAAATTAATAATATTTTTTAAATTTTAATATATAATAAAATCAATATGATAAGTCCTACAATAACAAATATGAAGATAGATCTAAAATTACAATTTTGATAATAAAAATATAAACATATTAAGAAATATCAATATTATAACTCAATAATAATAATATTATAATTTTAAAATAAAATCAGGTCAAAATTGATTGAGTTTGGATTAAGCGGGTTGACTAATTATCAATCCGTTTATAAATAGTATCTTAAAAGTTAATCCGTTTTGATTTGAACATATTAATATCAAACTCAAAATTATTAATTTCATTTGTGTTAAATTCACATATCAAATCACATATTATCATCCATTTATGTGTCAAAGAGCTAGGGGGTGTTTAATAATGGAATATTAATATATATTTCTATTAAAATTTAAAACCCAAATGCTGTCCGAAAGCAATGCAATTCTATGATTTGATTTACGTTGAGAATTTTATCTTTCATCTGGATGAATATCCATAGCCATTTTAATTTGGGGGGCTCGGGAGTGACAATAAGAATCCAAGCGTGTCAGGCCCATACATTTCTCAGCTCCTTTCGAAAGAATCCCATCTCATCTTTGCAGCTCTTCCAGCCCATCTCCAACCTTCAATCTTGCGAATCCTTTTTTCTTTCCCAGTCCAGTCCAGTCCAGTCCAGTGCATTCGAAAGAGGAGATGGAAAATCATGAACAAATCAACTACTGTTTTATGTGAAAGAAGAAAATTAAAATAATAAAAAAACTTCAGTATTTGTATGGTAATTATATATCAAATTAATTTCATATAATAAATGTACGTACATCATATATTATATGTACGTAGGTGGCTACAAGTGTTCAGGGAGACGGATTCTCTGAATATATGTAGGCTATGATATTAATTAATTGATATTGTACGTATAGTAAGTAAGTATATAATTAACATGACCTTAGTTCCCCAAATATATAAAATATATATATGGGATTGCTAGCTTATGATGATAGCGAAATTGAAGTAGCCCACATGATGCATGCACATTATTATATATATCCAGTATGTAAATAATACCGTTTATATATATATATATATCTTATATTATATTATATTTTTATAATTGACAAATGAATAGGAATGAATAGTATTTTTGTTTGAGACTGTCTATTCTGCTTATCTCCCTGCATGACTAATTGTAATTACGGTTGTATCCCTGATAACCAAACTTCTTTGTTCTTTGTTTAATCCTTCCGATTATTTCAGAGTGAATTCGTCGCTATGTTAGTGTGGTTCTATTGCTTGTCAGAATGAAGGATGGTTTGGCTGACTGATGGGATGGGATGAGTACTGGCAAAGTCCTTCATCTCTCTTCGCTCTCTCTCTCTCGTTTCCCTCGATATCTTTCCCCCTCTCTCTCGTTGAAATGACGAATTCCACATGCCCTCCTGCCGATAATCCTTTCCACCACCATTGTAATTTTTCTGCAACTTCTCTGTCTCTCTCTCGGCTCCCTCTCCCTCTCAAGTTCTCTCTCTCAACTCAGACCCCTTTTGTAACACTTTGGAAAAATAACACTGGAAAAAGCTTCCCTAAGGGATGCCTTTTCAGAGCACGTAGAGAGAAAACAGGTAAAGAAGAAATAACTAAGCTTTCATTCAGAATTTTCATACCTTAATAGGCACATGACAGCACCGTACATAGTATGAACCCTACAGTATGATAAAAATGCCATGGGCCTGTACTAGAAGGAAATAAAAAGCAAATAACGTCTCCAGCAAATAACATCTGGAGTAGTCCAATTGACAACAAATACTAAAAGAAAACAACTAAATAAATCCATGCATGATTCGGCCCAAGTACAAGTCCCTTGAGCCCACTCTGCTGAGTCCAGTCCACGCCCTACATCTAGTCCTTCAGACAACCTGCCTTTAGTACACTTCACTTTAAAACACACGTACACACGACACTTCACTTCAGTTCCTTCACTTCCCAAGTGTCCCGTGAACCCTATCATCTTTCTCTTCGGTCTCCTCTTACAGATATCACCCAACCGCCGCTGCTCGTTCCTCCTGGTCAACCTAATGTCAGCAGTTGTGTTACACACTTCCCCCCATCAGAACACCTTACCCGCAAGGTGGGGGAAGAGTTCTTTCAGCCGCGAATAGCCTTCCCAAGTGGCGTCGGCCGCTTCTTGCCCATGCCAATGAATGAGCAACTCTGCCCTTGCCTTGTTCCCCGCCTTGACCATGCGACAACCGAGGACTTCCTCAAGTTCAGGCCGTAGAACCCCTTGCTCATCTACAAGCAGTAGTGAGGGTATGGTCAAAATCCTAACTCCAATTTTTTCTTAAGTTGGGATCTTTGATGATGAAGACAGATCCAGTTTGTATGCTACCTCCCCAACACGTTGCAGCACCTGGAATGGACCAAAGAACCATGGTGCTAGTTTGTGGCTGCACCGTTGAGCTACGGTGGTCTGTTAATACGGTTGTAGGCGTAGGTATACCCATTCACCTTCTTCAAATTGTTGCTCTTTTCTCTTCAAATCATAATACATTTTCATGCGATTTTGGGCTTGCTGTAAATTTTGCTTTAAGTATTCTTGATATTTGGTCTCTGCTGCATAAAGTGAGGTCCACTGAATGTACACAGACTGTTCCCAAAATGTAGTCCAGCCAATGGGGTGGGGGGTAACCATAGAGGGCTTCAAAGGGTGAGATCCTCATGGATGTGTGCTGAGTGGAATTATACCACTACTTTGCAAGTGAAACCCACACTGCCCAGTCCTTAGGCATATCTCATGTGAAACACCGCAGGTAATTCTCGACAGTTTTATTGACAACTTTCGTCTGCCCTTCAGTTTGAGGGTGATAGGCAGTGCTCATAGACATTTTGAACCCCCTGTAGGAAGAACAGCTCTTGCCAAAATTGGCTTGTGAATATTAGGTATCTGTCAAAAATTATAAAGCAGGGTAATCCATGAGGCTTAAGGATATTTTTTAGGAATAAGTCAGCCACTATATTTGCTATGTATGGGTGTTTTAGCGGCACAAAGTGGCTATACTTAGTCAATTAATCAAACACAATCCATAGACAATCGTACCATTGTGACATGGGAAGCCCATCAATAAAATCTATGGTGATGTGAGTCCATGGTTGAGATGGTATGGGTAATGGCTGCAGCAAGCCACTTGTTAGAGTGTTATCTACCTTAACTCTTTGACAAATATCACTTGCTATAATAAATTTCTTCAAATCTTTTTTCATTCCCGTCCAGTAGAAATCTCTCCTCATCCGATGAATACACTTATCATAACCTGAATGTCCCCCCTACGGACTACAATGGGATAGCTCTATTAACTTATTTTTAAATTCCTCATGTTGAGGAATGCATAATCTATTATCGTACAACAGTAACCCATCCCTCAAGGTATAGTTAGAGCTTAACTTACCTTCTGAATAGCTCATCATCAACTCCTGTAAGTGCGCATCTACATCATAGGCCTTATTCAAGTCCTCCACCCATTCCACATTAGGAAAGGTGATCAACATTAGTACCCCTTCAGGTTCCTTATCCTTACGGGATAGGGTATCAACCACCCTATTCTCAGACTCTTTTATACTCCACAACGAAATCGTAGCCAAGTAGCTTAGTGATCCATTTTTGCTGCATATGGGTTCCAATTTTCTAATCGAGCAAATGTTTGAGATTTTGTTGGTCAGTTTTAACCACAAAGGTCCCTCCCAACAAATAAGGTCTCCACTTTAATACTGCTAAAACCAAAGCAAATATCTCATTTTCATAGGTAGACAGTGAGAGGGATTTGCCTTTAAGAGCCTTGCTAAGAAATGCTATAGGTCTTCCACGCTGCATCAACACTGCCCCTATTGCTATTCCTGAGGCATCACACTCAATTATGAATAGTATGGAAAAGTCCAGGAGAGCCAAAACTGGTGGCTAAGTTATAGCCCCCTTCAGCCTTTGAAATGCAATCTTTGCCTATTCATTCCAATGAAAATCATCTTTTTTCAACAACCGGGTAAGTGGCACTGCACTCTCACCATACTCTTTTATAAATCTGCAGTAGTAGCCCGTCAAGCCCAAAAATCCTCTCAAGGCCTTAAGGGACTTAGGTAGGGACCACTCCACCATAGCATTCAACTTCTTCGGATCTGCTTGTACCCCCCTTGCCGAAATTAGATGGCCTAGGTAAGCCACCTCTTCACACACTCTCACCATACCTTTTTATAAATCTGCGGTAGTAGCTCGTCAAGCCCAAAAATCCTCTCAAAGCCTTAAGGGACTTAGGTAGGGACCACTCCACCATAGCATTCAGCTTCTCCGGATCTGCTTGTACCCCCCTTGCCGAAATTAGATGGCCTAGGTAAGCCACCTCTTCACACCCCAACCGGCACTTGCACTGTTTTGCAAATAATTTGTGATGCCTTAGTATCTCTAAGGTGAGCAATGTTGTGTGTGCTCCCCTTTTGTTTTGTTGTACACCAAAATATCATAAAAAAACACAAGTATAAACTTCCTTAGAAATGGTCGAAATATCTCGTTTATGAGACTTTTGAAAATTGAGGGGGCGTTAGTGAGCCCAAATGGCATCACTAGGAACTTATAGTGTCCCTCATGAGTTCTAAAGGCAGTTTTTGGTATGTCATTTGGCTTAACCCATATTTGATGATAGCTAGACCTCAAATCCAGTTTAGAGAATATAGTTGACCCATGTAGTTCATCCATTAACTCTTCAACCACGAGAATAGGAGAAATTTATCTTTCATGGTCACACTGTTTAGCCCCTATAGTCAACACACAGCCGCCATGTCCCATCTGCTTTTCTTACCAATAACACAGGAGAAGAGTAGGGTAGCATGCATGCAATTGAATATATTTTCTTAGCATTTGGTCACTCGAAATAGTTTCCAAGAATTTGCTATCAAAACAACTACCTTACACATCTTGTACAACTCCAATAAATGGATTAGCCCCAAACTGTGATCAACTACATCGTTGTCTGTTCTACTATGGAGAAAACATATGAAAATGGAGGGAAAAAAAATAGCTTTCAATCCTATGTAAATGGACTGTTCGATGTATGCAATTTCCCTTTCTTACTTTCTTAGTTACAATGGGAGTAGCCACCAAAATGTTGAAATAGCATACAATTAGGACCACCCCGATTAGCCAATGGCTACAAAATTGAGGCTCCACTCTTTTTGAAAACAAAATATAATGAAACTTTGTTATCTTATTTATCTTTCTGATAATAGAGTCATGCTTATAAAAATACTGAGCCACACCAATGTTCCCATTTGATGTATCCAGAATCACTTTCTAATATGTGCTCCCATATCTTTGTGGGCCCGCATGCCCACTACGTCAATCATTTTGTGGTTCTTAATAGATTTTGTTCTAATAAGGTTGATTATTAAGAAAATTATTTTACCCAAGATATATCCCAAACACGTTCATGCAGAGGGAGAGTGCTCCAAACGAATGTGAACTTTTATGTGGCCGTCTTATTGATTGACCCATATGACCACTATTTCCTTCTGTATTTTACTATGAGGTTCAGGTATGTTGTTACCATTTTTGGCTGATTAACTTGTTTCCTCTCAAACTACAAATCAGATGTGTTTCCTTTATATTCCAGTATTCTACATTTATTTTATTATATCCAAATTGAACAAATAAAAGAAAATAAGAAGTAGTTTTAAATAAATGGTCACTCTCAATTCTAAAGTGAAAATTGCAATTCAATAGGTCAATAAAGCCACGTTTTGCAAATAGATTGTACTGGCTTTAGTGTTTTTAAATTTGTGATGCTCTGATGCTTGTATTTATTTGATTTTGTCACTTTGTTCCAGTAATTGATCCGGTTTCTTGATTTGATCTATGCAGCGAGCTTCTAAGGTTTTGCTTTCAAACTTGTGCTACTTAGAGGATTGTATTTATCTGATTTTCTCACTTTGTTCTATTAATTGCTCGAGTATCTCGGTTTGGTCTGTGTTCTCTCTTTTTCTAATGTTAGATGTGCTCTCATTTACAAGATTCTACCTTCTTTTTTGGGGTTGTGTAATATAAATTTTTTGCTTTCCAACCTTGTCAAGAAAATAGATGGCTTCTAGGCTCATGGAGATTATTGGACCTAATTGTTAATGCCATAGTTAGTGTTGCTAGTCTGTTCTTTGTGTTGGAAAATTAAATTTGCAATTAGATGGTTTGTTTTATGTTTGGTTGAATTTAACATGGATTGTTAGAGAATTAAATTTAGTGGAGCTACACAACAGGCAGAAAATAGATGCACATAACTTTTAGTATGTTAGGTGGTGGCTTTTTTAAAGTACTCAAATCTGTTCGAATATATTACTATGTTTAAAAATACACATTTCCTACTAGAAAATTTGTGTAAACTTGTTGGTATGTTCAGTTTCAATCATTGATTTAATGTCATGTTGTGATTCAAGAATAGAAAATAATGGAAATAGATCAGGTATAAAAAATAAAAATAAGATAAAAAAAAATCCGGAGGGTTAAACCCAATAAATTATAATCAAGATTGTAAATATGGCATTATATGTGTTTACTGATGTCAAAGTTTATGTTCACATATATAGACATAACATGTATCATTTAGAACTTATATTTGGATGTAGGAGATTTATAGAGTTAAAGAGCCGATAATGTCTTTGGATCCATAACAAATGATGTGCAATAAATATAAGGAGTTAAAGAGCCGATAATGTCTTTGGATCCATAACAAATGATGTGCAATAAATATAAGAAGGATATACCCAGCTAGGGCATTTAAGAATTCATTTGACTTAGTAGGTAAAAATGCTAACTTGTGCACATGCTTGATTTAGTGTATATCTCTAAGTTTGATTAATGTATTTTGGCTTTTGATTTTATGTTTTGAACTATTATATTTAGACCATGATTTTAGTTTGCATGCAGTGATGATGTTCATTGTAGTATAGCCCTCATATCAAACATTCATTTAGTTTTGTGATTGATCTACACCAAATATTTTGTTACATGTCTTGCATTGGATGTAACGAAGGAACATGATGTGAACATGATGGAACATCTGGGTTATCATGGCAAGCAAATGAGCAATTCAGAATCGCAGTATATATCTAGTATCCAAATTTCAAACCATAACTACTCACATCAGAGCCTTAATATATAGTTTCTATTCATTCAAGAAAAATTACAGCAAGATTCATGATTACAAGTGAACTTGAGTGATATGCATTATCTTTTATTTTTTAATTCATCTTTTCAAAATCTTAGCTTCGCTAACATATATGTTTGAATTATGACTTTATAGGGAGTTTCAACATTTTATTAAATTCAAATGTGATCGTGAGACTGACCCCGTTTAGGTTCTTGATGGTCTGATGTACAAGGGTGGATATTTGTTCAAGAAAATATAGATTCAAGGAGCTCCTAAAGTTTAAACCTTTTGTGAAATACTGAATCTGATGATTTGGAGTAGTTTTAGAGTGATAAAGGGGGTGGGAAAGGAGAAGGCTCCTCAGAATATGGTGTTTAGAACAGTTTTGAACTGTATAATCTTGTTTGTTTTGGGTGAGTCTTGTACAAACTCATTTTAAACTTACACTTCAATTTACACTGGTGTTTTGTCTAGAGGTTCTGTTTTTTTATTTAAACAATTATGCTCATTCTGAACTTTTCCTATTTCTTGTAGTAAAAATATAATTAGAGATGAATTGATGAATGTTCCATAATATGCATAGAAATCTGTCTGAAATGAAATAATTTGTTATGTTCTAAGCTATTACAACTTTATTACCAATACATTTATGTTTATGTAATAAATACATTTTTTTTAATATTTTGAGAACTTATATATATATATATATATATATTAGTAGTGTTTAAACGTGGAAAACACGTTTACCACATTTGCCTAATTGAAAGAAAAAATAAAGTGTGACTCCTTACATACAATATAAAATATTAAATAATTGAATTAGTTGTTAGTGCATAATCATCAAGCTTGAAAAAGTACATAAGATTGATTAGTAAATAGTCTAATGCATAAGAGTATAAAACCTAATATAAGCAAACATCTATTAATTTTCATCTTTCTCTACTTTAATAAGAAGGGTTTATTCAAATCACAGTATCTCCAAACATTTCTTTTGGGTTGATTATCTGTACCTGAAAAATCAATCATGATCACGTGTTAAAGCTCTGCATGGAAGTTTCAGCTCTACAAATTAACCATATTTGACAGTAGAGATCAATGCATGCATGTCAAGTTACCCAACCATCCAGAAGATGTAGTGAGTCTGTATGAAGCAAATCCACCCTCCATGTTTCTGCTTTCTTTCTTTTTTTTAGTTAATTAAGAATATTATGAGATTTAAATTATATTAAAAACTCTAATTATTTATATGATTTTACTTTCTTAAAAATATTTAGCAAAACTTCATCATTTAATTATGTGTATAGAGGGACATAAGTGGAAGAATTAAGTGTCAAACAAAATTACTGTTCATTCATGTTTGTCATTTATTATAAGATTTAAATTATGTTGAAAATTCTAATTAATTAGATAGTTTTATTCTCTTAAAAATATTTAGCAAAACTTCATTATTTATTTAATAATGAAATATTAGTATTTTATAAATTAAAGTTGATTTTAAGTGTATGATATGATATTTATATTTTAATTATCTATTTTAAGTTAGTTTAAATCAATGTTTAGACCTCCACCGTTGGATCAAATCTAGAGATTCAAGATGAAGGGTTGGGATTTAAAATTCCAAACCTAGTCTTTTCCCCTCACTTTCCCTTTCTCCCTCTCTCTTCTTCCCTTCAGCCGCACGTCTTCCCTTTCTCACACCCAATCTCCTCCCTGAAGCAGCCCAACGCTGCTGTGCACCACCCTGCGGCGTAACCGACCACCTCACCGGTTTCCCCTCACGCCGGCGACCAAACCCCATCGTCGAAGCCCCTTAGCAACTCATCCCTCAGCTGCACACGAGCAACCCGAAATGGGTCTCGACGCAAGGGTTCTCCACCCTTGGGCCACCGCGGCTCAGCCCCAGCTTCACCAAGTACCGCCACCGAGTTCCCCTCATGACGTGGACCATTTCCATGGAACCCACCACCTATTGCTCCTCCCTAGCCTCACGCACGCAACCCCTCTACACGCACGGGTTTCTCCCCATAGCGCCACCATTAGCCACCCCCACGCCACAACCACCAACCTCCTCCTTCGCCGACGACCCCTCCACTTCCTCCTTTCCTCCAGCCAAAGCCCTAGCTCCTTTCATGCCCTCTCTCTTCACGGGATCCCAAATCCACCACCATAAGACCACCATGACGCCGCTGTATGCCGCTTCTAGTAGTCACGACGCAACTCTCTTGCTCTGTTGTGTGGTAATTTTGAGATTTGTTGTGTGGTGATTTTGTGATGATTAGTGATTTTGCGAGGAATATAATTGTTGTGAGGATGTATAGAGGGACATAAGTGGAAGAAGAAAAGTGTCAAACAAGATTACTATTCATTATTGTTCATTAGGCGATAGGCACTTTTAAATATAAAGAAATATATATATATATACACACACACATACATGCAACTAGGGAGTTCATGAATAGTATATATATGGTATTATATATCAGCTAACTAGCTAATACACATGACGTTTCAAGATCAATTAACTCTCTCTCTCTCTCTCTCTCTCTCTCTCTCTCTCTCTCTCTCTCTCTCTCTCTTATCTGATCACTCTAATTAAGAAGTTTGTCCTAGTAATTAACGTTCCCTAGCCACCTCCCTCTTCCCAAAACCTCACTCACACACACACACACACATATATATAATCCTACTTATGATTATGTCTGTCTGTCTCTGTCTCATGTAGAGACATTTTTCTGGGGTCCTCATGATCATGTGAAGTTCAGCTATTCCGGAAGAATTCATGAGGAGATAAATATTGACGATATATAGTAATTTGTTAGTAGGAGTACTAGCTAGCTAATTTAGCCATCAAGATCCAGCTGCATGCATGCAGCATGAATAAATCCTTCCGCTCACAATTAATGGCGCTTCATCAAACTAAGATCGATCGAGCGCACCACTCAAGCAAATATTTCCAAACCTTATCTATATATATATATATATATATATATATATATATAACAACTAAGACTGCAATAATAAACCTCCAACAACGTCTATATATGCTGCATTAATTAATAATGAGCTTCATTCAAATATACAATGCTCCAAACTCACAGTACACAACATTATTATTTAGAGTGCATTCATAAACTTTGGCCGGAGTCCTACATGACATAGATCTATATAATAAAGCTTACGTACCCAGATACGATTTGCTACCAGCACCAGCAGCCATTATTTTGCTTTTCATACTACTACAAATTAATTAAAAACAAAACAAGAAAATCACACACACAAACATATTTATATAGTGATGAGCTAGCGAGTCGCCGCCCTTGTGATGGAAGTTTCCTCGAGCTAGCCCAAATGCACGCGATCGAAGCAAACTTATAAGAGAGATTCCGAGGAAGATGAAATAGTAGTACTGCTGGAAATGCCAAAGGATCGAAGTTGCCCTGTAAGAGAAACCGCCCTTAACAAGGCGATTCAGTCTTAACAGCCATTATTATTTCCCCACCGCTGCTCTGGATGAAAGAGCCTAGCATGGCAAAAAAGCTTCAAACGCATACGTGAAAAAACTACACAACCATGCAGCCACCACCATCAAGCTGCAGACAAATATATAAGCAGCCACCCCCTCCCACCACTTCATGATCAGTTTGAGAGCAATTTGGTGCCATTGGAGGGGGTGACAGAGAGGACACCAAGGCCTTTGTGATGGGATGGTGCGGTACTAAGAGGGTTTGGTCATGGAGCTTGGATTGGATGTTATAGGATTCGCTTGGTCACCAGGGCAATAAAAGGTTCAGATGACTTAAGTAGGCCTCTAATCACTTTTTTCTAAAGCAAAGCGGAAAGAAAAAGTAGGGAAAAGAGTGAGATGGGAGGCTACAAAGTTCGAGTCTCAGCATCTTCCATGGAATATGCCTTTGGGACCTTCTTTCCTCCGCATCCGATGACACCTCCCCTCCCACTGATCTTTCCATTTTCTTTTCTAGATTTTTATATATTATCAATTTGTAATAGTACTGATCAACTTTTTGTTGCCTATCCTACCATGTACTCCTGCAATGAGAATGTACTAGGTTGACATGGACTGCCTAGGTGGCAAGAATTTTGGGTCCAGGAGGTTGACCTGATCACTACCTAATTTATCAAATTTTTATGATAAATTAGGCCGTTTACCAGGTTAACCACAGCCGTCAGATACATAGATTTAGAGTTTTGATCGGCCTGAGAGGTTGCACCGAATTGTGCCACGTATACAAAGCTAGCATTCCTTGGTGTCGTTCACAGAGAGACGTTCCTTGTGAAAAGAAGAGTCGAGACTTCTCTCATGGTAGAAGGCAGGCCGTTTTCTCGCGGCTTTCCTTCGCTTTAAGTTGTCTGAGTGAGATCTCATGTTGTCATGATCAGCACTGACCCCAGCAATTTCCTTCTTTAGCTCTCTGAAACATTAGTAAAAAAATAAAAAGGTCTAATTATGTTTGCGATTGCGTAATGTCGTTGAAACTTGAAAGTGGCGATTTTGCACTTCGAAGATTCATGTGAGACCAACTTTAGTAGTGGATAATGGGTGAAGCAAGCCTCCCGTGTCGTGATAAAATACAAATATAATATAATATTATTTGATACCAAAACAAACAATATATATGCTATTTGTTTGTTAAATTTATCTGAATTCAACTCAATTCAGTCTAATTTTAAATTAAATTTAACATCTAAACATTCAATTCTTAAATTATTAAATTCATCTTAATTCAAAATCTTTTTACTTATAGGATCCACAACTTTTTTTCAATTCAACACTTCTTTACACATGAGACCCATAATTTTTTTTAACTTTCTATAAATACATATAAACTCATCTTAATATCTAAACATCTTTAAACTTATTTAAAGTGAATCCTATAAAACTCACTTCATAATCTCAACTCATTATTCATAAAGAATTTAACTTAATTCAACGTCTAAATACATCTTAATTCCACGTACGTGCTTTCCAACATCAGCTGCACTTCTCGTGTCTGTGAGTGTGACCACTAAGAAGAAGATCAGTTGCATTTATTATGCACTAAAAAAAATTAGTTGGATGCATGGAGTTTTCATACCTTTGTACTTACGTAGAACTGTCGCAATATACAGTGCTAAAGAGGCCGGATAAATCAAACAAAAAGGGTTTTCTATTTATTATCTCTTCAACGTCTCGATAATATTTGACTCCGCTCTCTAGCAAGCAGAACGGATTAACAATATCCCGCGGAACATTTACAAGCTTCAGAGCTAGCTAGGCCTGTTCGATCATCCTTCACAACAATTCACGCTGGATGATGAATTGGAAAAAGACTCGTTGAAAAGCAACCTGAAAATGGTGTACGTACTACGTACCGTACCAAAAAGTTTATAGTTAAGGTAAATGATCAGTACTTTACGATAACCACGTCCTTTTCACATTCTTGACTGTCTTGAGCTTCATCACAAGTTCCTCACGCTGAGCTTCTACCTCTGCGTATTTGAGGCTCATGTGGAGGTAACGCTCGCGAATGTCTATTAACTCTGCCTCTAGTGATGATTTTGTGCGTCCATTCCTTTCTTTTGCCACTATTTCGTCTTCAGCTGTTGATTTTCTAGAAACGTCAGTGTGGCTGCTTTGTCCCTCAGACAACAACCTGCATGCAAGGGTAAATGTCGAAATATTCTGTCAAGTTTGAGACTATGGTGCTTGTGGTTAAAGAATTTCAGTTGTTTATTTTAATCAATGTAAAACCACAAAACGCTGTAGATCTGTTGATGTTAATAAGAATCAACTTCATAGCTTTGTTATTCATCCATAGACCTAAAAGACAATCATATTCAGTCATCTCATCTTTAGAAGGTATATTTGCATTCTGATTAATCGGTTAGAGTTAACAAGAAGAATCTAATGGCATACACGGAATGAAAAATGGAAAGCCTTTTTCTTTTATTTTTTCTTCTTGACCTCTTTGTACAAAACTTTGCATTGCAAATCACTGCAAGCATATATATACAGAATATATCACGCACAGAAAAATGCAAATTCACATGTCTGAAGACGTGTTGTGATCTACTTACCTGTCAATCTGAGCTTTATATATGTTATTTGCTTCCAAAGCCTTGGCAAGTTCATTCTCAAGTAACTGAAGCTTTGAAGCAGGATCGACTCCAACAGCAGGAGAACTTCCATCAGGAATTTCATTGCCACTATCATCCTTTAAAAACAAAAAAAACAAAAAGATATTGAGTTAGAAAAATCATCCATACTTAAAGGATTCTTTACAATTAGATTCTATCATGCAAATACCAGTGAGCTATACATGCAATCAAAGAGACGAGAACATATTCTTTTTGGCAACATTAGCTATAGGGGCAGAATTCAACAAACCTAACATTCAGATGTCTTACCTCTCTTTGATATTGGTTGCCACTAAGTTTCTGTTGATCGTTTAAAAGTTCTTGTACTTTACCATTCTTCAAGGGTTGTCTCCTTTTAGAATCGCGATGCTGACTAGAGTTCTTCACCATTTCATTCTTCTAAATCAATCCACAAGAGATAAAGCTAACTAGTTGGTGTTGACATTGAATATTAATGTGCAATTGAGGAAGAAATGATACTGACCTTTGAGGGCTTCATATCTTCACGGACGGGAGTAACTTTGGAATTGGTTTTAGAAAAGCTAGGAATCTTAGGGCTGCTGGACTCTTTCTGATTCTGCTTTCCTTCCTTCATCAGCTTTAGTTCTTCTTCAAGGGCTTGAGCTTTTGTTACACACTGATCTTTTTCTTCCTCAAGTAGTCGTATCTTCTGCTGATATTGCCTATTTGCTTTCTTGATCTGGCCGAGCTCCGTCTTCAGCTCAGCTTCCCGAGCACATTGCGCCTTGTCTTCTAGTGTGACTCTTTTACGTTTACAGTCCTCTAAAGCAGAGATCTTTTCAACCAGTAAATTCTTCTCTGTCTTCAGATCTTCACATTCTCCAGATATTAGATGCAGTGATGCTTCCAATCTCTCTTTCTCGAGCTTGGTTGCATGAAGGTCATTCTTAACAGCCAAAACATCATCATGAAGATGTGCCATATTCTGGAGCTCAACCTTCATTTTTTTGGATTCTTCCAAAAGTTGTTCCCGTTCATATTCTGAAAATGCGAGCTTTAGCTCAAGACCATTCACGGTATTTTTAAACTTTTCTTCATCTGATTTATAATTCTCCAACAACTTAAACACCCTTTCATGGTCAGCCATCAGCTTTTCCTGGTTTTGTTTCGAAGCCGCAAGCTCATCAATCAGGCTTTGCAGCTTCGATTCAGATTCTGTTCGTGTCATTTCAAGCTCATTCTCAATCCACTTCATCTTGGTTTGAGACTCTTGAAGAGCAGATTCCAAACTAACTTTATCTGCCAGTAAATTGGATACTTCAAGCACAGCATCAGTAGCTATTCTCTCTTTTGCCTCATGAATTGCAGAAAGTTGATCGGTTAGGTGTTCTACATGTTGCTGGAGGTTCTCAAGTTCAACATTTTTCTCCAAATACATCTGATTGAATAATCTTTCTCCCACAGTAAGTTTTTCTACGTTTCTTCTATTTTCGACAACAAGTGCATCTAATTCTGAAGTAAGGCTTTTCTCTTTTGAAGAAATATCTACCAACATTGAAGAAATATTATCTTCTAAGATTCCAACACTTTTGGAGCAATTTTCAAATTTTATCTCTGACTCTCTCAACTTTGCCTCCAAGAGGGCAAAACGCTCATGCAACTCTGATTTTTGCTTCCTCAACTCTCCATTTGATTTCTGAAGCGTACTGCATTCTTCAATGAGATTCACAGCTGTTGCTTTTAATTTTGAATTTTCTCTTACAAGATAGTCACATTCTTCCTGAGCTTCTGACCAGCGGTTTTGCATGTCCTGTAACTTCTCTTTCATATCTGCCTTTTCAGAACTTATCTCAATCCTTAACCTAGAGATCTCATCCTGAAGACTCTGAGCCTGAGATTTGGACTCCCTCTCATCAGTCAAATGTCTTAGTTGATCTTCCAAACCAGATATACACAATGATAACTGCATATTTTCTTGTTTAAGCTCCATTATACAAAGCTCTAGTTCGTGTTTTCCATTTTCTAGCTCTGAAGATTTCCTTTCCAGAATCTTATTGGCAGAAACATGGGAGTCCAAGCTGTTGCTAACTATCAAATCACTTCGCAAATCATTTAAGCATTTAGATGTGATATCACTTTCTCTATGCATGACTTTCATTTGTTTCTCTAGCTGGATATTCTCCTTTTGAAGATGAGAGATCTTAGCCTCCAAATCAATCTGACACTGTTTAAGTACTCCAATCTCTTCTTCCTTATACTGCAACTTAGTCTCAAGTTTTGCAATATCAGAAATTTTGTCAGTCAATTTCTTACCCTGTTCTGTAACTTGATTTTGCAGTTCTATGTTCAAAGTCTCAAGTTCTTGAGTAGAGAGAAAGTCCTTATCTTCAGTCTCCACGAGATTTTTAATCTGTAACTTATCTTCCACACAGTACATTTGGGATTTATGTTCAGTCATTTCAGGCTCAAAGCTGACAAAAGATTTATTTAATAGCTCATTGGTTGGAAGATCGACAATAGTGCCTCCCATCATGGAATTCTTTTTTGCTTCCTTAAGCTTGAATAAAAGTTCAAGGTTTTCATCTGTCAGCTCATCGCAATCCCTTTCTAGCTCCTGCATTTTTTCTTTCAATATTTCAATTTCTCTGATTAGATTTGCATCACCTTCATTTATGGATCCCCTATCAGGGAAGTTTCTTCCTTTAAGAGACTCGGATAACTTTGCTCTTAACATAAGGATTTCTTCGTCTTTAGCATCTAATCTACCTTTGAAGTTGGCCTCAATTTCTAAAATGGTGTAGTTGTTCAAACTCCCTTCACTCCCTTCAGGATGATTTTTCTCCAAGGCCTGCTCCAGCTGTTGTACCTTAACTTGCAAACTCTTCTCTGATTCCTGCAATTGTTGCAGCTGGAGCATTAAATTTCTGTTTTCTTCCACAGTTACTTGGATAAAGTTTTCAATGTCACTAAGTTTTGATGGTGGTGCTGAAAGAGTGTTTATCTCAATTTTCTGCTTTTCTATGGTCTCCTCCAGCTCCTGAAGAACAGAAACGAGCTCAAGATTTGATGCTTGACTCCGCTGCAACTGCAGAGCCAAATCGGCATTGGATTCTTTCTGAAACTTCAGTTCATCCTTTAGTTCTTTTTGAATATGGGATATGTCTTCATCTTGAAATGTTGAATGCTCAGTCTCTGCTTGTTGCACCATAGGTCTCTCTAGTGAGATTTTCATTTGTTCAACAAGTTTCTTTAAACCATCACGATCAGCATATGCTGCTGAAAGCTCCATGGTTAAATTTTCCTGGTTTTTGGACTGTTCGGTGAATTCCTTCCTCAGTATATCCAAATCGAGCATCAGCTTCCGTGCATCCC
Source organism: Juglans regia (assembly GCF_001411555.2). Taxonomy (NCBI): domain Eukaryota; kingdom Viridiplantae; phylum Streptophyta; class Magnoliopsida; order Fagales; family Juglandaceae; genus Juglans; species Juglans regia. The sequence continues at coordinate 425,586 of NC_049903.1, forward strand.
TCTCCCACATCTTTGCTTCTGCACGATCAATTGTATCATGTGCTGCTTCCATAAGATTTTTAGAAGAACCAGCAGGTTTCAAAGATGATGTTGCAAATTCTTGCCAACTATTCTGGGAGTCATTTCCTGATGCTGTTAGCCGCAAATTAGATGATGAATGATCTGATTGAATAGGATTACCGATGGGATTGAAACCAGAATGCACAATGTCTTGGGAGCCGATTGCTGCTTCTCTTCCAATTAGACCATGTCCATCACTACTTAAGCTGCTTCTCGGGGAGAACTTTTCCCTCCCTGTGGAACCCTCCCTCGAATCATTGCTATGATGTGAACTCGATGCAGAGAAACTTGTTTCCTACAGGGGAGCAAGGATATTATATAAGTTTCATGGTAACTAAAGGCTGATTGGCAGTATATTGTGTAGTAACTACCAATAACCATCCACATGATATGTAATGCACACATCAGATAACTGCGGGGCTAATGTACAGGAGCTTCTTGACTGCTAGTGGTTGAATGGAACGCTATTTCATGCATAACATAATCAAACAGAACAATCTTTTCATCTGACTTCCGCATCTGACTTCCAAGTTCCAAATTAGCTTCATGATCACAATCTGGTTAGATAATTTTCAGACGTTGAAGGCATAATAGGAAGGACTTGATGGAAGGTGTGTTGTTGTAGGCTAGAGACTTAGCTACCGAAAGGAAAAGGCTTTCAATTCATCTTTTAGGCTCAAACTAGGCTTACAAACATTTAGGAAAATCACCTCAGTCTCTGATAATCTCTCTAGTTTCTGTAAATAATAACTGGAGATCTCAGGGTTAGTAAAGAACTGCTTCGACCAAGGGTTTTTTCAAGAGTTAGTACACTGCATGCAACACTTGCATCACATTTAGCGTTAAAAGTGTCTAGCAGAAACAAGTTCGACTAAAACTTATGATCTGTTAATGAACAACGATTAAAATTACAATGTCTTTAAGTTCTAACAAGATATATATATATATATATATATATATTTATATATATAGACACTTTTGAGTGGAAAATGTAATAGTACCCTACTCCCAGGTTCTCCTGGGTGAGAGGTAGATCCCAAATCTTTACTAGAGGAAGATCCAATACTCCTCGTAAATGTGCTTCCAGACACATCTGACTTAGAGTCCACATCATTATAATTTGCTTCCTGATGTTCCATACGAAAATTCGTCTCTTTCGATTCTTCATCCCTGAAAAATGAGAAGTAAATCTTCATAACAAACAGAATATTAAAGACTTAGTGTTATGATGAAGAATATCTACAATAGAATCCTAACCTGAGTTTTGTTATTGGTGTCAGGCAGTGAATTTTTACCTGCAAGTCAGACATGTAAGGAAAACTCATAGATGCCACATTTTTTAAAGTTCAGCATATGCAATGCTAAAAGCATACTCTTTTCTTCTAAACTGGAAGAGGAAAGCCATTGAGATACTGAATGGCAGGGGAGAGATATAAGGGAAAGAAACATGAGTTCTCGGTTGAGTGCAAGTACTACTTCATATGACTACTTATCCAATTTGTTGTACGCATCCTTTTCACATAAATGTAAAACTTCTGTTCTTAGAAGTAGTCAAATTCTTTTCTTTTGTTTTTCTGGTAAGTGCTGAATTCCTAGTATAGAGAAATATATATTTATACAGTATACTCATAATAATTTGTCCCATTCATGCCACTATTAAATTCATTTAGTCCAAGAACAAGTTGCACCTGCACTACTAAAAATTTGGTCTTATTTGACCTTAGAAAAAAAAAATATTATTCTGCAATAAGAATATCATCACACGCACACTCTGGCAAGAAGGATTTGTATGGGTAACCCCCGCCCACGTGGGGGGATGGGGGAAGATACACAGAAATATATTTTTCCTCATTTCTAAAGATTTCATATAAATTAATGGACTCCTGAAATGTCAAGAAGCCTTTTATAATTGGATTGCCAAAAAATTGTTGCTATAACCATAAAAGCATACAATATCTCAACAAAAAAGAAGTGGGAGGGGGGGAGGGGGAGATCTCATAGGTACACTACGATGTCCTAATTTTTTCAATGATGTGCATTGTAGCAAAATATAAAAAATATATATATAAAAAGAAACAACAAGAAGAAGAAGAAGACCAAGTAGCATTATACAACTCACTTGTAAGATTGTCCCATAATTGCACTTATTCAGTGGCAGTGAAACTGGAGCAGGAGAAGGTGAACTCATATAGGCTATCATGTTGACAATGGCCTCCCCAAGGATGCCAGATCTAGATGAAGCCTACGGTAAGAAAGTCATACTTAGCACAAGGTCTAAGCCAGATGAAATTAAGTAATTTTATAAGCACGCTCTGAGAATGGACACTAAAATCGAGCAATGAAATATAAGAAGCACGTTCAAAATTTTATTTAGAGAATGGAAAATCAGTGAAGAGTGGATATCATGATATTATATCATCGTTCGAAAAAGAAAAGAAAAGGAAGAAGAAAAAAGTTGGTGAACAGAAGCAAAAAGGCAACAACAATACCGTGGAGACAACAAGCTTGAAGAAACAATCTTCTAGCTCCTTTGAAGGGTCATCCTGTGAAATCCGTAAAGATCCTGACAGAGTTTCTGCCCATTGACAACTTCCATTATGTACAAGTGCTTTGCCTGACTTTGACAGCGTTTTCCCAGTTTCGACAGAGATAATAGATACAAGCAGCTTGTCCCAGCCTTTCGGAACCTTTTACAACATAAAATCAGTAGTAAGCAAATATTTTGCGACTATTGACTAAAGATCCTTCAAAAGCTTGCACACTCGACTGAACAAAACATTTTATCCAAATAATTTTAAATGGTGGTAATTGAACTTTATATCAAACGAAAAAAAGAAGAAGAAAAAGATAAAGAGCGTCCTTCATAATTTTCAGAGGTGAACATTCAATAGTGTTTGATGACAACTTCAATAGGAGAATCAATAGTCTATGATAAATAATTTCAGCCACTATTTTTTCTTATATGAGCAAGATAAACATTGGATTAGAGGATATTTCAGAAGGTGGTAGAGGAGAGGACCCAGAAATACCCCCAAACAGTTTGATACAGAGCATTAAATAATAATAATAACAACAACAACAACGGAAAATGATTATACAAAGCAGTCTCATATTTCAAGCCGATAATTTCAGCAACTAGCAGGTGAGAAATGAAGGCTTGCGAGGTAAAGCCACCACACATTGGAGGCGCACACTTCAGCTTCCCATCAGAGCAATCACAATTTGTAGGTACCAGCGACTTGAACCTAAATCTATCTATACATCCACTTGTCAGATCCTTTCTAGAGTTTTCTAGCAATAGTTAATAACAAGGTTTAAAGAGTCAATAACTGCATCAGCAATTCGCCACATCTGACTTGGACATAATTTTCCTTGCATCTCTAAACGTCCCTCATTTATAACTAGGATTGACATTTATTCAAAATTTCCCATAAATAACCAGTACTCGCAAATGGACATGAGTACAGGAGAATCATATTCGTCTACCACCTCTATTGATATCTAAATCTTTTATCTGATTACTTGACCCTGTTTTATTTGTTTAAAAGCCCATAACGTGCAATATAATTTTCCTTCACGGTAATACCCTATAAAGATCATGGCACTTGAAGAAACATGCATATATCCTATTCGAATAAAGCACCAGTAATTCGTATAATTTGAAAGCAAGATCGATATAGGAACAATGATGGACCTGGAGGGCCTTGAAGCGGGAGAAGTTGAAATCAACTCTGTTACCAGATTTGGCATGCTTGTTCTTGTTGTGGAGTCTGAACATTGTGTTTGTATCCCCTTTATTTTTCCGGTAAACTTTGGTAAAAATCAATCTCTCACCAATTCAAAATCAAAGATGAAGTAGCAACACCACGACCACCTCCTCAACCACGATTATCATTTACTACCAAACAAAGCAGAGAGAGGGAGAGAAATATCAATGAGTGAGAGAGAAACAAGGCGCAGAGAGAGAGAGAGAGAGAGAGCGTTAGCTAAGTGGTCATTGTTGTGAAGGGTGGTATTTTATTTTCCTATGGCATTTCATTTAGGGGATGGAGAGAGAGAGAGAGAGAGAGAGAGAGTTGGGAGAGTGAGGTGCGAATCAGAGAAGGGTAGAACGGCCCCGTTGTTTAAGTTTTAAACTGAAAGCAAAGGCAACCAACCCGATCCTCAAGTATAGAAGAGTATACTTTGTCAACGACAGAGTCAGCGCAGCCACTAATTCGGTTGACGTGTCATGGACTCGTGGCCTATTAACATTAGAGGTGCACCAATAGTATGATTCCTTGACTTTTTAACTTTATAGTTTATTTAATTATTCCAAATTTATGGGTTGATGAACGCCATCATCCACTTCGATTCGATTCCTACATTTCACTGATCTTTTATATATTATTATTATTATATTTCTTTTTTAGGAGGAGGAGGAGGAGGAGGAGGTGGTGTGGTTTACGTATAATAAATATCCGCTTCTCAGTTTCAACTTTGTCGACTTTTTTAATTAATTAAAGTTGAACCATACTCGTTTGGTCTACCAGCATTGAGTTGAGTTGAACCATACTACTACTCTCTTCCGCCCTCTTTACAATCATCTTCCATTAATAATTGGAGAATTTTCTCAAGCACCAGTTTAATAATGCGAGTGGCTCAACCGCGAACGCGGGAAAATAAAGTTTTACTTCCAACGTCCTATAACACATGGCCATGGGTTCTGGGCATAATCCAGAAATTGAACTTGAAACACACAACCAACTCTTTTTTCTTCAACTCCTACTACTTCGTTTAATATTTCAACTGCAAAAATTTATTTTCGATTATCTTAAGGCGCCTTAATGTCTATCTTATTATAAAGGAAGTCTACATGCAGATATTCATCTTTCTGTGCTAAAATTGTCAAAAATTATCGATATGAATACACTCGGATATTAATACTTATCACTTTCTAGATAATATATATATATATATATCATTTTTAAATAACGGCAACACATGTCCGTACTATAAAAAGGATTTCCATTTAATATAGAAATCAAATACCCAATAAAATTATTTCGAGTATATATGAAGACACCTAGCTAATTGGTAAAGGCCATGCATAATATTAGATAAGAGGATATATATCTCGTTGATGGGTACCCAAAGCAAAGCCAAGCCAAGCAAAGCAAAGCCAGTCAGCTGGATATGCCTTGCAACCCATATATATTGCATCTGTCCCAATGCAATGAATTCACTTTCGGAATTCCAAAACAGTGTAAAAATAATCAATATAGAGTGCCTTGAAATGGGGGAAACCAGCCGAGTGACCAAGCTGCCGGTATTCTTCTTCAGTCCTATGCTTACCCTTGGTCCTGTAGATTGTCATGACAAAGATATCTCCTTCTAAAAGGGCGCGCGTCCTATGACTGTCATCCGACTGCTCCGGCAGCACAGGCTCACAGGCGATCAATTTCCCTCCTGCTGGAAGTGCATTGTAACAATTCTCCATGATCAACTTTACTTCACCATCCGTCCATGTCGTCAGAATCCACTGCCAAATAACATTAATTCAAGAATTACAAGATTATATATATACAAGGCTCATTAGCCACTCGAAGAAACTTGGTTATTTCTTAACAGAGAAACTCTTATTGTCTGAATTAGGCATCGGTACCTGATCTGTGGATAGAATATATATACACATATATAATTTTGATGAATAATAAATGATATGCGGCTATGATGATCCTAACACATAACAACCTTGTCCAAGCAATTCGTATAACAAAGAGAGGAGTGAGAAGAGTAGTTAAAAACAGACAAAACCTTCATGAAGATGGCATCAGCAGAAGGAATAGAATGGAACATGTTGCCACCAACGTTGGTCACTCCTGTAAAGATCAAAATAGACCCATCAATGCACACCAAATATTATGTTCTGTTTTAAATATGTCGGAAATAACTAGTTGTCGCGTTAGCATTCACATGGATTTTTTAGGATCGTGCTATTCTGCCGTTCAACGTGTACCGCCCAACGTGCAATAGTGTAATTTTTCTTTTTTCTTTCAAATATTTTTTATATATTTTTAAATATAAAAAATATATAAATAATGCTAAGTATAAGTATGACAAACCAGCATAAGCTTTTTATAAAAAAATAAATCTCAGTAAAAAGAAAATAATATTTTTACACTTTTTCAAAATAAAGTCTACATTTTTATAAAGAAAAATTCTATTCCTAAGCCTCATACACCACACACCAATCTTTTTATGATTTCTTTAATTTTATTCTCTTACCAAATGTGTGGTATATAGATTATGAGTAGAATAATTCAATTATTTTAAGAATAATAAAATAAAATAAAACTTTAAAAAAATTTAAAAAAAATAAAAAAATTTTAGTGTGTGGTGTATGGACTTATGAATAGCAATACTCTTTTATAAAACTTACACAAAATTTAACCATTTAAAATTTGTTAATATCATTTCTCTTTTACTTTATCTATCTATATGTACTACCTTTCATCACCCAATCAATCAAACACTTAGGCTTGTTTGAAGAGTGAGATGAAATAAGAATTTTTTGTATAATAATAAGATAATTTATAAATAGTAGTGAGATCATTTGAATTGAATATTTTTAAAATTTTGAGAGAGGAGAGAAAAAAAATTAAATAAAAAATATTTTAAAGTTAAAATATTATAATAATATAATTTTATAAAATTATTTTTATTTGAGATTTGTAAATGTTTGAATTGTTTTTTATTTTTTATTTTTTATTTGAAAATTTAAAAAAATTGTAATAATTATTTTGAAAAAATTATAATAATTAATTTAAAAATTTCATCCAAGACTTCAAACCATTCTTTTGATAAGACTTCTTTCTATTTTATTATTTTTATTTAATATAAAATATTTAAATTTATTTTTCCTATACTACAATATTAAAATTTTTCATACTCTAAACTAAACATGAGATACCAACTATCTCATCCTAATTGTACGGCTGGCTTCATCTGTGTATTCAAACGCACGCTACTTGAGATTTTGAAAAGGAAAAATTTTTACATCTGTCTATACCGGCACACACTCAATGCATTGAGTGTAAAAAAAAAAATATATGAAGTGTGTACCGGATGTTGACAGATGCATAGCAAACCCCACTTTTAAAAACTCATCTAATTTTATCTGTGCACTGTAGACGTAACCATCCAACTTTTCAGACACCGGCTAAAGGCTTCTGACTTCTGACAGTTCATGTGCAAACTCTGTCAGATTTTTTAGGTGAATAGTAAAAAATTGTATAAATTTTTTTTTATTATGAATTGCATACTATTAATTACGATTATTTTTATTATTATTAATCGATCCAAATAATTAAGAAGAAAATAGATCAATCAAAAATAAACCTAAGATTAACAATTATACTAAGAATTATTATTATTATTATCCATCTAAATAACTAAGGAGAAAAAAATTCAATCAAAAAATAAACCTAGCCGTTTCTCACCAGGAATGATCGGTGCTTTGGCCACCACCTCCGGTAAGTCAAAGTTGATCCCTTCCCGTACGTTAGGATGCTTCCCGAGGATCATCCTCAGGCAATCCCCTGCACTTCCCCCAACGTCCACCAGTCTCTCCACACCTTCAAACCCATCGTACCCCACCAACACCGCCTTCATGAACGGCACCGATACTCCCGACATCGCCTTCTGCATCAGCCCGTTCATCTCCGGCTTCTTCCCGTAGTAAGCGTACGCCGAGTCCCCGTTGGCCTTCACGAACGGCTCCGACGCGGGGTCCACCACGGCCTCGTGGACCAATGGCCACGCTTTCATGAGCGCATCCTGGTGGTGCTGAAGCACGTAGGGCGCGTACGATAGACCTTCGCCGTCCGTGACGAGCGTCTTTCCGATCTCGGTGAGTGAGTACTTTCTCTCGGAGTCGGAGTCGTTGGGGTTATGGTGCTCCGCGAAGACGCCGTAGCTGGTGAGCATGCGGAGGATGCGCTGGAGGTTCTCTGGATCAGCAGAGCTCTGGGAGGGGAGGACACGGGCGAGGATCTGAGAAGACGAGATCGGGGAGTTGGAGCCGCCTTGCCAGATGGCATCGGGGACGTTGAGGCGGACGATGGCGTTGAGGGACATGGGCACGCTGATCATGTTGGAGAGCTCCATTATAGCCAGCCTGGCTCGGTTTCGACTTTCTGTCATCTCGTCCTCCATCAGCTAGACACTTTCACGCCACTTTCTGGGTATGTCACTCTGTACTCTGATATTCTGATCCGGTTGTATTGCAATTTGCTGAAGTTGGTTATAAATATGGAAAAATATTTGCATCAGTCTACTATTCATCACACACTTAACACATTTAGTATATTGAGGTTTAAAAAAAAAAAAATTTAAATGCATGATGTGTGAAGTGTGTAGGTTGATGCATAGAATTACCCTATAAATATTCTGTCACCCCAGCACGTTTGGTGTGCTGCGGCTTCTTCACACACTACTGTGTGAAGAAGATTTATTCATAAAATAAAGAGTTCTGTCAGGTTATCGAAAAATAGCCAGAAGCAGTACACCAATTTTATTTTATTTTATTTTTGTTTTTATGTATTTTTTAATTATTATAAATATTTTTTAAAAAAATAAAATATTTATAATATTATAAAAAAATATTTATTTAATCATTAAATAAAATAATTAAATACTTTTAAATAGATCCAAAACATTTTCATAAAATAAAAATAATATATTCGATAGGCTACAGAGGGTGAAAGAAAAGACCGAATACCCGACCCGACCGAATTACCGACCCAACCCGACCCGAATTACCCGACCTGGTTGTGTTTTAAAACGGAAACGGAATACCCGTTATCCGATTTGTTTTTAAACGGGTATTACCCGTTTACCCGATTTCATCTAAAATCTTACAGAATACCGCTCGAGTCGACACTCTCCCTCGCAGCCGCTCTCCTCCATCGCAGCTCTCTCCATCGCAGCTGACTCTCGCAGATCTCACTCTCTCCATTGCAACTCGAGCGGAAAGGTTAGTGGGTTAAACCCATTCTCATCTCTGTTCTATTATGCTCGTTGGTAAAATTTGGTATCTGGTTTAGGGTTAAAATCGTGTGGGTTGAAATCGGGCCATGTATTAGGGATTTTTGAATTTCTGTGCTGGCCGATTGTTGTGCGGTAGTTTCTAGACTGATTTCTCAATTTTTTCCTCTCATGATTGTTCTAGTTGGTGGTAACCGAATAGAGGAAGGATAATATTTTTATGTTGTGCTCTGTTTTACTCACAGCCGTGTGCTTTGTAAGGCATTTTTGATGTATCCCTTCCTCGTGTTTTCTTGAGTTTAAATTATGTTCTTAGTTATGTTTAACCCTTTGTTTTATGTATTAAATTAATAGAGATGAGAATGGGTATTTTTAATATTTTCCCTAAGTTAATAGTCTTACTAAGCAACCAAGGATTTTATTAAAACTAGTGATTTTTATGTTGTAATTTTCTAGTTTATAAGGGATTCACCCTTGCTGTTTTTTGCTATGTTTAAACAAAAAAAAAATGATGTTTCTTGCTAGTTTTCTTCAATACTAGTGTCCTTAGTCTATGTAGTTGGGATTGTGATTGAATGGAGGGATGCTTAAAGGCATGAATGCACTAAAGCTACTAGCTGTCTATGGAGGTGCAGAAAATTCTGCTATGCACTCTGTTTTGAGGCTTAAAACAGTTCACTTCATTCCCATTATTCTCTTGCATCCTTTCCTCAACCAAAGTTAATTGTTTGTATGAAGCACCATTGCAAACAAGTAACAAAAACCAACCATCTTGTGAGCTTTAGCCCTTCGTTTAAATTGACTACATGTTTAGGGTGCCTTCATTTAAAGTTTTGGCATTCATTAGTGTTAAGTTTTGCAATGATCCACTTGCCCGTAAGTGCCTTCATTTAAAGTTTGAAGTCCAGTTTTTGCAATTGGGTGGGTATATTAATTTTATGTTATGACGTTGCATATTGCATAGAGATCGAAGGCAATACCCTTGTAATTGCTTGTATCTATTCATGTCCTCGTTGATTCCCACAAAACTCAATCAAAGGTGACAAAAATGTGGAAAGTGTGGCAGACAAAAATAATAGGGTTTGCCCCACAGCCATAGGCCCCTTAATTTAGTGTGACACTTAATTAAATTATTAATTAGTGGACGGTCCAAATTAATCAGTTTTGGTTCGAATGTGGTCCGGTGCCGATGCCCCACTAACTTATCAAAATATTCATAATTTGTACGTTAATAAGTTGTGATCATGAGATCATTGCTTGTTTGATATTACTTTGATATATAAGCTAGCTGTACTACTTGGAATATTTGTAATTTGCTATTTTCAAGCTAATATTTCAGATCAATAAAAGCAACTTGTTCCGGTAGCACATCTTTGATTCAATATATATATTAATTAAGTGGAAGGAGATCACTCCAAATTCTAAGCCAAAAGTGATGTGATTTTGGACAGTTTCTAACGTGTACATAAATGTATTAAAACAGTGCTGCTATTTTGATTGTTTGTATAAACACTGGGTTTCAAAATAAACCCCAAAATGGAAATTAATTTATAAAATTACCCAATTTCTCTTCTAGTTTTTCTTTGTTTTATTCAGATACATTGTCAAACGTTTTCCTTCTTAAAGGCCAATAAGATAGTTTGCATTTCAGATATGAGTGGTAGGATCAACTTGACCCCACGGTAATTGGATCCATAGCACTCTATTACCTGCAATGAAACAATTTGACAATCAAGGCACAGTAACTTGGGTAGATGACACTTGCTTTTCTTCTTTTTAGCAGATATAATTGCTGAGTACACTTCAAAAGAAATACAAATCAATGGAATGCGAATGCGAATGAATTTTTTGGATAGTTATTATGTGCTTGAGTCTCTCTTTGCATCCTTTTAAGGGAATATGTTTTATTTAATTTGCAGGTATCTTACTCTATTTTTTTTTTTAATTTGCAGGGAATATGCCTTCATCTGGGTCTGAATCAATGTCTAATGTGATTCATTTGGATAGTACTCAGCCTCCAACTTTGGATAGCTCTCTCCCAACAACTAGTCCTCAAGTTCGCCCTCCTATCACAAGAAAACGGGGAAGATCAGATGTATGGCAACACTTTACGAGGATTGAGAATGTCGAGGATCCCAATGAGCCCAAAGCCACATGCGATTATTGTGGTAAGGTTTTGTTATGTCATCCTAAAAAATAAGGTACTCCATCTTTGAAGTACCATCATCAGACATGTAAAGTCTTTAATGCTAGTGGAGTTGGAAGGGATAACCCCCAATAAAAAATGACCGGGACTAGGAAGACGGGGGTGGATGGTACAACTAGTAGTCCTAGTGTTGGACTTGCTAAGTACAATGAACAGAAAATACGATCGGCGGTAGCTAAAATGATAATCATGGATGAGCTACCGTTTAGATTTGTAGAAAAACAAGATTTTAAAGACTTTATGGCCGTAGTTGAGCCTAGATTTCCAATCCCCTCTCGCATTACTATTATGCGAGATTGTATGAAGATGTACATGTTAGAAAAAGATAAGTTGAAGAACATGTTCATGGCATCTGATTATAAGATTTGCATCACTACTGACATGTGGACATCAATTCAAAATCTTAACTATATGTGCATAACAGCCCATTTTATTGATGATGATTAGATCTTGCATAAGAGGATTATAGATTTTAAGAAAGTTCCTGATCACAAAAGAATAACAATAGGAAAAGAGATTGAGTCATCTGTACTTGGATGGGGCATAAAGAAGATATTTACAATCACAATCGACAATGCATCCTCTAATACTACGGCTATTGATTATTTGAGGAAAATTGCCAAACTTAGGGATTGTATGGTATTAGAGAATGAACTTATGCATATAAGATGTTGTGCACATATTTTGAATCTCATTGTTCAAGATGGATTGAAAGAAGTTGATAAATCAATTGTCAAGATTCGAAATGCAGTAAAATATGTGAAATCTTCCCCTGCAAGACTTAATAAGTTCAAGTCATGCGTAGAGAAGCAAAATATTTTGGGTGGTGGGCTTCTTTGTCTTGATGTTCCAACTAGGTGGAACTCAACATATAGTTGATAAATCAATTGTCAAGATTCGAAATGCAGTAAAATATGTTAAATCTTCTCCTGCAAGACTTAATAAGTTCAAGTCATGCGTAAAGAAGCAAAATATTTTGGGTGGTGGGCTTCTTTGTCTTGATGTTCCAACTAGGTGGAACTCAACATATCTAATGTTGAGTGCGGCTCTCAAATATTATGCGGCGTTTGAGGTGATGCAAGATGAAGACAATGAGTTTGACCCATATTTACGTGAGGTTGGACAAGGAATACCAACTTTACATGATTGGGAAACCATTAAGGTTTTTGTAAAATTTTTGAAGCTTTTTTATGATACGACTTTGCGGGTTTCAAGCTCAATTTATGCAACTTCAAATTTGTTCATTAGAGAAGTATTTACAGTCTATAATTATTTGAACAAATTTTCTATGAGTGAGAGTAATATGCTGAAAACCATGTCGGAGAGGATGTTGTTGAAATATGACAAGTATTGGGGGGATTTTGAGAAATTGAACAAAATGTTGTTTATTGCATCTATGCTTGATCCGCGCTTCAAGTTAGAAGTTTTGGAATTTTGTTTTAGAAATTTTCTTGGGAATGAGCGAGCGTCTGAACTTGTTGATTGGTTAAGGAGATCATTGAGCGGATGTATAAGCAATATTCAAAATCTAGTGTAGGTTCAAGTAGGAGCCAATCAAGTGTTGGTGAGACCCAAAGCAATACTTCTTATGATAATGTGGATGATATATTAAGTATGTTTGAACAATATCAAGCATCAAAAGGTGTGGTAGAGTCTAAATCAGAATTGGATAAGTATTTCATGGAAAGTGTTGAAAGGATCGACACCCGACTTTGATATTCTACTATGGTGGAAGGTGAACTCAATCAGATATCCGATCCTTGCCAATATGGCTCGAGATGTGTTAGCTATTCACATATCTACTATTGCTTCTGAGTCGGCATTTAGCGTTGGAGGTCGTGTCTTAGATTCATTTCGTAGCTCATTGGCCCCAACAACAGTTGAATCTCTTATTTGCACACAAAACTGGTTAATGGCTCCCTCCATTAATTATGACTCCCAAGATGTAATGGAAGATGCTGAAAGCTACAAGTTAGAAACCGATAAGATTCATATTTGAATTTTATTTTCATATAGTCTTTTCAATTAATTATATGTTTAACATAATTTTTTTTCATGTGGAGATAACTTTGAAAAATATTTTAAATGAGATCGATTGAAGATTATTTGAAGTACTTTTGGACCAAAACTAGCTAATCCAAGAGTAAGACCATTTTTTCTTTTTTCTTTAGATTGAATTTTTTTTTTTTTGTGGGCATGTTCTTCAATCTTCACTTTCTTTCTTAGCAATAGAGGATGTCCAATTTTAGTATCATTATCCAATTTTTTGTGGGCATGTAGATTAGCTAGTTTTGAAGACAGGAGGAAGATTCATGAACACGCATGGATAGGATTCATGTGGACATCAATTTTTTGTGGGCATGCAGATTACTTGAAGTACTTTTTTGTGGGTCCGGTTAAATTGATATGTATGCCAAGTGTGTTTGTGTTGGAAGTGCTCGCCAAGTGTTTGATAGGATTAAAGTAAGAGATGATGTGTTATGGAACTTTATGGATCAATACCCATATTTTTTAGTTTTTTTTTTTTTTTATGTGGATATTTACAAACATATTTTTTGTAAATTCTTGGAGTCAGAAGATTAAGAGACTAACATATATCTATTTTCTAGAAAAAAAAAAAAATCGGGTAATTGGGTATTTCGAAAACAGTGTACGGGTCGGCCAATCAGGTAACGGAATAGTCTTGGGTTCGGGTCGGGTCGGAACAGTAAATCTCGGGTCGGGTCGGGTCGGATGAACAGTTACCATACAACTCAAGTTTGCTCTGTATCTTAGTCAAAATTGCTTTTTTTTTTTTTAATATTTTTCAGATATCTTTAAATATTTTTAAAAAATAAAATATATTAAAAAATAAAATAAAATATATGAAATTAAAAGAAAAAATAATAACCTCTCAACTTAGATTCTGTATGAACAGAAAGAGGTATCTATTAATATATATATTAATAAAATATTCCTACAATCCACGATTAATATAAATTTTAAAAAAATTTTATTTCATCTCATCTCATATTGTCATTACATTTTTTTCAAATTTTTATATAAAATATAATAAACAATTCAATTTTTTTAAATTCTAATTCAATTTTTTCAAATCCTAACACAATAATAATATTAAAATATAATATTTTAAATTTTTAAACAAAACATAAAATTTTCATCTCATCTTCCAAACATACCTGGATAGTGACTGATACCTATTGAGGGATGTGGAGATCATAAATAATAAATATAATAATAATAACTAATAATTCTATTTAAAAAAATTTATACTATATACAATATTAAAAATAAAATTTAATTTAAATTTTACTAATCAAATTATATCAAACGTAAATTGTGTTATTTATAATTATGATATAATATTAAATATTAAATAAGATACTTATTAGAAGAGCAACAGCCACAGACAACATTTGGGTAAGAGTAGTATTACACTCACCGAGGATGTAGTGTGAGAGGAAATAGGATAAGATGAAATAATTTTAAATAAAAGATAAAAGTTAAATAAATATTTTTAAAATATTATATTTTAATATTATTATTATTATAAAATTTTAAAAAAATAATTTTTTTATTATATTTTATATAAAAATTTAAAAAAATTATAATAATGAGATGAAATAAAACCGTTTATATATCCTAACGAGACTTTAGAATATATCTCTTGTAACATAAGTGTAAATGCAATTTTTTGTTTTTGTTTTTTCAACTATTTTTAAATATTTTAAAACATTTAAAAAAAAACAAATTCATTAATATTACTTTTTTAATCATTAAATAAAAATAAAAAAATAAAAATAACAATCGATCACTTTTATAAGCTGAAATAACATTTTCAAATCTCTATATTTTCTTTATTATGATGCCCATATTTTTACAAAAGATTTATACATTTAAAATTTTTACCTAACATTCCTTTACAAAAATCCTTATCTTTTATTTCTTTATTATGGAGCCTACATTTTTTTATAAAAGATGTATACATTTAAAATTTATACCTAACATTACTGATTTGTTACATAAAAATAGTGAGATTATTCATTCTTAGTTAGCTCATCAGCAATTGGTTGGTGAAAAGGACACGCATACAGTAGAGCCCCGCTTCTTGTGTCCCCTTAAAGTAAGATGCAGATCCTCGTCCAACAGCTAAACCATTACCAAACTACTGGCCCAATTGTTTGTTCTTTTTCCCTACTGACCTCATGCTGAAGATGATCCCTCGGGCCTTCCCATTGGATATTTGCTCCTTCTTCTTCTTGACCTTTTGCAAAAATCTCTTATATCTGATTGCAATTGGAACTCGCTAGCATGTAACTAGTAAAGAGAGCCCAGTTCTTGTTTCTCAGTGATTTGCTCTTATCTTTTACCATTTCTGAGCAAAAGCCAATCAGAAGCGAAAGAATCAGAGTCGAGACAAGCTTTCCCTTACAAACTTCCGTTTCTACCGTCCTTTTTTATTATATTATATATATATATATATACATATTTCAGGCAGCCAATTCCACCTAGTAAGATATGTGGGTAAGCTGCTTATTACATGGCTCTGGTTATGTAGAAGAATTTGCAAAATCTGAGGTGAGTTCACAAGAAGAATAATGACGAGTCCTTGTATAACTGCAGAAATGGCAATGAAACTTTTCATGATCTTAGCATCCATCGATATACTATTTTGCTACATATTTGTAGTCACAGGGTAAGTGTACATAATTATTTTCTTTTAACCACCATTTTCACTCTCTGAAGCACAGGCACCTCCCTTACAATGGAGTGAGAACAGCAAACCAAACTCCGCGGCTTTCGACGTATTAATTTTATTATTCCAAATGCTAATGCATAACATGGTAAACCGACGATACACAGAAAATTACCTTTGTCACTCAAAAGAATCATAACAATGGTAAATTATGTTTTCTCCCAAAACCGCAAATTACCACAACACTTTCTGTGCTAGAACCCTTGGATATTATTAGATTTTATGTACAAAGTTACAGCTTACCTAGAAGACAAGGAAGCAAATGCAGCTTTTGTTTGTCGTTGACTCAGCTTCATGTACAAGCCCTGCAATGATAGCACCATGTTAAAACACATCACATTCCTCTATAAGAGTAAGTCGACTCCAATATGTTGAATTCAAATCTTTGTTTTTCTTTCTTTTCTATTTGGTCCTCCGTTTTCCTAAAACAAAACCTAAACATTTCAATAATTTATGCGCACATAGAAACCACTGACTGGTGCATACATCGATGACGTCAACGGAAATAAAAATATCAAATGCAAACCAGACAAAACCCATCAAGCATATCACCAAAAGAGTAATAATGCATATATTGCTTGGGATCTGAATTCTAATCCAGATTTGAAATCATGGCAATTAGTGTAATCTTTACTTGTGCATGGATCGACTAATAATATTCATAGATGACATTACGTTTGCTGTATGTATTGTTGCTCCAGTAGTCATGCTAATGTTTTGGTTAGGAACCAGCTCAAAGTTCATGTGCTGCAAAAAGATTGCGAGAGCAACAATAGCTTCCAGCAAAGCAAACTGATCACCAACACACTTTCTGGGCCCACCGCTGAATGGAATGAATCTGTGGTATATATTTTGCACCATCAGCGCCAGTGTTAAAGGGATATGTAAAAGTAAAGAATGGATGCATTTGAGCTATCAGTACAATAAAGAGCACACATTTCTGTAAATGGGATTGAAAAGGTAAAAAACAGCATTGAAGTTATGAAACTCTTTTGGCATCTCTGAAAGGATATAAAAATCCAATACCTGAAATCTGTATTCGTTTCGTTAGGTATTGGGCCTTCTAAGTCAAATCTTTCTGGCACAAACTCTTCAGCTTTCTCCCAGACCTAGAAAAATAACAAGAAGATTGCCAAAATGTGGGTTTTTTTTTTCCCGATAAGTACCAAAATGTAGAAATGTGGAAAGACAAGTAAATCAGACATCTCAGGTCTGTTTCAATTATGCATTAAATTACTGAATTGCACAATAAAAGAAATTACATTTGACCATAAAAAGGGAAGTTTAAACAACATAAGCCGATACCTGTGAGGAATGATGGATATTATATACAGAAATCATAATGTCTTGACCAGCATTAACCTTGAAAGCTCCAGGAAGCACGTCAGCAACTTGAGCTCTTCTTAATAAGACCTAGAAGATTTGAAAGAGTGAAATAAGCAACAAATTGAGTCAGCAGAATTACCACATACTCTTTCTATTTCATATTATTTTGATATAAGTGGAAGAGAAAGAACGCAACTGACAGGAGGATGTGGATATAGACGGAGTGACTCAATTATGCAGCGGGTCAAGAACTTTAGATCCTTAATATCTTCATAAGCAGGAGGTCTTCCTTGTAGAACTCTGTCAACTTCCTCTTGTGCTTTCACCAATGAAGTCGAGTCCTGCAAAAGATGATGAACAATAAACAGTTTCTCCAAATACCACATTCAAGGGAAAAGATAGTCTGAATCACGTCCAAATTTATTACTGCAATCAAAGTAGCATATCAATATTTTACACATGTTCTATAGTTCACCAGATCCACAATACAAATCATAAGAACTTGAGCAAGGGTCCATGAATCGGTAAGGATCGGGCTGTGATAGTAACTTAAGGGCTACAACCTCTTATAAATTACTTCTTAACACATATATTGGACCCATTTGAATAGCAACAGAACCCGATTACCTATGTTCAGCCAACATTTCGAGCCAACAGGCAGTTTAGGGGTCAAAACATTGGTACAAGGCATACACGGATCATGGATGAGAACGGTATTGTTCAATTAGGACAAAAAAATCAAAAGAAATCTTTCAAGTATCAAGAGATGGGTATAAATTGGTGTGATGTTATATATTTATTCTGAATCGGTAACACAGAGCCTGCCTATGCAGTCAGATGCTAAAGTTAGCATCAATTTATCATACAAATGGCAGACTCAAATAATAAAGAGAGAAGTGAAAATGGAAAGGATACCTTACTCAGAAGATAGAGTGTCCACGTCAACACTGAACCAGTAGTCTCATGACCAGCAACTAACATTGACAATAGGTCATCTCGTAGTTGTACACTTGAAACCTAAAACAGTATTTAGCAATTGTATCAAAACTAAATGCTATTACCCTAACAAAAATCCTTCAAGACAACATTGAGACAATACAACGGTAGATGTGTAGCATAGGTGATACATCTGCCACATTCAAAGGCAAGTGTATCATGGATGAAAATAACTTTTTTTCTTGAAGGTGGATAAAGTGGGCAGCTGTGTAAACATGCAGAGACATTGCGGAGGTGGTCATAGAAAAATCGAGTAATAAAAAAGCATGCTCATATGGAGTGAATTCCAGGCATATGCGACAACTTCTGGCCAGAAAGGCGGAAAACCAGGGACTGTAAACTTGAAGCATGGAAACTCAACCATTGGCAACAGTCACAACCAAGCAAAACTAGATGAAAACTTTGTGTATTGTCCCTTTCTATGCTTCCAAAGCCAAAAGCTTGGAAAATCTAGTAAGATTTGAAATAAAACTAATGAAGTGACTTGCAAACTTATAGAACCTGGAACACTCTCACGTCTTCAATTAAAGTCTTGACTATAACCTGTTCACATTTATAAGCACATGTAACCATAAATCAATTCTTCTTGTATGTTTTAAACGCACCAATAATTTTCCAGTCCCAAAACATCTAAACACCAAGTTGTTACCATCCTGAAAACCTCTGCATATGTGCATTCTGGACAGCAACAAATGACACAGTGATCACAAGCAAAACAAACCATACATAGGAGATAAAGGTTTGGTTTGGTTTCACAAATCATGTCATCTCATCTCAACATCTAAACACCATTTAAACAAAAACATTTTTCAATTTCAAATTTTCAAAATTTTCATCTAATCATTACCTAGTCATTACAATTTTCTCAAACTTCCAAACAAAACACAAAAAACAATTTGACTTTTTCAAATCAAAAAATAAAAATTATATTAAAAAATTATATTTTAACCCTCTTTTAACTTTATAATCTTTTTATTCAACTTTTTCGATCTCATTTCTCAAAATCCTATAAAATCTTTAACTCAAATTATTTCACTACTATTCACAGATTTCTCATCTTATCTTGTCTCATCTGTGTAATGAAACAAGGCCAAAGAACACTAGCAGACCTCTTCTCTGCTTGCAAGCAAGAAGCGAAGAATGCTTGGATCAGCGTCATTTACATATTCCTCCTCATTTATTCTTTCTCCCTCGGCTTCCACCATATCTTTGCACTTTTCAATAAGTTCTTCAACAGTTCTCCTTATCACAGTAACCGCTTTTTCAGCTTTTATTTGTCTTGGGATTATTTTACAAAGAGCTTTAACCTACATCAAGACACAATATAGTACGTATATGATTATCAAAATGGGAAAAAAAATATAATGAAAAGCAAGAACAGGGCAGCAGAAAGATATACCTTCCAATATGGTAATATATCAGTCGAACGAGCCTCTGCCTCTTTCAATGCAGTGTAAACTGCATCAATCACAGGGCTATCAGTGGTAAGTGAATCAAAATTATAGTTGAATACAGACAGACCTATAACATCAAGAGTTAATTGAGAAAAGTTTTCCTCCATGTTTACAGGACTGCCACTTAAAGCATCGAGCTTGAGCTTTTCCACCAATCTCTCAGCGCATTTGCAAAACACTCGATCAACCATCACTGACAAATACTTTTTGTGAAGTGATGGCACCACAGCCCTACGCCTTGCCTGTTAACAAGATATTAAAAATCACATGGATCATAACCAGTTCAGTGTATTTTTTTGTTACTGGCTGAGAGCTTACAAAAATGAAAAACGGAGGCAATGACATGAGTGCAAAAAATAAACCTGGCAAGACAATCACCTATACTTATTCTCGAGAATAACAAGCAAAATAAGATAAAGCACAAATTATGCTTGTCCATTATGGCAATAAAGAAACCGGGAGAATTGGGGGGCACATAACCATCCGTTCAATAAGGTGAATCAGAACATAACATTGAAAGCTCAAAAATGATGTTCTAAACCAAAGCCCACCCACATTGAACCAACAACACGCAGCATTGTAAAAACTCCATGATTATAGCCCGAAAGTATCAAGTAAATGAACTCTAACCAACTTCCCCACTCCGTAAAAAATGGATATCATTACCGTCCAAAGCGGGCCTTCGGCAATGGCAAAACCCGACCCAAACAAGAACTCGGAGACCTCAGACACAAGACCCTTGGAATACCTCCCATAGTTCCTCAGCACATGCTTAGCAATGGTAGGGTCGCTAACCACCACGAAGTTTCTAGGCCCCGCAGCGAGCCGGTAGATGGGTCCGTAATCGTTCATCCATTTGAACAGTGGGAGGAAAAGTGCACCGCCCAGAAGATCAGACACGTCCTCGAGCTTGGCGCTGGCGATGGGAATGCCGGAGTCATCGTCTTTGCTCAACGTTAAAGACCGAGTGAGTGAGGTGAGCCAGTCAGGGCTTACCCAGGAACTTGTTTTGTTGCTTTTGTTGTTGTTGTTGCTGCTGTTGTTGTTGTTGTTGAGGGAGGAATTGATGGTGAGGAATTGATAAGGTGGGGGTTTGGAAGAGAAAATGGTAGTACTGGTGGTGAAGGTGGGTTTGAGGAGAGGAGGGGTTCGGAAGACAGAGGAGGTAGAGAGGGAGGAAGACATAGCGGGGAAGTGAGCACTCTTCTGGTTCTGGGCGTGTTTCTTCTCTATGCACTCGTGTTTTTCTTAGTCACCATTGCCGGATGGAAGCGTTGAAGTGTTTGAAGTCTGTGCAGCGTGTGTGGGTGATAGTTGCGACAGAAGATTGTGGATTGGATTGGGTTTAGGCATTTTAGAGCTTTCTTATATCTAATATAAAAACTGTAAATTATTTAAAGAATTGATGAATATGTAAAATGCAAATGTCTACAATAACCCGTCACATATAACGGTACTGTTTATCCTTTAAATAATTTTTTTTTTATTTATACTTTATTTACTCCCTTATTTATTTTTATTTTTACATTTCAATACAATTTTTTTTATTATTTATCATTTAAAACACCTCTATTTAATTTTTTTCTAAAACATATCTTGAAAATATTATTTATCTAATTTTTTCATATTTTGATTTTATTTTTTATTTTTATTTGGTTTATATATTTTTATTTTGTGTGTATAGAACTTAATTGTATTACATTTTATATAATAATATCTTGCAAATATATGGATATTAAAAATTTATTGGTAGAAAAGAAATGTTTAAAAAAAAATTAAAAAATAATATTTAAATGATATGAAAAAAAAATAGATAAACTAATGTATGATATATTGTAAAAGTCAATATATAAAATAAAAAAAGTGAAGTTTGGTGATGTATTTTAATAGATAAGATAAATGATTCATTATGAATGTTCTTAGATAACATCCTTTTGCGCACCCTCTTCTAATTCAGGCATTTTTTAAAAAAAAAATTCTTAATTTCTAATTGTTAAATTTAATTTTGTATCTTTTTAATTTGTTGACCATTATGGTCTAATTTGAGTGAATAAGGATTGAAATATCCAATTTTAAAACATAGGGATCAATCACTCTAGAAGTTTTTTTTTTTTTAAATATAAAGGGATCAAACTCTCCAAATTTTAATAATTGAACCCTTAAAAATAAAATATATAACGACAAGCAGTCGTCTTTAAAGACTCTAACAGTGAGGCCAAAGGAAATGTTTTTAATAAGGATGTTATTTTCTTAATGCAGCGACATACTCCGTCGTAAAGTAGACTGTGTTGTCTGTCACCCGATGGATAATGGCCCAACCATTATGAGAAGGGGAAACCCAGGAGACATCATCGGGAGGAAGACATAAAGCCCATAAAAGAGGACCTTCTAGGAGTACAAATCGAGATGAGCACGGAACGGGCTTGTTATTTATAGGAACACAAGCCCAAGCCTTATATTGGACTGGATATTAATATTCTAGGATCTATTTAATTGGGCTTGAGTTTAGCCCAATAACAACTATCACAATTTTAACTATTCTTTTCAAATAATTCTATTTGAAATCATTACACCACACATAATTTACATGTCAAAATTTAATTTAAAAGTTTAATTTTAAAATTTAAATTTTATAAATCAAATTATGTTATATAAATAGCGTGTGACGTAAATACCTTCAAATAATACTTCAAGTTTGTTTGTTTTGATAATTCAATGTAGGAGTTAAAGGCCTAATTACAACCCTTGGAGAATAATTCAATCCATTTGTTGCATATTCTAAATAAGTAAATAAGTATATATAATTGATGTTCTTCTTAATATATAATATCCATTTTGCAGTCAAAAGGGAAATAAATAAATAAAGAAAGAAAGAAGATGTTAATGGATTGGACCGTCGCCATGACAATAGTATAGTACAACAAATTAGAAAGGAAGGGACGCATGCAGGCGGTCAACATATATAAATATATATATGCAGCAAGTTACGACGGCAGGCATGCAGGAGGCTGGCTAGCTATAAGGGACGGAGTCAATCGAGTCAGGAAATATATATATACGAGGAGAATATGCTGGACACTACAAGAAAACTATTTATTTGTGATCAGTTAATTCTAATGAATGATCATATATGTTTCGTTGAATTATTTTTATTGCAGTACTTATTATTTTAATTACCACGTTTAAATTCTTAACGTGTTCGATTAATTAGTGGGATATTGTTCCATAACAATGAAGTAACTTTTACATCTACCCCAAACATGACAATTTTTTACCATATGCACCAAAAGATCATTGAGAAATTTTGTTTCTCATCATCCACGTACAATTATATCAATTAAAGATCGATCATGCATGTTTTAAATACCTAATTTTTCATTTAAGTGATTGATTTATGAAATCATTTAAAATGTGTCGCATCAATATTGTGATAAAAATAAAAAAAAAAAAAAAAAAAAAAAAAAAAAAAAAACAGCATATATAGCACATATATAAGTAATTGATCACGGAAAATTAAAAAGGAAATTTGTATTCAACAAAATAAGTACGTACTGTCCATTTGATCTCAATGCATAGCTCTCATGAATTCTAGCTAGCTGCATGCAAAGTAGATCATGAGATCATGTGTAGATTTTAATTAGACAATCCTAAACCCAACATGCATCGTAGGGTCTATTTGATCAGAATACAAGAGAATAGGGCTCCTTTTAATTTGTTACTTTTAATTAGTTATTACCTTGAAACATGACTACATGATGATTTCCTAGATCGATCTAGTGTCAAATTAAAGATCATATTGCTAACAAAATAATGGTCAAAATGATGAATAGAACCTCGTAAACATATATATATATATATATATATATATATATATATATATATAATCGATCCCCGTCCACATGCAAACTAAAACAATATATATGTCATTTAATTCATCAATACTTGCTAAAATTAAGGGAATTAATTAAGCTGTCGACTTAAGTTCATTAATTAATTATAATTAGCCAAATAATTAATACATGCGAGTACTAATATTTACTGATCAGTAGTACTCATAATCTCTAACTTCACAATCGAGATGGGTCTAGCTAATATATATAATATTTTAATATTGGTGCTGTATATATATAATAGTTAGATATGCATGAAAACGCGGGGCACTAGATTTTTAGGCTCTTGGACGACAAAAGGGTGGGTATAGATTTCGGATAGATATGGTCGATCAGATTAATTACTAGCTTAATGTGCAAAAACAACAACAACAACAAAAAAATAAACATACCAAAAACAAAATGTGCCTACGTAGTAAGTACGTAAACGTTGTAAAATAAGACAACGAGACATGAATCTGCATTAATAGTGAAAAGCTTTAATAATTTAAGTATCTTATTCATCCTCGTCAACACAACCTTTATGCAGCGCCATTCCAAGATAGTTCACTAGCTAAGGCTCCATTAATTTAGATAGTGGAATAAGATAAGATGGTTTTAGATGAAAATTAAATAAAATATTGTTAGAATATTATTTTTAATATTATTATTATTTTTAGATTTAAAAAAGTTGAATTGTTTATTATATTTTGTGTAAAAATTTAAAAAAATTATAATAATAAGATAAGATGAAATCGTTTCTATATCCAAATGGAAATTCACATACACTATATATATATATATGATAATACTATTGAGACCGATGATAAATGAATGAAATTTGACCAATAACTACAAATGCACTTTTTTTATTTTTTTTCTTTTTATTTCAATCATTTTTTTTATATATCTTTAAACATTTTAAAAAAAATTTCAATCGATAACTTTTACCAATTCTTTTTTAATTAAGTTACTTTTCATATATATATATATGGCAATATATTATAACACTGACCAGCAGGTGAGGTATGGGGTTTATCCTTTAAAGGTTTGACCAAACTTTAGAGAGAGAGAGAGAGAGAATAAAAATACATTAATTCCATGCATGTAATCAATGATACATAATTGATTGCAACGAAAGTACTCAACATACAAGCGTCTAATCCGTTTTGATATATAGATCTGGATTAATTCATCGGTACTTCTCCGAGCTAGCTAGATATATATATAGCCTTAATCCAATAATTTCCTAGAATCCAAGAAATTCTTCCTCTTGGGCTCAGAAGATGAAATGTAGTCGAGAAAACTAGCAAAGTCGGTGTCCTTGAAACGCCTTGGATTCGCTTCGTTGATCAGTTTAGGCGACGGCCTAACCATGCTCTGGAAAGGAAGGCTATGCAAAGAAGCCACCGATATTCGAGGTTTCATAGGGTTCACAGATACTCTATGTAAAACGCTCTTGTATTTTCCGTTGCTAAATATCTGAGACAAATTAAAATATAATTGAATCAACAGTTAATTACAAACTACTTGAATTAATTATATATATTTTTTGGATTTCGTGCACTTTGATGTACTTACGACCCACCTCTAGATGATCACCAATGTTGACAACAAATGAATTAGCAATTGGTTGGACAGTAATCCATTTTTCTTGGAATTGTATTTGTAGGCCCTCAACCTCATCTTGGAGAAGAAGTGTGAGGAATCCATAGTCGGAATGCGGTGGCATTCCCAGGGTTAAATTGGGTTCTGGACATGGCGGGTAGCAATTGGCAACCATTAACTGGCTTCCTTCTTGTAAGTCTTTTAATATGTCATCTTCTTCTTCTTCTTCCTCTGTCTTCTTCTTCTCATCCGCGATTCCCACAAGTCCTAAGCTCTCCACGATGGCCTCCATTAGCATTAGAAACAAGTATTTGGTTTCTGTTGCGTAGGTAGCCGCCAATTTCCTGTTTAAAGCATGAACCATCAACTTGATTGGTCCTCAAATTATTAATATTTACATATACATGCATGTAATAGATATCATTGCTTGACAACTACGAGCAAGTTAATTATTCTTTATATCTAAGAACTTCATGAGTAATAGGAGTCGTAGTAATTCATTTGCAAAAGTCAACCCCTATTCGTTTCCCGCAAAGCCGTACGTGTACAGGTTAGCTAGCGATTATGAGCCACACAAATGAAAGAAAGAGATATATATATATATATATATATTTATATAAATATATATATATAAGAGAGAAAGGACTGCAAAAAATAAAATAAAATAAAATAAAAATAATTGAAGGCTGAAGCTAAGGTAGGTAAACTCTCACCTCAGGTCCATAGGAGAAGAAGGCCAATGTGGGAGGACATCTGATAGGGGATGGCACATTAGCTTCAAGAAGTCTCTCCAACAAAACACATTATCTTTCTTCTGGTTAAAGCTGGTTCCATATCGGACCGGCGCTTGCATATCCGAAGACATGTACTTTGATCTTTCCTCAAATGGCAGCTCGAAAAACCTTGTACAAACGTCAATCATGCTGCTTATAACATCGCTTGGAATGCCATGGTTTACCAGCTGCGCGCAATATTTATAATTTATAATTTAAATTTAATTTGAAGTAAGCATTAATCTTGAAAATTCCTATATTTTCTTCGATTTTTGTCTTAATAGAACATTGACATGGATCAGTGTGGTCGACTGAGATGACTAGATCGAATTACAATTTGGTTTCAACATGGTAATTTATAAACAATTCAAAACCATACCTGAAAAAAACCGTATTGTTCGCAAGCATTAGCGAGGGACTCGAGGACTTGAGGCCGGTTGGCACCTTGCATTAGTTCTGCGAAATCAATGATGGGCAGCTTAAGATTTTGCTCGGATACATGATTTAGCACCCCGTCTTCAGTAATGGGTCGATCGCAGGGGGGTAATATGTACTTCTTGGGAACTCTGTTTATGCCATTTTCCCAGAGGTGCTTTATTCCTTTTTGGTACTCGCTATCTGGCGTATCATTCTCCTCCTTTGTTTCAGTTGTTACAGCCATCGTAGGAGACATGGAACAATAACCTGGAATTCATGCAGGGTTAAGGAAAATTGTGTTCTATTAATTATATAAGCTTTGAATACATGTATTTTCTTTTTGGCCAGAAACGCTGTGTGTGTGTATGAGAGAGAGAGAGAGAGAGAGAGAGATCTAGAGAGAGAGAGTATTGATTGGATAAATATATATACCAAACGTGAGGCCTTGAAAAGATAATAGCTAGGGATATGCGGAGACTAAGAATGAAATGAAGTGCGGGTATACTGATAAGGTTTTGGAGTATATATAGCAGAGGAGCGAGCGGGGAAGAATAGTATCAAGTTTCAGAGAAACCAGCTTCGGGTTCCGTCGGTCGTGAATTTCAAGGACTCCTTCCATTTAACGACCCGTTGACAAAAAATCAGTCAGACCACGAGCTGGTGGTAGGGACAACGAAAACCCACCACCATGGCATGCATGCTCCAGTCCAGACTCCAGAGACTTCAACTTTAAAAAGCTTAGTCTTCTTTTCTAGCCAGCACCTACCAAACTTATAGGTACAGCTCTCTTTCTCCGCCCTAAATATTATTGCAAATTAATCAAAGTGTTATATATTATATGGCAGGATTAATGAGGATACCATGGTTGACTAGTTTAATTGGCCGTGCAGCTCATCCTCACCATTACATACATATATATATATATATAGAAACATTAAAAACATCCATATATAACTTCTTTATCTTAAAACTCCCCATAGATCTCGTACTGACGTTAACATGGATTCATCTGATCCTCATAACTTACAACGCTAAGGGTGTAATGTGCTCAAGACTACTCGGTGAACAATTCCATTAAAAATGCTCATGCTTAGTTAAATTATAAGTCTTTCGTGAATACTAAAATATAATCAATTATTAAATAATACAATTCATCTAAAACTTAATTCTATTTAGATTTATATTTACAAATTAAGTTGCTAATATAAAGATGATCAACTTAACTCGTGAGCTCACTCGATCGTTTTTATCGTAATACTCACATAAATTAATAAAAATATGTTCTATATATAAATGCATGTGTGTGTATATATTAGTTATAAAGTAATAATATATATATAAATTAAAAATTTTGAAAATGTTTTTATTTTCTATTTTGGTTGTAAATTGTTTGTAAGTTTTTGTTGTTATCTTGAAATTGGAATATAGCATTATTAATATACACTTTTGATATACGATCATAGGTAAATCAATAAAAATTTGTAACTTTGATTCATTTAATTTTTTAA